>NW_011967234.1:1100414-1172136 GCF_000949405.1 Vollenhovia emeryi | reverse complement strand
GTATATTCAAATGAATAATTTTCACATGTCAAATAATGTTACGTTTAATCGCCTTTTAAAATCTATTTTAAATCACCTCTAATTTTTCTAAAAAAATTTGTTGTCGCCTGCGAATATTTATTACAAAACAGTAATTTACAGCTGCTATTTTCTGCTGCTTCGATTACTTACCGCGCAGGAATGAGTCGCACGAACTATCCGCTTTGATAATTAATCACAGTGTACGAACCATTAAGTGAGAGCCAATTAATCGGTGCTGGTCGATGATCGAGTTAATTAATTACAGATCGGCCGTAGTGATTGCATCTTTCTTGACACTCGTGATCACGGTTTGAAGAACGTTACAACACACGGAGAGGATCGCGCCACCATGCACCTATCACCTCGAGTCTCACTACACGAATGATAAAACGATAAACGCGCGACGCAGGTAGACTGTAGTGACGTCAAGACCGAGGTGAACGCCCCGTAAACAATGAACGTCGAGCGCCGTGTGCGTCTACAATATACCGGCCAAATATTTCACACGTCATGGATCGCGGTTTTGGAATTTCGGGCGTCGAACGTCGAGCCCCGGTTCCGAGAAATGACGTAGCGCCGTAAACACTTCGGTCGAAAAAACCGTCTATTCTCATTGTGTCTATCATTCGCGCGGCGACAGTCGAACGGATCGGTTAGCGGCCCGCGCCGCTCCGTATATCGTATTCCTTTTCTCTTGATACGCGCTCGCGACAAGTACGTGAAAAACCGCGATCGCTCTCTGTGAATAATAAGCGAGCGATATCATCGCGTGATCGCTGAATCCTCGCGATTCGCTATCGATGCTCGGTTAACCGGCAAGACATATCTCGCGCGATTCACACGTGAAACCGTACGTCCAAAAATTAAAAAACTAGCCAACTTGAAATTACTGAACACCGGCTAAAGCGTTTGAATTTAACGAACGTATACACTGCGCGCGACGCTCGCCGCTCGGCATTGTTCTTGTCGCCGAAGACCTTGACCTCGGGAAGTGTGGAATTTGTTACGCGTAAAATCAACGCGCAACGTTCGCAACGATCGTCGCTGTTTTTGTCGACCTTGGCCTTGGCGTAACGTACGGCCGACCGTAAACACGCGCGGTATCATTCGCACGGGCGAGCTCGAGCCGGAAGGTAGTGGCGCGAGGAGTCCCGAGTCCCAGCGCGTCGTATCGTTGATTTCCTACGAAACACGATCGCGTTGAGTATCGAGGGGAAACGCGATCTCTTCGAACGAACACCAACTAGATTAACAAGCGCGGCTCCCGTTCAGAAGTACTTTGGGTGGACAATGAAAGGGGAAAGAGACGCGCCGGTCAATCAATCGTTCGCGCCTACGGGAAAGCAATAAGTCGAACGGCGCAGCTCGTTGCTATGTTCAGTACGCGGCAGCTACGACTCATGTCGGCGACTCGCTGGCCGACGCACCGCGTTCCTTCCGTATTCCATTCCTCACGACGGATATTTGGCGCGACGTCCCTCGCTCGAGACGAAGCGGTAAGAGACGGCGATTCTCAATTGGTGTGGCGTCGCGCTTCGAACGGTTTCGTCGCTTTGCTCGACTCGGATACGATTCTCGGACTCTGAGAACGCGCGGGCCCCCGGGCGCGCGGAGCGTCGATCCCGTAGGATATCGACAACGAATTGGTCTACAGCGCGGTTCACGATTCGCGCGTACTAAGATTCGCGACGCCGAATTTCGATCGTGTACTCCGAAAACGCGTCCCATCGCGGCGTCTCGCCAGTCCATTAACCTCACTTGGCGCCTCGTTTCGCGCGATCCGATCGCGAGTGAAGTTGCCGCGCCGCGGCTGCCTTCACGCACGTCCGCCATTATCGGAAAGTTACTGGGCGCGACGCGGGCTCGCGTCGAGTGACGCCGCGACGACAATTACAGTCGCGATTAGCCTCGTACTTGAAGTTTTGTCGGTCGCGCGACACGAGTTCCTCGCCTTGGCGAATCCGTTCAGGTCCACCGGCTCGAGTCTCGCTCGTCGTCCGCTGCGAAACGTTTTCCGTCGCGTCGCGTCGGTGCGACGAACGAGGGTGCAAGTCGTAGCGAACCTCCGTTCGTTCCTCTCTCGCGTTGCTCGCGCCCGTCGCGATGTGACAAGTGCGTCGCGTGTCACAATACCGGGAGTGCCGTATCGAGTGACGCGCGATCGTCTTATTCCGATAACCGACGCGAGTGTTAATTAACCGGGCCTTCGCGAGTGTGTGGTGACTCGACCTGGGGACCTGAGAGGAGGAGGAGGCCCGGAGGGCATCAGGCGCCGGCGGAGCAACTGTAAGGTGAGTGTCCCGCTTCTAGATTAGGGCCTGAGCAGAATGGCTGTCATAAGGCTCGTCTACACGACAGGGCGTAAGGCGCAAGAGCGCATTCGCAGGCGCAAGAGAGTCGCTGCCGGTCGTGGCGCAGCGGCGCCAGCGAAATAAAATAATTCGATGTCCAACGCCCGCGCTCTTGCGCCGTGCCTTGCGCGCGGACAATTATTATTAGTATTTTTATTGATAAGATACTTTCGACGCGAAGTAATTTGAATTTCGTATGCGTGTGTTGCAGATCAACGTAGACGCAACTCCGCTGCTGCGCTTCGTAACGGTGAGTCGCAGATAATCTTTCATTTAACTCGACGTAATGAATCTATGAATATTACGAAGAGATATGCGATAGCTCACGGATCCCATTGCCTCGTAATGCATGGTGTGGGATTAGCGTAAACCGTTTGAGCCGAGAACACGCATAATCGTTCGTCGAGGCAATCGCGTACACGAGAGTGTACGTAAGAGACTCTCCTCGATCGTTAACAATTTATTTACGGATTGCCGTGAGTTTTTATTAGCACGTTTTATAAGAAACAACGTTTAAAAATATAAAAGTTAAACGCGAGGAATTATTTTATTATCTTGACTATCAATAGCTTCAAGTTTGCCATCGAGGTTGATGACAACAGAAGAGATAGATAAGAAAAATTGTGTGCTATATTTGCATCTGATTTATTATTTAAAATGTAGGAAGAATAGAAAGGAAAAAGTTTCCCCACTCACAGTTCGCGAGTAAATTAAAATTTGCTGTTAATCGAGAAATGAATTTCTCACTACTCTTTATTGGTGTCGTTTAAATATTTTAATATACGTAACATCTGCTTGTAAAAAATCAAAAGACAAATTAATCAATGAAAATGAATTTTATTCAAATCGCGTTGGTAACAAATGACGAATCTTAGGACGGGCCTGAGAGTTGTACGCGATATATCGTAAATCATTTAGAAAATTATTGTTTGAAATTAAAAAACATTTTCTGACGAGGGACTTTCGGCTTTGAATATCCCATTAGAGGCCAGTTTCACGAACGTCGGTTAACTGTTAACCAGACAGTTCAGTCGACTCTTACTTTTTTTCTGTCTTATTGTCTAATTGTAAGAAGAGACAGAGAAGCAATTAATCTTCGGCTAACAGTTGGCCGACGTTTGTGAAACTGGCCCTAAAAGTACATATCGCACTGGTTGTGCGGTTACTTTGCGAGTATCGCGAGTTTTCATTACAATCGGACTTTAGACACGCGAATTGTATTACGATAAAGGCGAGCGTATGGAGGAAGAGGTGGAATTTCTTCTTTTTGCCCTTCTAAGATTTTTCTTACCTCGTGCACGACTGTGTCCTCGGGAATCGGCGCTCCATCTGAAACAAAGAACAGGTCTTTGTGAGAAAGGTTGCATCGTGCCGGCTTATATACGCGACATAAGCGCAACGTGGGTTAAATTGCGGGTAGCCGATATTTACGACCCAGTTATACACCGTGGGCAAAGAGCGAGATATTTTCTCGGGGGAAAAGTACGCGGCCGGGAATGCGTAGGAGCGACTTCTGCGGCCGATGTCGGGGCGGCTCGATAAAAAGCGCGCGATTTATTTATTAATTGCAATACATTAATGATCGCCCTCGGTAATCGCGCGCGTAGATCATCGAATTGGCCGCGTACGGCGGTGGTTGCATATTAAATCCCGGTTTCCAAGGAGCTTCGTGGAACACCTTGGGAGGGAAAGAGAGAGAGAGAGAGCGTAGATTTATTATATTGGCAGCCACAGAAACATACCGTGCAGATTATACCATATTAATCGATTATTCTCGCTTTCATTTCTTGTGTATTGAGAAGCGCCGGAATTTGATGCAATCGATGTTTACTCTTCTCTTTTTACACAAGCCGCTCCGTAATGATGTCTGAATTACAGTACGGCCTTTTAAATTATTCTTACTGCACACTGAATAGCCTCCGATAAACGGTAAGATGATACATTTAAGCGGCGCGACGCGAAAGGGGCACGTTTCTACGGAATGCAAATGGGAATTGACGGCTATTTTGTTCGCGAGAACCAGCTCTCCTCTTGGTCGCCCTTGAGACAAATTCGACCGTGTTCGCCGATTTTTACAAGCGCAGACGTTTAAATGTTAAAATTATGCCCGCGCGCTCGTCGCAAAGTGTCGGTCGCGTGCAGTGGGACTTGAAAAACGTTACGTAAAAAGATAAGAAAAGGAGATGACGGCGCGTGGTTCCGGGGCATCCGGTTCACTATTAATTAGCCCGCGGACATCGGACTTCCTTAATTAGTTCGTGCCTTACCGACGGGCGATCTCGCCGGGTTTCTTTCATCCTCGGCACAAGAGAAAGTCAATTACGTCGATGACAAGTCCGGACGCTTACCGGAGGGTTTAGTGCGTCTCCGGAGATCCTTGCGCGGAGAGCGTGTATAAAGCTGAGACCCTCATTCCCTCGGCTCCGCTTGTCAACCCGGTGTCCGAGACGCATGGCACCGGGTCGACAACGCTTCCGACATTCCCGCTCTTCTTTTTTTCTCTCTCTCTCTTTCATCGTCCGCCGCAAATCTCCGGAGCGCGCTGACCGCAGACAGTTAACGTTATAAGCGAATTATACCAGAAGTAATCGTTTTTAATGAGACACACGATATTTACGTAATGCGACTAAGCAACGGCTGCAACGGGAAAATCGCTCGCAACGCATTTCTGATTAGTTCTGCGAATGTACGCGTGTATTCGCAGGCCGACCGCCCGAGCTTTTCGTACTTTGTTTCTTCCTTTCTCACTAATGCGCTATCTCGATTTATCGAGCCGCTCGCTCGCCGCGCGATCCGATTTTCGGATCGCATCGAAAGGAATTGGCTCAATGGACTTGTTAAATCGCGGTCTGTCGGCGGTATTTCACCACGCCAATTACGGCTCGCCGCAATGTAATGAGGCACCAACTGGCAATTTGTTGGTGTGATTCCGCGGGATTCTCGTAATTTATCGTGCCGCGTATCGCGATTAGGAATCACGGGCCTTGACCACCTTCCGCTTACTTTGTAAAAGAGAGATACGGCACTTTTGATATATAAAAAGAGAAATTTTTAATAGAATATTGTTAAAAACTATGTATAGTCGTTTCCAAACAAACTGTAGCTTATTTAATAGATCGAGTTGTCAATAAAACGCTAGCGCTATGACGTTTATACTAAATAATATAAGACAGTAAAAATGTCGCATTTGATTTATATTTAAATAAATTTAATAGGCTTTTATTTAGCGCGGGAAACATATTACTCGAGATAACGTTCGTGCGTATTTTCATATCGTTATTCGTTGAATGTGAAGCAAATTATTTAACGTACGAATGTAAAATCTGTAGAATTAGCGAGAAGAATAGAAAGTGACTGACATAATATTCGTGGGACGAAAGTGAAAAGTAATACGTTCCGAGCAGCGGTGGAGTATAAAAGTTAATTCGGTACGCGTCGGTTCTTTTTCAAGTTAAACGGCGCGCGAAAATGTCAATTAATTAAACCGCTAATATAGTCTATACAGTCGCGCTCGGTTTCGTCTGCTACATTTATTTTCGTAGAAGAGCATCTGCATTGAATTCAGCGAGGAAGCGTTGCACGATGACACGGCAATCGGTCTTCCTTAAACACGCATGACGTACTTTACTTTCTAGCGACGAACCGCGGGCGCTTTCTGCATAATAGAACAATCAAGTCCGAATGACGAAAGGTACGCAGGCTCCGTGCTTCGTGCGTAATGTAATTCTTGAGTAATAGTTCACTCTGCCGGCTGTTACTTTCGACAATACCGCGAGTTACCGGATCCGAGAACCACATACTGTGCACTTCGAATAAAATAAATCGTGCACTTCGTCCGCGGAATTTGTATGAAGACGCAGGGCTGACAATACCACTCGTCGTCTGCAATCGCGTGTTGACAGATCCGTTGTCTATACTGACAGAAATGCAGCCAGTTAATTCTTCATTTACCGACTAGAAATGTGTCCTTTAAAAACATTAACACACCAACTTTTATCGAAAATACCTAAACGCTAGCAAAAGACGTTCTAAACGAAAAATAACTACTCTCTCTCTCTCTCTCTCTGTGTGTCTGCGTATATAAATCATACGTCTCGATATTTCCGCCTTCCGCTAGAGAAGCTCGTGCACGTGTCACTCATTAAAAAATTAATTTACCGTCTACGCGGCCCCATTTTTTCAATGATATTCCATTCCATAACAATAGAGATGCCACCAATGCGGGAACTCCATTTCCTCGAGTGCGACATCGTCGTAGTCTCAACATTGTCCCAGCGACACTATTTGCGAAACAGCCGGAGATGACGCTTTATTATTGCGCTCGCCTCGCGTGAAAAAAAAAATATTGCGCGATCATAACTTGATGAGAGTCGATAAACTTCGCAACACCTATATATCGCTTCACGGTTTATGGCTATTATTTCATCCATCGAAACTCCTAATTAACCGGAATATATGCGTTGTGTATTTAAGCGAAGGTTATCGCAGCACCGCTCGCAATGTAGTGTAATGTAAAATGAGTCTAACATCTCTTCTCAATAAAAGTACGTAGGGATATAATTACGGTTTGCGCGAATAGTTGACGCGAAAACATTAAAAGCAGACTTTGCGATATAATAAGAATTGATTTAGAAGAAAAGAATCGATCTTATTGCTATTTTCATGTAAATCGAGATTGACAAGCTTTTAGTTTGTCCGCGGAATGCTTCTCTCTCTAGTTGTTTATTATTTGCTCCGAGTCACCACTTGTTAGTCTGTAGGTTTTTCAATCCTAATTGCTAATAATCCGTTTCAGTGTAATGATTTTCACAGCATATCTATAACTTGTAGTGATTATGTAGGAAATAACATTATATAATATAAATCAATCACGAACGTTGGAAACAACCGGCAAAACTTTAAATGTCAATACTAAATTTCTTATACTTTAAATATACGTTTGAGAAACGTTTTTTAAACCTAACGTTTTTAAGTATGAACGCTCAAGTATTTTTATTTGCGAAAGATTAAGATTCTTACACGATAAGTGTTTTAATGAACCAATTTATAAATTTGTATTAAATTAAAAGGACGGATATCTCGATACGTCAAAACGCTCATTGTTAACGAACGCTTGACGCGCGATAAATTATTCGGTATTATAATTTTAAATTTACGATAAAACCTCGGCTATGTCATGACACAGAATGAAGGAATTTGTAACATTTCTTTCGAGCAACATTCACGGGATTACATGTTGGACGACATGCTGATGCTGATAAAAAAAAAACCTCGAGACGTGGTATAGCCGTTTTCCACTTGGATGTAGTCGCGCACTACTTAGAAATTGTAATGGGTACGCGAACGACATAATCAAATCGCAAATCAGGGGTTTCAAGATTCTTACGGGTGTACCGACAAGGAAGTGATTACCATCGGCCGAGGTACGTTGTTCCTCTTGTTCCTTTTCTCGCCCTAGGACGCGACGGGAAAAGACGCGGATTGTTACGTGATGGGAGAAGAAAATTTCGTGCTGCGTGGATGGAAATCGGGAGGGGGGGGGGGACAGGTGCTTCCTGCTTTCGAACTTTTCGAAAAAAATGAGCGACGGTGGCCGCTGCCGTTGGCCATTAACGTGTAACTAAATACTCCGTGCGGTATAAGAGAGACGCGTATCCGTGGTTTATCAACATTTCGGATCTGAATGAGTAATGAAGAAATCGTATCAGGTGCTTAGTTCTTCAGTGTCGAATGGAACAGATTTCAAACTAGTGTCTCGTTAATATTGCAAGCATGTTATCGAACAATTAAGACAATTACAATGTGAAATAATAAAGATTTGTGGACGTAATTGGTTGAATTACACGCACGATAGAGTTGAGTGCTAATAAATTTTCGATAAAAGTATCTAAAAATGAGCGACACACTTCTGTACGTTGCAAGAAGCGCTCTTCGCATCAATAATCATTAATGAGACAGGCGCGCTCGGTTTTATATTCTCATAAATTTCTTGGCGATTTCGACACGAGATTTACCCTAGATGAGCCTCCTTTCTCGCGCGCGTGACGAATCTGGCGTATTCTAAGGAACAACGTTACCACGCGCGAGCTACCTCATTAATCGATCCCGTAATCACGAGTCTCGCGTACCGGCATCTGCATCTTAAATCAACGTTACCTCGATGTCGATAATTGAAAGAGCGGATTACATTGAACTGTAGCATTTTCGAGATTGTTACACGAAGCATCGATGTAATCTTTACGTAAGTGCCCGGTGATCTCCAAAAATGTGAGAAATTAGAAGGTTCATTCTTGATTAACATCGCAAATTCCCTCGCACGATACTAACGTAATTATCTGTTGCTGTTTCGCTACCGTCATTATAGATTAAGAGCAAAATGTTTAAAAAATGCTGTGATTAACACTTTGCTCGTGTAGATTGTTAATTTGTACCGCGGATATCTGGCAAAAGTTGCAGATGTCGAGACGCATCGTTAATAATCAGAGGTATCATGGAAATCTCACGGTACAGAACGTGGGAGTTCGAAACTGGCCACGCCTTTATCTTCGTTGAAAGATCGCGAAAAGGATTGCCGTGGGGAGAAAGAGCGAGATAGAGAGAAGAGCACTCGTCTCTCGAAAATATTTCTTGAGAGTGAAAGCATCCGGCTTGCCGTGTACTTTGAAGCAGCCCCGGTCGGTGGCTGCACGTGATACGTAGTAGCAATAGCCTCGCAGGGGGAACGTGACGACTTTAAACTTTCGTTTAATTTATCGCAGCGTTGGCGAGAATTCAATCACGAACTTTCTCCCGAAGGGAAGTCTCGATGAGGTCGGCAAAACTGCTTAACGCGGTACTTCCTTTACGCGAACTCTCTTCCCTCTTATCTTATGTTATTTTTATATCCGACATTGAGCGACAAGATTTCACCGCGGTGGATTTCATCATCGGATTTCCGATAATACGAAAATAAGTGGAAACGGGGGTGAACGGTGAAAATGTACCTGACGGTTGTCGTGCGGTTTAAAGCTAAAATAATCGCGAGTCATAATGATTGCTGGCAGACTTGAATGATGTATTCCTCGTGTCTCCCGTCATGCCCGACTTTGATCAAGATACATGCTCCTATCGATTTGTCCGAAGTCGCTTAAAAAAATTCACTTTATCCGGGGGACAGAGAGATATTGCAAGAGCAGTACCATGGCGTTACATTGAGATTACAATAATTTTTTCTGATACGCACCGCATAATCAACGGCCGTTATACCGCGTCGTAACGTCCGAGATACAACGCTTGAGCAATGTTTTATCATAGGTTGACACGCTGCTATATTTCATAGAGACCGAACGCCTCTTTGCGATTCGTCGCGTGGATAAGAATTTCGAGTTTCGGTAGTTTTAGAGGAGACAAGGATCTCTCGTGGAATTTTTCCCGTCACGGATATCGATATTTTCGCGCGCGAATTACGAGGGCTCTGGTATGTGAACCGCACACGCGTTTGACACACGACGTAGTAGCATGCCTATTATCTCCGTTTTCCTTGCGCCTCGCGGAATATTGATCAATATTAATCACCCCTTTTGCAGGTGTGCATTATGTCGAAAGTATGCTATTACAGATGCGGCGCGATAGCGCTTTTATTCTATTAATCGCTAACATTTACGCGACGTACGTAATAGTGGAAAGGGGGAAACTTCTCAATTTCACGAATATGTTATTAACAGATGTAATTCCGTATTACATTTATAGGCGATGGTCTAACTTTTCCACTAAAAGAATAATAGAATGTAACAGCGATTAGTTAGAAGCATCGGTTTTCGGACGAATGTTAACACCACGCGCCAAGTCGAAGGGGATTGACCTTGACAGTGCTGTCAACCCATTTAGTCAGTGTTCTCTGGCGACCACGGTTCGATGCCACTTTCACGATCAGAACTATATAATTATCTTGCTGCGAGGGTTCCTGTAAAACTCGTTTCAGAACTCGAATATGCAGGAGAAAGGGGGGGTATCCCATCGCTCGTTCTCAGAAATCAAGCTGGACTTAACAGTTAGAGCCTAGAATGCATTCATCAAGGTCGCGAAAAATATTTTAGTGAAACAAAAATGAAAGAATTGAGAGATTAAGAGAGTCGTATTAAACCCGTCGTATTACTTTCACAGTGAAATCAACTCGCTACGCGTATACTTGGCGCGAGACAGTACCGTGCCTCTTGGTATTCATAGTTTGAACTAGTCTAAATTTTTTATCCATCATTTTCTCTTTTTTTTAGATTATATTTATGAATTTGTACGCGAGCGATTTTATGCAATTTTCGACGATGATAAATCGTCGACCAATTTAAACTGTCTATCGTGCAAGTAAATTTTATTAATTAAACAATTAATAAAATTTATAAGGCTCTAATGTGAAAATTTATTAATTAATCCTTACGTGTCTCAAAATTTAACGAATTAATTTGTACACCGCAAGGCTAGCAGACTAATTGAATGAATCGATGTTCTAGGTATAAAAAAAATGGATGTAGTTTCGGCACAGATCATCGAGATCGCTTCCTCAACTTTCTCTTCGTCTCTTTCTCTTTCTTCTCTCTCTTTCTCTCACTCTTCGTCGTGATGTACTTAACTTCCGGGTGTCACGAGATATGTATATCGAAACAGGATGATGAGAATCCTCGGTACTCTTCTGCAAAGTGTATTTTTTCGGTTGATGAGTTAATGGCGCGGCTTAGGCACGTAAATCTTTAGGAATCGTGATTTCCGTCGGGCACGATCGTTGCAGGTCGTAGCGATCTTTTCGACGGCTGCCCGGGAGAAAAGTGGCTACTGATTATCCCTCATCCCGCCAATTCCACGGCGCGGGATTTGTATAATACTTAGATCGTTCGCGATCTGTTCCCCGCAGCAGGTTCTTTTCTCGCGATCAAGAGACACGTTAATGCCGCTGCGTAAACTGCAATTCTCCACTTAAGAACACAGCTCGCTTTCATAATCTCCCTAAGGCTAATTGTGGTTTCGTATTATTTACCATTTAGTTTCTTCTCGTAAGAGAGAACTTGCCGTATTGAAAGGGATAGTCCCTCTCCGACACGAATTTTATATAGCATTATTTTTACGAAGAGCTCTATGTGGAGCTACGCAGACGGAGCTACACAAGTTTTATGGGAGAGACGTGCCGCATTCTAGGACGTCGTCGTTTCGAAACGGCCGATAGTTCTTCGCAGTCATTAGACCTTCGTGTGATGCGTATCGATGGCAGGCATGAGAGAACGTTATTAAAGTATGAGTGTCTGGGAAGGACATAGCATCCTTGTTACCGTTTTCTTCCTGCATAGTTAATTGCTGGTGGGATCTAGAGCGCCTCGATCATTGGCACAAGGACGCTTTGATCATTAAAGTTCTGCGGTAACCAATTAGCTCCGAGACGAATGGTGAGCCCCGGTTCGTCATTCCGTTTTTCCCCGTTATGTCTCATTAATCATAATCACACTAACGGAGATGACGATTTTCGATAATACATCGTTCTCTAGATAGATAATTGTCATTCTTAACGTGGCTTCGTGAGAGGGAAATCGATGGCTACGAGTAGTTTACATTTGTTAAGTAAAGTTTACGTTGAAGAAAGGTCAGTGATGCGTTAAAGAGGCTTTTCACCGTACTGTGATTAATGCATTCGTGGGAATATCGTAGTGAGAAATTCCACAATCGGAAATATATTGAGATAAATTTACATTAGATTGTTACGTTTTGTCATTTTCCAAGATTAATTAACACTGCATGCCCAATACACTATAATTATAAAGTTCGATAACCCTTTAGAGTTATTAAATTTTATTTTACATTTATGAAATACGCACGTTATATAATAAGATGTGACATAATTTAACGCATATTAGTAACGCGTTGTTAATTATCCTCCTTGCACATGTAATATTTTTCAATAATCGTAAGAAAATGCAATTTAATACAATATTAGCATAAAATTGTATCAAAAATATTAACAATATCAGAGTATTTGATTTAAAGGAAGAGAAAACTAATTGATAAGGAAAAAGCTACACGATTGCTAAATTAAGATTCATGCTCGCGCGATGTTTCGCTGTGCAAAACGATCACTATTTAAACTTGGAATAATGCATTTAACTGTAGCAAAATAATATTATTTATTGCCGGTAAAGTTTATTGTATCAACCTGCGCCAATGCAATAATCAGTTAGCGGGCATAACGATCTGGGACAATACTGGCGTGTCGATTAGAAGTTCAATCCACCAAGCATTAAAGGACATTATCCGGAATTAACGCGCTTTAGTTCTTTAGTGAAGCACGAACGGGGCCTACCAGCCGTCCTACGTGATCGAAAGTCGACCGACTAATAATCAGTCATTTTCTTTATTGCGCTACACACAGAGGCGTAAATGTCAGCTGACCGATCTTGAGCGAAATTACTCTCGGAAAGTCGGTAGATAGAACCGGTAAAAGGATCGGCAAGATTATTTCAATACCGTACGGCAACTGAGCGGTGCGGTGTAACATAACAAATTACATTATCACGCGCTGCCAATGACGGATAATACAAATTTTATTGAATGCATTTCGAAAGACCTGCATACCGCGTTTTGTACAGAGCAATAATACCTCGACAATCGCCGAGAGAGAGAGTCGCATAAATGGATTAATGTCTCAGCTACCACGACAATCGTTTTATTTTTAGCGCGGCAAGGTTTGCATTGTGCGTCTCGTTAGTCTGTGTGGGTGCTGTAAATACATTGTTCGCCGAAGTTGAATGATCTACGACGTGTAGGTGGGACATGTCGTCGTGGCTACCGCTTGATTGGCGGCCGCGCGGGAATGTGTACCCGGTGTATTCACGCGTGTGAGCGTTTCGCCTATCGATTGTGCGCGCAGGATAATAGGCATAATATGCGTGCCAAGGTTCACGAGTCACGCATAACCGTGTGACCTGCGCGATAGCGATCCCGCACTTAACGCACGTGCAAGGACTGACACGCAGAAGTGATGCACGTATGCACTGGTCACCGTCGAGGAGCGTGTACTTTCACACGAGATCTTGCCATCTTCGGCGTCCTTGCCGATTTTTTTTTTAATGTGGTTAACGGGTAATAAAGCAGTGAATTTATGCCATTCGCGCATATTCCGATGCGCTTTCGCGATCCGCAATATATCATTTTAGAGATAAATCTACTGGCGCGCCGTGCCTATATATTTTGGGGTGGGATCGCCGTGACTTCGTTCGCAGCAGAATGTTACTTATTACATTATTTTCGACATTATCAATTTGGTTTTACCGCAGTAAATAGAGCTTTGCATAAAGATAATTCGAGATATTATATTATTTATCTTTTAAGTAGTGAAAAAAATTTGAAGTAGAGATAAAACGATAGGTATACTTGAAATATTTATTTCGTGTATTTATCTGGTATGATTGGAGCAAATATAATCTTTAATACATTAAGTATTGTCTCCAGCACGAAATTAGAACAATTGCTGTAGGTAGTAGTTTTTCACGTATATGCAAATCGACAGATATAAGCGGATAGCACTTTAACCTTAGTTGTACCGCGTTCTCTCTTTATTGATAGATTTGATTCTTGCATCTATAAATGCCTATGGAAACGCAAGTTGCACGTAAGGTGTCGATGCTTTGTTTAACACTTCACATTCGCGTACAAGGTTTCGCCTTTTTATTTTCGCGTGGAGACCAGCGGTGAATGCGGTTCGTTATACATCAATCACTTTACTTGGCGAAACAGTTTCAGTAATATCTCCTCAGCAGGTCGCCGCATACCATTTCGAGTAGCTGACTAGTGTGCATTTCAGATTTTGCCGAGCGATATATATGTAAATTTGCAGAAAGCCGGCCGCCGTTTACGAGCGGCGATTTTTCGGAGAATAAAGCACCGCTGAGACTTTGTTCTCCTTTCGAGAATCACATCTTACGTATGATCTTGCCCGCACTGCCCATTTAATCTGTCGGCATAATTAATTGTTTTCCAGACAATCAATTTGTCAGTACAACTAATGGTTAGAAAGTACGTACAAATTAAAGGGATATTAAGCTACAATTAGTTACAGGGCTAAGATCTTAAATCTTTAATCGGCAGTTACTAATTTGTACCTTGCACCGCTGTTATCGCCGTTGCGAGTCACGTATAAACGAAGTACGCTTTCACACGAGGCTTTCGCGTACGTGTAGAAAGTCGATGCAAACAATCAATCGATCGCGCGACATCGGATTATCGTTGCAAATGGCAACGGGCTGTAAACGTGCGGGAGGATAAACTGGTTAACTCGAGGGTGTCTGGTGAAAGTGAACGAAAAATGATCTGGTTATCACGTGAAAGAGCTCTCACGCACGCCAGACACTTTCTTTCGCGTTATAGTATTAGCCATCGTCTATGTGCACTATATCGGAAAGGCGCGACTGGGTAGAGAGTCTTTCTTTCTGACCAGGCAACAGATAATGGATCGCGATCGTAATCGGTTCTCATTAACATAAATGGCAGAGGCTCCCTAAGTCGGATCGGCCACGCAGATTATCCTTTATTTATTGACGCATTTTCCTTCCGGCTTATTGTTGCAACATTTTTGCAACTCAACCACGATTCTCGATACCCTTCCTGACTTTCCATGTCTCTACGGAATATATTAGCCGCTATTGGCCGCAATATAAAAAATGCTTATCGGCGTAAATAAAGCGGCACAAATGAGCTATTAGAAAGACAGTTTAATGAAAGTATAATCGAAATGTTATAATATGTCGAAATTTAGTCTAACGTATGAACTTTGCAAGTTGCAAAAATTATGTTAGAGAAATACGAAACGACTAAATTGTATTTCGTCTCAGTATTACTTCCAATTATTTGGTAGGTTATTGAACAATTTAATAGATGTATGATTTCAAAAAATCGGAGAAATTGTAATTTATTCGCGATATAATTAATCTATTTTTGTAAGCGATTTGCCTCGTTTTTCACTTTTTTGAAATAATCCATTTTTAATACGCTACGTGTGTACATTCTTGCTATTATGGAATCACTTTCACGCAGCATCTCGGAGAAGATCCCCGGTAATGTGTGGTCACGACATCTTTCTCCGCCGCGACCGAAGAGTATCCTACAAAAACGCGTCGCGAGCCATCGCTTCCTGTTTAATGTAACTTTCTTAGTTCATTCCACTGTGGATTCCTACCGATCGTCTAACGACTTCCTTGAATTACCGCTTTCGAAGTAACTCTATTCGCGTAACGTTGCGTATTATTAATATTCCGTCTTTAAATGTGATAATGAATTAAGAATCCAACGTAATAATAGAGTAAGAATCAACGCGGTGCCGAAAAACGCGCGCACAATGTACCAAGAAAGACAAAGCACTTCAATATCGCGTTTAGACTCGTCGAACGAGAAAGGGAAGGACGGTTTATTATAGCAGTTGTTCACTAGAGTCGTTTCTGCCGCGCTTGATCTTGGTACTGGCATCATCGTGCTATCACAAAGAAAATATTTCACATGCTTTTGTAACGTCGTGGCGCAAATGTCCCGGACATATACGCGTGCGGATGAGTAATCCCACAACTCGGTGCGAGTGAAAGATATTCCGGTCCGAAGGGGCACGGAGAAAGTGGCCGATCGTCGAACCGAGGCTGACGCCGTTCCTCGGGTTCATCTCGTGCATGAATCGTTATCGTAAATCGGACGGGACATCAAACTGCTGGTTCGCCTACATACGATGATTTACGGCCGGGTATTTAAGGATCATGAGCACGATGAATGGACGCGCTCGCGCACCCATCGGTCTTTCGCCGGATAACAAATTGCCACTCGTTTATCTAGGATGGCAAATTCTGGAGCGCCGATCGCGGGTAACATCCTTGCTCTATAAAACTCGGTAGTTCGGTTCTTTTTCCCGGAGTCGCGATGGCGGGTTAATATGTCGTTAATACGAGGCAATTTGTCAAGAATTTGCATTGCTGCGGGAGTGACCGGTTCTCGCTTATCGAGACACGAGGAAGTCGGAGATTAGGACCGCTCTACCACAACAATACGTATGTTAATGCCCCAAGTAATCTCAGGTGGCTCACTATAATTGCCTAATCGGAAAATGAGGGCTTTTTTGCACCCGTGTTCTCTCATAACAATTATTTTTGCCGGCGATTATCTAATGGTACTTTCGAATTGCAGTTACAACGCCTGCGCAAAAAAATATAACAACGTGATGCAAGAATGTAAGTTTGATCGTGCACTTCTGTTCGTACCCCGGTAACTTCCCGCATTAGCTTTCTCCTGTAATAATTAAATCTGTAAGCGCTGCCCCTTCCTAATTTGCGAAACAAATTAAGATTTGCTATGCTCGCCGTTTGTACATTCGTCACGATGGTGCGCACGTCACTTTGATATATTATCTTACCACTTTAAATGATTTTGCTTGACACAAATTGGCTGAATTTTTGCGTCTCTTCGAATATGCGAAACAATGTACATAAAGTATAGCCGCGGGTTCCAAAGAAAGTGCGACACGCTAAGTAAAATATCTATTCTTATTTGACGGTGGACGACGATTTCCTGGTGGCTACAGCTAGTTCGTTCCGCTACTGCAATAAATTATCGAGTTGCTATTACAAATTAGACGTCCTTATATAGCCAACCAGCTGGAAAATGTCTCGCTCGCCATTTTTGTATAGCTATTACGTTCGTGTAGAAGAACACGCGGATGCTATGCGGATGCATGCCAGAAAAACCGCGCTGACAAGGCTAATGAGTGTGTTAGACAGGATTTGACGCAGTTCCGGATTTCACGATTCAAGTTCTCTGTTATTTCGCTATAATTTCATGTACAATTATACATGTATATTTAACATCGCGAATTACATTTTTCCAACGACCGTGAACGTAGTCGTAACAAATAATAGAATAATTTAAAACGTTTGATTAAAAATACAAAAATATTCAAGGTAGAAAGAGAATGCCGAAAGTCCGACGTATCATTCATGTAAGTGCGTAAGCGCCTTAGCGATTTTCGGGCTTCCTCGATCGGTTCTTTTTTATTAATTTCGCCCTGATAAAACTTGACAAAGCAAACGTTACAAATAGCACGTCCTTATTTATGTGAGTTGACCGGTCGGAGAATGTCTCTCGGCTACCATTTTTGTCTGTCGGTCGGGCTGCCGCGTGTATGTGATCCTGACATAAGCTGGGCAGCAAGGAGTCTAGAGATACACAAGTGCCGTTACTTCACCCGGTCGGATTTCTTAAAAGGCACGAGATATGAGGAACTGACTACTACAGTCGGTATAAATCGCGCTTGCCACTCTTACCTTCTCTCATGTCTTGCGCGGTTTTTTTTTTACTTTTGGCATCGCACCGGGAGTCTATCCGGTCGAGGTCGAGAGCGGAACAGATCCGCGCCTAACGAATTTACAAACGCTTCGAAACGCGCGTTGAGTTTGAATACGGTATTCTCGTCTAAGCACACCCACTATTCTCTCGCTCGAGTTTGTGCTCATTAGCTCGGCATTCAAGCGACTATCGAAATCGGCGGTGCCGGCAATCATGAGGTGTCGTGCATTTCGAAAGAATCGACGGATAGGGAGAGAACCGGAAAAACGAGAGGAACTGTCGGATTGGTGCGAAGGCATTTCTGGAACGCGGTTGGTTGGACAATTTTTGCGAACGGCTCGTTAAGGAAGACATATTATTAGGAAATTTTACGCGGCAGCAGCATTCGATCTCCTTTTACGTTCGAGAAGGGTCTCGGCGAATAGCAGCAGCAGACGTATTATCCGTGCTCTCTACTCTCTTGGAACATAAATTAATTCTTTTTACGCCACCGTGAAATACGCGGGGTTCATATATTATCCGCGAAACATAAATCGTCATTGAACATTGGTCAGTTTGCATCTTTGGATTCGCATGCGTATTATCGATAATCGGAATTATTCATCTGACAGTGTTATTAGCAGTCAGTCTTGTGTAAAATGACAATTAAGCTTATTATTATAAAAAAGTATGAAAGGGATATTTATTTTTCCGTGTATAGTTGAATTACGATGGCAAAACTACAAAACGATTTAAATTGCCGAGCGAATTGTTACGAGGTGATCGAAATCCTTCGACTGCATATATTACCGCACGCACCGTTACGCATAATTACTTCAGATCATCGAACAGCTTGCGTGAGAGCAAAAAATTGTCGAGAGCGGGCATCAAGGTTGATTGATAAACCGGACACATTGATAAACCGGATTAACGTTTTCTTTTTACGGGCATAATTGTAAGGAATGAACCGTTTTACAATAATTATAAAAAAGTGATAACAATTGCAATGTGTACTTAGAAAAAAGATTTAGTTAGGTTAAACAAAGATATGGTAAACCATATTTCTTTGAAATTTTTATTCATTTCTACTAAAACATTTGCTAGATTTGAAGAAATATGAATTCTTTTTGAAATTCCGGGCTCAAATAAAATCTTGGTTAAGGAATCATTTCTTTGAAATTAAATAAAAGTCTAGTAAGGCCAAAATTTGTTTGATTTTAAACAAACTTTCTTGGGGGTGTATTTAGAAATTGAATATTTTTTTTAGAAAATCTTTTTATTTATAATCGTGCGTTGGTGTTTCCACAACAAAACTTCGATTGACGTAGGATGATAAATTGTAAAGGAAAGAAATATATAAAGAGTAGGATATTCATCTGCAACGAAATCCATATATCTTGTAAATCCGTAATGAACAGGAAAGTAAAGATAGATCGGTAAAACTAAGGCGAGCACCGACCCGAATCGAATCATATGAGATCGCATGAAAGAACAGATCGAAGTAGCAGATTGCATAGATCGGCGGTGTTTTACAAACGTAATTAGTTATACTGGTTTCTCCCATACTATAATTTTGAATCAGATACAGATATGGTTTAAAGCGGTACTATATCGTACGTCGACGAGCTGATCGCCCTATATCGCCGATTATTGCAAACTATTCGGAGAAAGTAATTCCTTTACATTCCGGTCGGCGCCAATTAGAAACAGAATTATAACTTTCTCAGAGGAAGTAACATCGAAAATTCCATATCTTACTTCCGTGTTATATAAATCGCTAAGCTAAATAAAGACATATTCTCGAAAGGTGAGAAATTTTGACCAATCTCGATACGCGCGAAGGAATAATTGCAGAGCAGCCGATACTTAAAGCACGTTTCAACAATATTTTACGGCACAGTTAATTAAGTGTAACGTCACGCGTAATAAAGCCGCGCTTCAGAGAAGCCGTTCGCGCGGAGCACAATTTGAAGGGGATTTCTCGTCGGATTCATTTTACGAGTCTCTGCCTGTGCGCTGTCACTTTAACGTTCGCCGCGAATACATCTTCTAGAGCCTCGCTCTATTTGCGTGCAGCTTTTTACTCCGCGGCTGCCGTATTACGGATTTATACGTCTGCACGCGTGGACATTCAATTACGCGCCGGCATATAGCTTACGATCGCTCCCGTAGAGGAGTCCGGTGAATCTAAGCTATTACAATACGTAATGATCGTATTAATCGTGTGTGGCAAGCGATGCGCCATAAATAAACATGATATAGTAATTTCCCGCGCACTGATTGCGGAAGATTTGCACAAGTGCTACTTGCGCGCGTAAATCAAGTGAGTCACCGCCGATAATCGTACTTTTTTTTTATTATATTACATTTGTCCTGCATTTATGATGACACATAAGTGCTCAAGAGCGCGTAACTTTTCTAGGCGCTATATACTTTTATCTCCATGGACATCGAGCGTGCATATATCAGTTATAATCAACCGTACTACGTTACCTCTGTGAAGTTGGCACCTCGTGTCTCAAAAAATAATTTTTTTTCAGTTCTGAATGCACCCCGAAGAGTTCTAGAGTTCCTTATCAATTTTAAAAATAGTTCTGGCGAATTAACCTAAAAAAGTTACATTTGAAAATTGGGGATGCCAACTTCACAAAATGAAATCTCGAAATCAGCGATAACACTAAAAGTATTGGAAATATTTAATTTTGCCATTAGGATTTCCTTTAGACCTCTTGAGGGGCTACCCAGAACTCTCAACAGAACTGCTGGAACTGTTAAAAAATTTTCCTCCTAAGTACGAAATGATAACGTAACACCGGGCGATATAAGTTTGCGATATTCTGCACGTAATAATAAAACATTATATTGCCTTTTCCGTAAGTGACAAAACGATTTAAAGAATATGCACGAATTTTTCACACGTGCGCGTTTTTAAACGACGAGCACTCGACTCGGTGGCCTTACGCCAATTGCAAGGCTTCAAGTCGCTACGAGTCGCACGTCTGGTCTGCATGCGAGCCACGTATTTTCGACTGTTTCGCTAATGTTTCGATTATGTTGGCAAACCGCGGTGGTGTGGTTCATTCGAATGCGTACGAGGATTCACTTTCTAACTTGGCCGGCTCCCCCGTACATAACTCGGGATTCTCGCGGTTACGAGGCTCGCGGTTTTTACAGCGCGCGCTTACCGCTTCGCACGAGCGTCATAGTCTGATTAGCCTGTCGACCTCTCTTCGTGCTCTGGGATAAACGAGCGAGTCGCCATGCGTGCGGTGTATACACGCCCGTTTTGCGCCTGTATACGTGCGCGATTTACGGGAACGAGCGCGTAAACGGCCACCGGTTGCACCAGTAGACACGCGAAGCCCGGCGTGTAACACGTGGAGAGAGCGATGCGCGCATACATAATCGTATTAAATGAATTGGAATGGAATTCTGGAGTAGTCGCGTGCGACGCGCATCGCTGGTGTCGATAATCGGTCAGAGATTGCGCAACACTTGAGTGTCAAAAGAGCGCGGCTGGTGCCGAGGTGCTCGTCCTACCGCGAATCGTTTGACACGCGTCAATATCGAACTATTGCGCTATGTTAAGGAGGCGGAGAGAGGAGTGGCTAAATTTATGCAGCGAATAGATACGTGCGAATTAAAGATTTCTGACCAGAATCTTGTACACCAATGCCCACTCAGTGCCCAGTGGGCATTAATTTATCTTATTATCTTATTTTATCTTATTTATCATGTTCTATCTTATTTTATCTTTATATTGCACTTTATAAATGTCATGCAAGCCATACCCCATTCTGAATCTGTCTCGCCTGAGCCTTGGAATTGATCTAAGCTTACCTGCAACAATAGCACGAAATTTAAATTAACACATTGTTAAGGTAAAACATGGGTAAACACGTTACACGCGAGAAAAAGGATTGGATATTTAAATCTAATCCGATTTGCTAGAATTTTGTGATTATCGGAAGTAATTAACCGAGGGGTAAACCGCCGACCAAAATCATGTACACCGATGCCTATTGATGCCCAGTGGGCATTACTTAATTTTATTTTATCTTTACAATGCCCCAGCAATGCCGCAAATCTGTACACCACGATGCCCTCGGCGGTTTACTCCTCGTAATTAACAGTCGAGTAGCGTCAATAAATCAACATCGTAACATGTGTAACATCGTAATCCCATTATGATAGCCATAATTGTCAATGGATTTAACGCGAGAGTATTTCTTGACCGCTAGAACGTACGTTACAAGCAGGACAGGTGTTGCTATTACAAGCTGTCTACAGCTAGTTTCGCCGGTCAGATTTGTCGGGACAGCCGCAATTTGCATATATAAGTGGCAATGCCGGAGCGGAACGTTTCCACGGTCGCGGGACATTGCAACCTCGGTGATCGGCACCGCGGTTCTGTGAATTCTCGGCGAATCGTATGCAACTCTCCCGGTGCACAGTCGGCACTCTTCTGCGGCACGAAAGGAGTTTATCCGGACCGAGCATGACGACGTGTTTGTGTCGCAATAGCCCGTGCGCACTTCTGACGTTCGCGACCTACGAATAACGCCGATATAGCGTAATTTCTTGATATACGTACGCAGATATATTAATTAGAAAATTAAATACAATCATAGAGCATGTTGTACACCGACACGATGACCATAAATCATTGTGTGGCATGTACGCATTGCGTAGTCAGTTCGAACGATAAGATAAGCTAGGGAAGACGGTTTTCGAGAGGGAAGAAACAACGGTTGAAGATGATTCAATTATCGTAATACCGGTTCTCGCATTATGATTTCCCCGAAGACTCTCTTTCTATATTCGGAAGTATCAAATTCTAGTCGAGCCGGTTAAACCGATGGACTGCATATCAAATTAGTTCTTTCTGGATACAAATATTCGTGTTTGTCAAGGATAACGGGTTGCGCGGTAACTGGTTTAGCAAGATAATATCTTAGCGCGGCCAGTGTACGATACTAAAAATATTTCCAATGTTTTGTATTGCAACGAGAAAGGCTTTCCTTGAGATTACAATGCTGTCGCGACGACGCGGCGAGAAATACCGGCGCGATGACGACTCGCCGATGGAATGTGAAAATTTTATCGCCCGCCATAAAAGACGCCCGCCTCATACAAGAATACGATTTAATGAATTGCCTAATTGGAATAGTCTAACAATCGACGCACACACCATTTTTCTAATGAAAATTCTAAAGGTCACTCCTTGTGCAACAATGAGATAGGTAATGACTTACGAAAGAGGTATGCAATCCTGGGATAGGGGCTCGTGATTGTTTAGTTCATTTCTAAACTATTCTTCGAACGAAGGCAGTCACCCGCGCTGCCCAATGCTACCATGTGCAAACCATGTTAATTGCGTAGTCGCCTAAAGGCTGTTGTTAGTGAGTACTATTTTTCGTTCATGTTTTAAGATGATTATAATCTTAATTGTTTGTGTGTGTACGCACACACGTTTAAAAATAATTTCTAAGGATTAGACTTCTCTAAAGACATTATTCAGTAAATTAATTGAGTCTGTCTAGTTTCAATATAAGAAACTTCTTCTCCAAGCTTTTTACAATATATCTTTTCTATTCTCGGAATACTCAAACTACTGTTTTCGATGAAAGCCCATGTCACCTTTGCTTCTCCTCGTCATAGCGATTTCACGGGTATCATGAAATACGTCTTGACCTTCGTTTATTCGCTTGCAATCGACAGAGATAATCTTTGCCTTGCGAATGAATTGCACCTGTTGCGTGTCACCGTTGCAGCGGGTCATGGTTGCCAATGACAATAATAGTAATCCGCCACGTGTCCCGCTTGCTATGGTCGCAAACCTATACCTATACTAATTAGATGCACTTCGCGACATACGATGGGAATGAAATCATTATTGGTAGAAAGTTTACACAGTAACCGGGTTCCTGTCGGTAGCATATTAATTACGCGGCCGCGTTCAGGCGCGTGCGCTACTCCTTATCGGTGCATCGTTGCGCCCGTACTCGTTACGGTAATCTTTTCCTCACGACTTCCCATTCTCCTTCTCTTTTCATATAACGAACGTACGCCAATGTAGTCCGCGCGAATAGGTACTTTCATATCTAAACCTTTGCTAAAACGTCTTTCATTCGCTTCTAACAGCTGTTCGTCTCGAATAAGCGTATGCAAAATCTTGCCAGATGCAAAAGCGTTGCTCATCGATTTTATAATTAATCGATGAGCAACGCGCATCGAACCGCTCACATTTAGATCTCGAATTCGTTTCAACGCTGATGAGCATGTATATATGTAATTAATATACGTCAATTTAAAAAGATTACGTATAAGATAATGGTATTGATAGATACGCGTCAATGATATAATCTTTCGTGACTAATAGCCAAGATCGAATCGTCATTTGAAATTTAAATAGCCATTAGACGAGACCCTTTTCACGCACATAGGTTTTTTGATGAAATTCCGATTACCTTAAAAAATAAATTTTTTAATCTTAACCTTTAAGAATACCGCGCATCTTTGACTATTGTACATTTTAATGCGTGTTACTCTTCCAATTAGCAATTCAGCGGGAATCGATTCGTAGGGAAACACTTTCTCGCGCGTCAAAGAAACGCTTTCTAATGACGAAAGACCGCGCGTTAATGACGTTAATAACGCTCCGTGCCATCGATTTGTCCTGCCGCGATCCCGTCACTAATGCACCTTAAAAGTTTCCTTCGATGACCGCAATCTCCGGAGATTCGGAACGTTTCGCAGCAGTCGCGTTTCGTGACGAGCGTTTTCACAATCCCTGGATGTGTGGAGCGATAAAAAATGCTGCGCTACATTGCTTCCTCGATAAATTATCGTCGAACGAGAGAATAATATCTCGACTCGGCCTTAATTGTCGCAACGTGAGCTATGATTACAGGAACATTGCGGCACGTACACATACACGATTCATTACTCCTATAGATCAAACCAAATCGCCACACTTTACTACCGGTACACAAATATTTTCTTTTACTGCAGAATGATGTGTTCGCTGAAGCCCCACTTATCTACTTCTCCTCAGTTTGCACACGCTTCTTTACGCTTTTCAGTTTGCTCTGATCGTGTTAACGCGGCGAATTACCTTATCCTTTGATTTTCTCAGATAGCTGATTTGTGATTTCATGAAGCAACCGAAAATAAGGTCAGGTTAATAGACATAGCTTCGAATATTTAACTATTCATTTCTCTCGCGTTTCACAATTTATGTTTTATCATTGTTTAATTCCACTACGGGGCGCAACATATCGCTTTGCGATAATCACTGCATTTGACGTTTAAGAAATATAAGAATATATTTGACAGAGATTGAAGGTGTAGTTTATAATGATTTTGTGGTGAACTTTCGTCAGCGATGTTATGAAATTTCGTATGCTGGCGCGTTTCGTAGCACCGCTGTCTAGATACGCGTCTCTGTATACAGATGTGAAATAGAAATATATCTTGATGTCAAAACAGGTATATTGTCGATATAAAACAAAAATTAAGTAAGACGCATTCAAATTTTAACATTGCACGTATATGAAAATAATCTAAATTTATTTATAACGACGAGAGAGAGGAAGAAACATGTGACAATAGTGGAAATGTATTTTTTCGCATTCGTGGGACGTTGGAAATTAGTTGTTCTCGAAATTATGCCAATTTGAATCTGCTATAAACATGCGTAATTGAAACACTTCGGAAATGTCGTTTCATCGGCGTCGACGATAGCAGTCTGTAATAATGTATCTCGAGAATAATCATGGAGTGTTTGACTCGTCTTCATCACCAGGAGAGAAAGTAGAAATGCCGTCCTTTCTTTACTTGAACATCGCAGTTGCTAATTTGCAAGTAAGGTAACATGAGTGATCGTATCTGCCGAGGAAATAAATCGAGTCCACTATTGCCTCATGATCGCTTCATTAAATAATTACACGTGAACGCGTACGAATGCGAAAACTTGATTTTCCCGGAGAGTTAATGATATCAATCACAGAAACGCCGCGACGTGAAGAAAGGGAAATGTTGGGGAGTACAGTGTGAGAATTTCACGATTGGACGTGAAATTACGAAGACGGATGGGTTCATTAAACGTTCGCGTCTTTCGATATCGCGCGCATACCCGACGTAATATATAGCTCGAACTCGTGCCGGTAATTATACCGTTGTCAGTCAATCGGTAGTAAGGTGCGCTCGCGATTGAGAGATCAAGCGATGCGCAAACGATATCGACGTGAAAAAAGATCGCGCGCTTGGTCAGAGATTATCAATTCAAGCAGCAGTAAATAATTGCTATCGCATTGTTTCGATCTTACATTAGATACATCTATGCTACACTCTGATATAGCAAAAAGTATCACAATTTAAAAAATGATATAAAATGCCAAATAACTTGTTTTACATTTGATATAGTTTGGAAATAAGTAATAAAAGTATAAAGTGTTTTCTTTTTCCTTTAAACGGGAACGAGTCTACTATAGAATGTATCTTTTGCTGTGAAAACTTTTAAAAAATTGCGGTTGCGTTTGAATGGTGACATTGGGCCACGACATACTCGAGTTGCTTTAAAATATAAAAAGCTCTTACAGCTATTGGTTTTGCGCAATGCAGATACTTCTTATGAATCATATCGATTACCATCTTTCTCTTTCAAAAATATCATGCAATTCACCAGACACTAGGTATTCAATCAGCAGCAATTGCGTGAAATAATTTATCTTCGCTGATGTGCGTAAAATAACAAAACCTTAAGTGATCAGTGATTGTATGCAACAGATTGAACTGCGTAATCGCTGCGAACAATAATTAATTATCACTGATCCGGCGACTGATTATTGCGTGTGGCACGCTATTTTGTATCCATTGGTGCACAGTAATTAACTGTCACTAACTCGACAACCGATTATCGTGTGCGCCATTTTGCAGCAATTGATCAGATACGCGCGATCTTTCGATTGACTCATAAACTAAATCGATACATTAGTATGAAGATTAACATTTGACGTCCACCTATTGCCTTTAGCACCGCGGTACTTTATGCCTTTGTACGAATGCATTTATATAATTGTTTGGAGATTAAAGCGCGAACGCGTTACGATTAAATTACGGAGTTAAAAAGAAAAAAATGTGTCTTAGTTGTGGCGCGTGATCAAGCGCGACAGCGAAAAGAAATCGAGTCTGACACTTTCGAGTGGATTTTACGCTCACTGGACCACGTCGATCTCTTGTAACGCGTTGTCCCTCTCGACAGTGACCGGCAACTTTTCGCGATCGGAGCGAAAATTTCTACCGAACTACGCGATCGACTTTCTTGATCGCGAGTGGCGAGATAGAAATCGCTACGCCATTGGTACTCGCCTCTAATTGCGCCAAGGCATTGTTGGGCATCGATAATAATTTCGCGCTGGCGCTGTGAGAATGTGGTAATAGCGCCGATGTTGCCGCGGGATTACAGTTGCACGGGCTGTGATTATACATCGCTGCGATTTAGTGAAGCACAGTGTAATCGTACTTTCAGCGCCGCGAATCCATAATACGAGCAAGGGAGTATTTTCTACCTGATCGCCGCATATGCGAACTTGTAATCTTAAGCCGCGCATAAAAAGGTCAGCGTTCGGAATCTCTCTTTTATCCCTTATGCGTATATTTGACGCATTAGCTATAACATTTCTGACGTGTTCTTCTATTTCCATTAGAAATCGCGCGTTGACACGAAAATTTGCGCTCATTACTATTAACAGAAAACTTTACAACGAGCAAACACGAGTGAAATTTCACAGCGAGACGATAGAGGTGATGTAGGAAACGTCGTGCATTCAGTCGAATTTGTTTAATCAGCCGTTCAAAACAAAAATGAAACTCGCAACATCGGCTCTTCTCTCCGTACATGGATAATTGATGTAATTATCGCGCAAGCCATTGGCACATATCCACTCCATCGAGGAGGAAATCTCTCTCGTGGCTGTCTTTGAAGGAAATGCAAGTGTGCGTCTTTGCGTGCATTCGCGCACAGAACGTCTTTCGTATTTCTGTAATAATTATTCATACGCGCAACTGCCGGTTTCCAGCCTGTCATTATTATGATTGATTAAGTATTAAGTAATTAGCCGAAATTTCGGCCGCGAGCACGTACATCTTTTGTGTTTTCGCGTATTGCGGAATTTCAATGGAAATGAAAATTACTTTATCACAAGTGTTTATCCTTTTTTTTTTAATAATTACCTAAAACGAATTTTGAGAATGTATCGTTACATCGATTAACTATCTGGCTTAACTCGTAATTTCCTGGCCAAATAACCGGTTAACGAAACTTCCGGCTAATTGAAATCTCTGCATTCAACGAAAGAGATAGATTGTGTAAAATCTTCTCGTTATTTCTCAGCATGAATTGTTGCTGCAAGGTATGCGCGATATCATCTTAAATAATGGCATACATTTAAGACATTGTGCTTATCTTCGTTATGTAAATAATATGAAGTGTATGCCTCAGAAAATTGATTTTATAAACATAACATATTTTGTGGTAGGAATAAGGCGTATTTTTACACCCATATATAAGCGGAGCGACATTCCGCTAATAAAATAACTTTTAAGCGATTGTGCGGAAATATATGCAGCGTTGAAAAGCGCCTATTATCGTGAGATTAAATCACAGGGACGATATAAAATGGAAAGCGCGAGCCTGATCTTGCCTAACTCCCGCAGTTTTATAATAGCAGATATTCCCGCGGTTTACTGTAATCACTTACATCGTAAAAGTTGTCTGTAAGGAATATTCGAGGATAATAATCGTTTAATCTTACATCTTTGAATACTATCAATAATGGGACGAGAAGATCTCAATTTGTTTCCTAGTGTGTTGAAAATGCACTACTTCTCTCTCAATTTCTTCATTGATTGAAGTCTGCTAATGAATGAAAAGATTACTCCTTATTTTAAGAGCGTTTTGCCTTTGCAATCACGACGAGCAAATTGAAATTCTCATTTGCATTGCGCTACTTCCATCTGGCTTTGTTCTTTTCGTATCACTTCATTCAGAACTTCTCTTCCGAGAGTTTAATAATTTTTCACAACGAAGCACATCTAATTTTGATGTCATAATGCCGTTTCATTTATAATTCTATCATAGATTCTCCGGATAATGCTATTCGAGTAGCAACGGCGCCTCATATTCACATGTTGCGCAATGTCTATGTTTCTAGATATTCGTCCATCTGTTGCTAGATGAAGATATGTTAGTCGAATACAATATCGAAATTATGCTTTGTGGGAATAGAATATATTTTATGAGAATCAAAAATAATAGTTTTACATACATGAGTAATATTCAATCTAATCTTTATATTTTTTCTCCGGAAAATATCTTTCTTCTACACTGGTAAAGTGATAAGAGTTTTCAGAAATTTAAATATTATGAAACATTGAGATATTAGAAAATCTTTATTGACTAATTGTATCACATGAAACTTTTAGACGGAAAGAAAGAGAGGTATGTCTTTGTAATTGCGCTATATATATGAGCTTTCTTCCTTCAATTGCGATCGTAAAGATCGTGTGCGAAACTGCGTCCGGGTTTCTCATTTTTTGCGACGATGTAATTGTTCGGTATAAAGCATAGAAAGTTACATGCGTGGCAAAAAAATCTAACGATATTTAAAACATTCTTCGGTGAACGCGGCACCTTGCACAGTATGTGGTAGCGACTGTCTTATGCAACTACTGCGATTCTAGTAGCCGAGTTGCTACGCTTGCACGAAATGAAATGTTTATATCTCAATGCAACTGGAAAAAAGACGGCCCAGCCTTCTGAGCTATGCCGATTACGTTTATCTTACTTGAATTATAGACAATCGCTGATAAAAGGAATACAGGAATCAATTTCTATTTTAAAACAAATTGAAAAATACGTATGCTTTGACTTCTTATGATCGATAAACCCAGAATTCCAATTAATTTGATTAATGTCGTACGAATGTCGCTCCTAGTGAGTTTTTAATTCGAAATTAAATTAAATTACATGAAATTATCTCTCTTATAATCTCTCCGAGAGAAAGAAGTCTTCCGTGTACAAGGAGCGTGTTAGCCCTCAGTTATATAAATAGATTTGCATTTAGTCATGCACGCCAGGATTGATACTCAATTATCCGTTTAAGTCACTCTAACTCGGGTTGGCAAGTCTTCGAGGAGTCATGACACGTGCAAGCGTTAACTGGCCAGAACGCGATTTCGCAGCAGCCCGCGGAAGGAAGACTATTGCATTGTATGTACGTTTCGTAATGCGATCTGCGGTGGTTATCGCGCGATCCTTGAGGGTCGGGTATTTTAAGCAGGATCGAATCGAGAAAGTGTTTAATGCGAGGCCCGCACGAGAGCTGACAGTACATAAGTCACCGCCAAACAGAACGCGGCTGGCACGCTATCGAGAGTTCCCTCGAGGTTCTCTGAAATGCGCACTCGGCATGTCGGCACGGAAGACGATCGCGAAATCTGCGATACGTCTGTACGTTCCACGGAGAGCGCCGTGATTTCTCGTGCGCCGCAATGTACACCCGGAAATCGACGATATAACTCGCGCGGTGAAACCACGCGCGTCCATTCCTCGCGGATTCGCCTCGACGATAATCCGAACGGTGAGGTATGCGTCTTTTTTATCCGCGAAACTCGCGGACTCTGAGACAATCGTCGATTTAGAAACAGGCGACTTAAATGGCAGCATAAGAGATTCCGAGTATTGAAGAATTCTGGGTACAAGTTAGTTTATTTACGAGTAACTATTTCGTGACGAGTTAATAATAAATATTAGATAAGAACATTTTGGTCAAAGAAGAACATAAGATTGATAGGATGCAATGTTGGTCTATGTTTTAGAACGGGATTCAAGTATAAAATATTAAGCGTGGACGGTGTATACGTAATTTTCAAATTATGTTATTGAAATACTGGATAGCGAGATTGCACCTATATGTCGTGTACAGAGCACCTACAGCTTTTAACTCTACCACTGTGCGAGAAATGATCGGCAATCGAGATTTGAATGTCGGTGTGGCTTAGTTGATACATTTATGAACGATAAGATATTATGACAGACGAAATCTGGGGGATTGAAATTAAGCGTAGTACGAAAATAATCGTGTCAATTGATCGTGCGGCCGAAGGCACGCGAGATAGCTTTAGAAATACAGCACGTCTAACTTCATTGATCGAAACGACATAAAATCGGACGATTTATTCTCCGCGCGCCTTTCACAGACGAAATGTACTGGTCGCACGAAAACTCGTAAATTCGCCGTTACGCGAAGAAATGGTGCGAAAATAATATGGGACCCACGTTCCATCTACGATCGCGTCCTGAAGTGACAATAACGTTGGTCTTATTGAGCTTAAGTGTATTCCGAATATAATTGCTGTCACGCTCTCGTCGGGATATAAAGAACCGTCTCATTAAGCCGCGCTCGTAAGAAGAATTATGAGACAAGTTTCGTAAGAGTATTACTCATTAATTTTATTTTATGGTGCGAAAGATAGACGCGATGTCCGGCACAAAACGAGAATGACGACAAATCTGTCTAATTACTCTGTGTTTAATTATACGAACTTAAATCTTAATAAAGTAATTTATAACATGGATCTTCCGTCATTCATAACGGTATTGCGCGCAAGCTAAAGTAATTGAAGATTCTTTGAAATTATTAATTGAAGTATTATTACATTGCTGCATTATCATCGTACATGCAAACCGCGTAAAACAGCTATTATTCATTTACGACTTGTTGCCAGCATCATTGATGAAGAGACGCGTGATCTCTATAACGTTGGATAAATACGAAAATTGTTCAGACAAAGCGCTTTTGGGTCCGAGTAAGATGTTGGTAGCCAGTAATCTAAAATGACCATTTTCTACCTTGTCCTGCGCGCCGGTTTCTTTTCGGACGAAACACAGTTTCATTTAGATGGAATCCATTGTCGTCAGTAAATTCACGTATTAAATCGATAAACGATTTCTAATGATAAAAAAATGCAATAATTAACATTCAGTACCCCCTCCCCGTACTGTAAACGTACGAAAATTGTTGTTAAAATTTAATATTAATTGATGGTAAATGTTCCACTCGCGGTAATCGGCTCGATCGATTTAGAAATTTCACGAGATCACGTAGTAATCATCAATCATAATCCGCTATCGCGAGCTATTCGTTAATGCGGGATAATGCTGTGATTATTTATGCAAATGGCTCAAAATTTGTTTTATACTTGGACGTATATAGGTAATATTTCCAAGGCAAATTTTTCTAGTCGTCCAACCGCGGACCATAATTACATAGTGACCACAATCAACACATCGACAGCGCGTGCTCTATCGGAACTAATACCCACTTTACTTATATGAAAATTATATTACTTATTGCCCAATTGGACCCTGTGTCAGTCGTCGCTGATTGCACCGTCGTCGATTGCTCAAAACCCTTCACTGAACATGTGGGCCACACGAAACGCAGGCCACGTGCTCATCCGTGCACGTGTCGCCTATTTGCGAACGCTCTGAATCGTAAAATGATTAAATCCAGTTTTACAATCTGTTTTGTCAAATTGTAATTTAAGTCTCTGAAGTTGCAAGTCACGAAATCGCTATAAATTATCTAGAAATTTTTCTCATTCCGTGTTTTAATCAAATTCACTGCTACTATATTTCACTTTCATTTCGTATGTCAAACGGGCTTTTCAATATTTAACAGTAATAATTAAGGCAAATTGATTTGTTAGTCTCTATTCATTTAGATTAAAAATCCCTGAAAAATATTTTTAAATATTAATATCGAGACAAGGATTTTCACAATCGTTTCGTTATGTACCCTTACTTTTTATAATATTCAGTGTATATCATCCTTAAATCACAAAGTATATTATTCTTTCTTTAATAGAATATACATATAAATTAAGGCGCAACATGTTTTGTGATATGCTTCGATTTCATTTTTTTCAAATAAAGTCGGCATATCATATTTCGTATCATATTCGGCATGAGTTGCCGAACATTTTTTGCTCTTGAAAAGATCAGATCGCGCACGGGAGAGTGGCGTTGCTGGTTTAAAACCGGCCAGCACACACAATGAATTTACTGAATTCCTAACCACATTTATAAAAATGTTTATAGAGAGAAAAAGTACAGGTGGATTACCGCCAGCGCCAGTATTCGCTTTCGAAACAGCGAGTACACGTGACGTTTGATACGCAAAAAATTACCCACTGAATATTGCCAAAGCGCAGACTTTGCAACATCAGAGATAGATTTTGTTATTTTTTTCAGAGTATTGCGCGGCACTTTAAATATCGCAATAGGGATATTTTAATAACCAAGAACTTTATAGCGTCGTATGTCCAATAAAGCGTATAAAACTGATCACGTTTGTGATTTACAACGCAAACGAGCCGCGATTGTTGGTCGCGGATACACCGCGCTGTCGCTTGCGAGTGTTACGGTATCATTGCCTTAGTGTCACGCGCGAATAAGTCGCATTGTAGGGGGCGATAAGCACTTGCGGGAAGATTGAACGGATGATCAAACTTGTCGATTGCAACGAAGGCGAAATCAGCTTCCGATCCTGGGACGGTGAACGCCCCATTGTTCCTTTGTTCGGTAAAGAGACCATGGTAGAGATTAAATTCATTGAGAAGTCGTCTTGCAATCGCAATCGTATTTCGTATTGCGGCAATGAAGCCCGGCGTGTCACGAAACCACCGAGAGAAGAGCCACAGTTCTGGTTCGTCGACAAATTGCAGACGATGTAGCGAGGCTGGTTGCGCAACAAAGTTGCACAGCCGAGTTTAGGTCTTGAAGATTTTTCCTGGTTTAGGTAGACTGCGATGTATTTGCGTATACCAAGCGAAAGAATACAATTGTACGAAAAATTTCACGGAAATGACTGAAAACATCAAATTTTTACCTCGAAAAATTAGAAGATTACGAAATTTAATATTTAAAATGATTTGACTCGAATAATTTTAATTTGAATTACTGTGCTCTCTAAAAAACCACAATATTCGTTTTGTTAAACTAACTTAAATAATGGGTTAAAAATTGTTTTCTTGCTTAATACAGCAGCATACGAGTAGCGAAGCTGGCTCGAGGGACATTTTCTTCGAAGATACAATTTCGTTAAATTTTATTGCGTTTCATTTTATCTGATTTAACATAATGCATACATTAACATCTCTCAGTAATGATCGCACTGCAGTGCGTTAAGCAGATGAAGTAAAAGATAGGTCTATAAATTTTCATGACTTTTATTTTCGCGTCAGTCACGAACAATGTACAGCCAATTGGCATTCCAGAGGCTCAAGGACTGCAACGCGAAGGTACAGAAAGAATTTTTGAAACTGCATGCAGATCTTGTAATCAAGTGGGCAAAGGCGACAGTCGGCAATTATGCGACAAAGAATGTGGAGGCGTAAATGCACTGGTCGGAGAATGCACGCGAGATGCATATCGTAGATTATTATTGACAGTTTTTTTTTTCTATTGCATTCCGATTCGTCTGAAAAGCAAATTCTACGTCCCATTATCGTGATCATTAATCTCGATAAATGATAAGATTAATGCTTTATATTCTCTAACAAAAGAACGTCTGTGTGTCACTTAAGTTAAAAATATACTGCCAATTGACACACCAAGTGTCAAGTGTTAATTAGAATCAGTAATTTTTATACTTTGTATTGTGTGTTAATTCTGCATAGATAAAGTTATGCAGTTTCGCCTTTAATGAACATAAATTCGTCCAAATTATATTATTATATTTTTCTATATATATAACTATTGAAAGTAAAATTTCTTTAATATGTAACAAGGCGCTACGTAAGATCGGCTTTAGCATTCAAATCCAAGCAGAAGCACTAGGAGCTCGCATAAATCCGGTAAAAGACTTCGTCACGACTTGATAGGATTTATTTCTCGAGATCGACAGGGATGACAGGGAAAGATTATTCAAAAGCCGTGCGCCGCACGGAGCCGCACGGATAAGTTAACAGACGGGAAAAAATAGTAACATCGTGGATCGCGATGACTTTTGCCGGCGGTCATCGCGACGAGTCACGAATCGCGATACACGCACTCATGCATTAAGTACGTCGCGTTGCATCGGGATTGCATTGAAGGAGCTCAATTCAAGGACTGTCTAGTGTTAAAGTTCACGTTAGTCTCGAAGCGCCACGCGTCCTCGTAAATACATGAAATGCATGGTACGAGCATCCTGGATTCGAAGATCGTTAGAATTGGCTCACGTGAACGTGGCTCGTTGCAAATCTCATCATTATTATCGTTCGAGCCAATTAGAGCTACCTGAGAAATAGGGGTGAACGTATAGCGCGACTGGTAAGCCGGAGATACTGCCGCAATGAACTCTTTTAGTCGCTCGCATTTCTAATTTCTGATGCCCGTAACGAGCAAATCTTGCGATTTGATTTACAAATTGGTTGACAAATTAGTTAGCGGTCAGTAAGACAACTGTTTCCAACGTGCTGATGCGATCTTGAAAAGGACGATAAAGCGTTCCATCTTGACGAAAATATTAATTCAATCGATTTATTGAGATGATAATAAATTGGAGTCATTTATTAATAATTATTACGGTATTTTTTTGAAAAAAACAATATACATTATTATTAACAAACGTTTGTATTTTCTCCAGCACGCGTAATATATTTATACTCGCTACATCGAAATTTGTAATATCCCGTACAATTGTTTGGAAATCGAAGCGCATCTGCTCTCCCCTTTATCTCTCTATAGCTGAAAATGCATTACACGACTGTCAGTTTGCGCGTCATTAGTAATTAACACGTTATAAACAGAAATGTCGTGCGTAAATGTTTAAAATGCTACTAATCCGTGATTGCCAATTAACAAAGTGAATTGACAATACGACGCCTGCGTGTATAAATTGACGCGACGAACATAAGTGGAAGGCTTATGCGCTGGACATAACGATAGCATAGGATCAATACATATAGCTCGCGGATTACACAAGCGTCTAATCGCCCAATTTCACGATGCGTCAGTACTTGCATGCCTGTCGCGAGCATTGAGATTGTCCGTTTTGCAACGCGTTATAAATCCTCGAAGATACTTTATTGCATGACACACTGGTGTCGAGACGCGAAAGAACGGTCCGCCTATCACTGTGTAATTGCCAGACACTATATGTAGCAATGTTTGCCAGGATTTCCTAACTGTTGCCGGTTCGCTCCCCTAACGGTTCTGCTTTTTTGTCTTGTCTCTCCTTTCCTACCTCCGTCTTGCTTTCTCTAAGTGTAAATGATCAACGTTTCGTCGCGGAAAACGGATGGACGAACGGATGGCGGCGCTTTCGAAAGAGGCAGGTCGTATAACTTAAAGTTGGAACAATGTCTCTTTGAGATCTGAAATAATTCCAATGTTGTCGAAGTTGAGAAGATGGTATGTGTTGAGAAAGAAAAATTGCTTAGACGAGGATAAAAGAGAGTTTCGCCGCGCCAATTGCGAGATAAGAATACAAAGAGCTCTGAAATGATTTAAATTCTCGTCGTATAACCACAGTTTTTAGCCGGGTTTGCTCGCAGCCGCCGCGAGATTTATAGCCGTGCGGTTCGCCGAGGCACAGTTCGACGGAGAAATGCGGTAACGGCGCAAACGAAAGATAATTTTCGCGTCGTTAAGCCAGGACGCGAGAGAGTCCCTCGTGATGTTCCGCTTTTCAAGATAAAGAGAGCCGCCCCCACTTGAAGTTGCTCTCGCCATTATCCTCGTGTTTACGATCGATTAAAGACCGCCGCGTCGCAAACTTGTAAGAGAAAACTCGCGTTATGTGCCCGGTGCAGGTCGCCGGTAAATAATCCCAACGGAAAAATGAGCGTACTTAGCTTCGATTTAAGCGATCGTAACTGTGCTCGCACCGTGAAACTTACGCCTCCGCGATAGTGCATCGAGTCTCGCTCGAAACAGCTTGGCGCGGCTGATTGGTGTTTTCCGTTCAGACACCATTTTCGATTGCGGTGCTAGGTGTGCCAGATACGAGTATGTGAATCGAGGCAGGATTTCGAATTGACGCACCACAATCTCAAATGAAATCGGGTTTGATCACATTTTTTACACGTTAATTGAATCATTTCATTCGGAATCGCAAATGCGCGCGTCGATTCAAATTGAGCGAAACGATTGGTTTCTCTTTTCATCGCGATACTGCTCCACGGTATCGTAGTGTGTATGCAAGTGGATAGTGTGAATGCCGATTCGATTCGATTCGCTCGATTGGTTTACGCTTCTTTCGCCTGCCGGCTTATTGTAGTCGTCTCAAAGGTCAAGCGTTGCCTAGGAAAATCTGTCAGGTTTCCTTGGATAAATGCGAGGTTGAGCGACGAGCTATAGCATCGCAACCTTCTCCGAGGAGGAGGTCGTTAGACGCGCAACGCGAATCGGCGGTTTCAGGAACAAAGCCGGGGTAATTGGCGATGGGAAATAATTTACGCGATCTAGTTGAAGCGGAATGGACCCGCGCGATAACGAGGCACGAATTGCATTATATAGGTGATAGTTTTAATTACCATATTGTCGGCAGCCGTAACTTTATAATGCCTTATAAATCAACAAGCACGCTAATCGTATCCTTGTACGAACGATAGTTGAACAATGTCTTGCAACGTCATCGTGAATGACAGAAAGAATGATAAAATTCGCATAATGCCAGACCCTTTGTAGGAACGGCGTGGCCGCGTGCGGTGCCGCGTGTGAAATGCAACGTCGTAAATCAGAGAGACGGCGCTTTTACCGTTTGAAAGTACGCTAATAATACGGGCCACTTTTACTGAAACTTTTCTAAATTCTTCGGGGCTGTCGCGATATCGGCGCTGCTTATGGGATATAATGACACATGTGCACGCTCGAGTAAACCAGCGTCTGTAGACGTCGATGATGAATAAAAAAAATTAAGCAAACGGTAGAAACCTTTCGAAATCGCTCTCTACGAGCGTCGGTGTGTCGAGATAATGTAATAACGATAAACGCGTTATCGCGACCTGGCTCGGCCGCGTGTGGCACATGGTGAAATAATTCTCGCGCCGCGCAAGATCAAGGGAATCTGGTTTCTCGGAGTCGGGTGCAGTCTCGCGCGCTTATCTCGGGCTCGCTCGGATTTGCATGAAATAGACTCGGCGGCGAGTCTCGTCAGCCTCGTCTCGTGACGAGGAGCACGAGGAGAACGGCCGTCAGTCGTTGCGCCCGCGCGCTGCCGTAGATCTTATCCCTCGATCACGAGCGACCCATATAACCGGATTCTTAGATCCTAATCGACGAGCGGACGACCGCTTCGTTCGGCGGCCACCTATTATGCATGGGGAACAATTGCGTTTACACGCGGAGGCGTTGATGCGCGCGAAGGCGAATAATTTATTGCGAAACGCCGGAGCTGATTTAGACGAGACAGGCATTATTTCCAATAGAATTGAAAGATTCAATCGTGTTATTGCTTAATTGTACAACAACGAGACGTTGTACCGCGGATGTTAGGAAGTGAATGCCGAGGATAGTTGTTTGAATTACACATTAATTAGGCATAATGAAATTTCTGTACGCGGCACTATTAATTTTATGTTCTTATCGCGGTTTTGATTGCCGTGCAAAAGATATAGATGCCTCGCGTGCGCTTTCTAGCTATGGAGAAAAACTGTTTATGCGTTTCTCTTGAACCAATTGGAAAGCCGTGAATGCATTCATATATAATAGATAAAGATGTTGTTAAGAACGTGACTGGTCGTATTTATTTCAATCAGACGCTGCATTTTGTAAGTGATTCGTTCGGTGGCAGTTTTTTATTTATTTGTCAATATCATTTATTGCGCATTCATCACCCCCCTCACTCTCCGTCTTTGTATTTCGTAGCAGAAAAATGAAACGATACTTTCTCCCCCTCGTTCCCTTTTGTTGTTCCAATCTCGATATTATCTGTAAAAAATAATGAAGCGGTACGATACTCTTTGAACGCAGTCTCTCTTAATTAAGAAATAAGAGACAATTTCGCGCCAGGAAAGGTAGAACACAAACACTCGCCTTCGTTCTCCGAGAAAAATGCGACTGTTGCGTCAAAAAAGCGGGTGGCCCCAATTCCTGCAATCGATCCCACTTGGCTTATGGAATATATAGTGTCTTATTTCAAATAGATGTCTATCAATAGACATTCGGTTTTCTGATAATGAATTTTTCTAAAAAAATTAGCAGTGGATAAACAAATGAGATACTTTGAAATGAGCTTATTTTATGTACTTCTATCATTTTTTAAATAGAAAATACGTGCAAATTGTGTTTCATATTTAAGTCTAGAAATTATCAAGTAAAATTAATTAATTAGCAAAATTGAGAGTACATGTATACTATAAGTGTGCATTCGTAAAGTTTAACAGTTTTTTTCTAAAAAAAAGAAATGCACGTACATGTAGTAACGAGATATTTGTTCATTTCTATTAGCTTGAGACATTAAATATTGACATAATTGCCAATAAAATATTTACTCAGTGTATGCAATGTATCTTAACGTACTGCATCGTTTGCAAATATGGCCAAGTGCGAGACTATGTTTGCTGCAATAAAATTGTTTGTATGTACACTAACATATACATTGACAAATAAGTGTCACTCATGTACACAGAATTGGTCAAAGGACAACCAGAGTTTGTATAATGAGATGACAACTTCATAGGATTACTGCGGATTTCTGAATACGTTTATTATAAAAAACGCGGGTCGTTTTATTATTTGCCTAATGTATCTCTCTTTCCATAAAAGTTTTCTCTTAAAATCATATAATAATTAGTTATAAAAAAATGGAGTGAATTAATTTCCAATAAAAATTTACGTATGAGTAGACGACGATTTCGCAACGGTTTTGATTAACATCACTAATCGGAAGAAATAAAAAAAAACCGATAACGGCGAGAATAATAAGATATGTAGGCGTGAATTTTTCGCATAGCCGAGAAGTTGCTCATTATCACATTCTCTTTGTTTGCTTATTAAGGCAAGCACGACTGCATCTCTACGTTCAAGGATGATGGGGACATAGAAACTTGACACGCATGAATGTTGGTCGTTCGAGTCGGTGTCTCGGCGGGTCGCGGCTCCGTTCAGTATCACTTAAATGCGACATGTTGCTGAGAGACAATGTGTAATACTATACTACTCCGTCACTGTTGACGTGAAATATAAATACGATTCAGCGATGATAAGATACGGATCTGCGTGCCTCGTCATCACCTTTAATCCAATTGTATCACTGACATGATCAGTAGGAATTTCGAGCATGAATCTAATTAACTAACAGTATATCACTCCGTCTTTAACGCAGAGTTTATTTGCACAAAATCATTACCGCGCGTAAGGACTATTGAGTGCTCTAGGTTATCGGTAGAAAGCGAATAATAATTATTTTAATTAATAGATTTTTCAATTACAGAATGGTGGTTTTAATTGGGTTAATTAACACGTGTTATCAACGACTCGCGCTAATGAAGTGGCATTGCAAAGAAAGTAATACAATTCTGTTTACGTAAGGTCGAAAACAGTTAGTTACCGACTGATATTTATGATCTTGCCGGTGTGTAAAATTCAAAAGCGAAAGTTTTATAGATTAACGGTAGATTTTTCAACGCGAATGGTATGCAGGAAGCTCACATTTTATTTAGGCATGCAAAGACGAACAAGGAAACGTACGTAATCTCTCAATTTCACCTAGAGACAGCGCTTTTGCTTTTTTTGTAACGTATCGATACATTTCCATCGCCCAAAATGGTAAACGTCGACAAAACTAGTCGCTCGGCATCCCATCACATTCGTGTGAAATGCACACTTCTGTTTATCTGCGCACATAGGCAAACTGTAATTGCATTCTGCATCGTTAGAACTCGGCGAATCTACTTGCTGTATTATTAGAGGAAAGTCCTCTATTATGAGATATGATTCTAATACGAGATAGCAGGTTTTTAACATCCAAATTCAATCACAAATCTTTTTTCGCAACGATTGCACGATCTAACAATCAATTTTTCATTAAACAGATTTCACTTCAAGGGCAATAAATTTATGGCGGAGCCAACAATTGGTGTCTATTGATTTAGCAGAAACTCCGCTATCCCATAATAGGGGACTTTCTACGTATGTAGCGTAAATAGGTCAAAATATATGCTGAAAAATTCTCCTTGATTTTTACGTCTTTTATTTTAAGTAACTATTTACACGTCGAGAGAGAATTTAGTGTTTTAAATGCTGCACCAGAGAAATATTCTACGTGTTTATTGACAGCATAATTATTAGAAATATGTAATACAACGTTATTTATTATTCCTGAATATACACACACAGAAATTTAAGTAGGCACGGAACATTGATATAAAAATAATGAAAGCAACAATAATAATAAAAGGGCATTCAAATTATTATTATTTAAAAAATTCTGAGAATATTGTCATCGTTCTTAAGTACGCCGGATTAGTCATTTATCGATGAAAATCAAGCGGACAATTACGAACTGCATTCCAGCCTGTATGCGGTCAAGCATCGGGCTTACACGCGTTCACCAAGCGTAATTACTTATTAGGTGCAATGTAAGTCTGACCTAGAAAACCGGCATCGGGGCCGACAGGCAATATTGGTCGCGGTAGAACTTCAACGGGCCGTTGCCACATACGACCGATCAATATACATGTATATCGTTAAATAAAACGTGCAAGAATTCGCTACCGGCGAACGCGTGTTTCTCGGGCATTTACTTAGTCCGCATGGAAACGCAAAGGAAAACGCAAGCGTTAACAACATCGCGCGTTACGATTTATTGTGGAGTAAGTCATTCCTTGTTTAGGAATAAGGCTTATTATCAGTGCTTTAATTTCGAGAGTCTTTGCCGCGGCGGATAGCATCCAATTATGGTTGCTGGCGATGCAATTAACTGAGAAAGCAGATATACGTTGTCCTGTCTTTGCAAACATTTTTTTATCTCGCTCTTAACGCTACATATTACGATACGCGTAAGAAACTTTACTGCCATCGGTGTTGAGACACGGCATCGTAACAAGATAAAATACTGTTGGTTGTAACTATAATAACTCGTGATATTAATTACAGAAACAAGTTGTGCATGTTTAGATCAATTATTGTACGTAGTAAAGTACTGCAATAAATTGCAGTGGCAAATTATATAAGAAATAACAGAATAAAGCAATATTACTGTGTTAATATTAAATTAATACGACAATAATTTATTTATTCTTGTAAGCTGCATTAAATCATACAACTAAAAGAAACAGAATGTCTGTTTGATTATGTATAAGATATTGCATTGCTCTTGGTGCGAAATACATGTGACATAACTGATATAATAATGAATAACAATTCTTTCGTATAAAGTATATCGGGAGCTGCGAAAGCCACATCCCAAGTAACTCGACTTATCGTAGCGCGACGGTAACGCGCGGCTGGTGCACGTGACCACGTGCAGCTTGTTGCACTGCTCGTCACGTGCATCGGACAGTGCACCGGCCGCCACGCTCTCATGCACGTGAATTCTGCATAAAAGCGAACGAGAATAAACGTGCTTATTGCGGAAATTTCTATTACGGATTACGAACTGTACAGCATAAAAAAAAGTGTAGTGATTCTTACAATAGAGCCAAGATTAATCTCACATTTGTATATTTAGAAAATTTTTATTATTCTGTGTATATTACGTACAATAACAATATTTTCAACCGCGAATATATCGCACTTTTACAGTGATTAATGTTAAAAAATATTGAAGTGGTTGTTTTGCTTTCTAACGTTAATAAAATTACGACTAACAACCAAAATATATCGCGGAAATAAATGTACAAAATTACAAATTATAAGTTTAAATTGATGACAGATAAAGATAGAAATTTTGCTTAGACAGAAGCAATGAATTGCATTAAAATACGCTCAATTATTTTTACAAGTTGGATTGTACTACGAATTATACATCGTAGTGCAACAGGAAATAGTTTTGCAGTTCTCATGTCTACTCTAGATGTAAATGGAATAACAATTAGGCTTTCTATCGATTTCACAAACGCAATAAATAGAAAGGAGAAGAAAGAGGGCTAGTTTACGGAGCAATCGATGATGGCGGACCAATCGCAACTCAATAATTGCCGAGAAAGAATTCGCCGTTCTTATGATAAAACAAAAACTATATCAGCAAAGGAACGAGATGGAGAGAGTCGGTCTCTATTTTAAAATGCGCTATCAATCACTGTGCAGTTGTTGCGTTGACAGTTTAACAATGTTAATTGCTCGAATTAAGCTGAATCACGCGGTCCTTTGGGGGTCCTTTCTGTACCGGTTTAATTAACATATTCGTATTACCGTAAATCTGTCTGACAGTGGGCGCGCACGTCGATACTAATAACATTGATTATGGTCAAACTACTGTAGAAAGTTGACGTTTAAATTCACATACTTATCGCCACCATTAAGTAAACGGTAGCATTAATAGACGCTTAAAAAATCTCATGAATACCGAATCATGGATCGTGGAAAATTAAACTAAAAAAAGATTGCGCATACCGGTAAATTTATCTAGATATTATTAGGAAAGATAGTAAATATTAGCGACTGCACTTACTGATACATTTATCTGAATATTATTAGGAAAGGTAGTAAATATGAGCGCCGTGTAATACAATTACCGATCATTAAAGTAAAGCTTTAAATCTCTTTAAGATCTAATTAATATTTTAAGACTTCGATCGTAGACAAATTATTGTGTCAATCTATAAATGAATAGAAGATAAAATATGCATTCGTTTATCATTTATTAATTTCACTAGTAGTACAAATGAATGATTCGTTAAATAATAGATGCATACATACAAACTTTCTGTTTATCAAGTGTGAAAAATGCGAAATATTTTATTTTATATTTAACATACATATGTATGCAAAGCATTATAATTAATTATCTAAATTATTATACATAGAAAGCAGACAATTTGAAAAGTTGATTTATTTTGCTAATCGTGTGATTTCGGTAATCTCTCTGCAATACTAACAAGAGAAATTCACGTATCCGGGGAATGGAAGGTCAGTATATTATAAGTCTAGTCTACGCGCATTTGTCGTATACGCACGTTTCTCTGATAATTTCTTGCGTAAATTACTTTTGCGGTGCAGCACGTGTTACAATTTCAGTACGTAGGTGCATTTTAACTGCTCTCGAGACTAATAACGACCTATCTATTACTTTCGTTGGTAAACTTGTGAGACTTTAATGCATAATAAATTTGTGATTTTATTGATGGCTCGCCAATACTTTGAGTCAGCAATACGACAGAAGGAAAAAAAATATTGATGATAAACATTTTATTCTTGAAGGTGTCCATGCCACCAAGCTTCGTTTCTTCGTATTTTGCGATCGGAGAAAGTGCTCGGAACGATTGTACCGGCGGAAGTTGTAGTCATTGAGAAATTTAAGCGATACGTTACGATAACCGGGAATGTATGAATATTGAACCGGGATTAGTCATGCATTGGTTAATTTTTTCCGAAGGAAAGGCCTTATGAAGGATGTGATAAATTCAACTCGGCTCTCCTTATACCAGCGCGCTAGATACGAGAAAGCGAATCAGTGTCAATGACAGGCATGTCGCCGTTCCATTTTTTGCCGCGAGAATGTCATTATTCGATAGACTGCAATCTCACCTGAATTTCTCACACTTTCTCCATCTCCACTAGTAATTTGTAGGTGCAACGACGTGCGACTGTATTACTTGTTTTACAACTCGTTAGTTGCTTACACAAGGCTGATTTAAGGCACGCAGTGTCAATGTCAAGCGTTTGCAGAGTTATTATTCTTTCCGGAAGAATTGCTTTTACTCGCATCTTTTCCCATCATAACAAGTAGATCGTTATAAAAGGGATAAAATCTAAGAGATTCTATATTGTTTAGTTTTTTAATTAGAATTAAAATTAAGGATCGTGCAATTCAACATTATTCGAACACGTAGCAAATTTCATTTTTGAGACACGGAAAGCGTAGCATTAGCGAGACAAGCGTACTTTACAGTCTTTACTGTAGGTCAGCGGTGAACGGACGGAATTAGCCGAGAAGATGTCGCTCGGTTGTTAATTGATAAAACGGACGGTCGCGTGATTCAATACGAGCAGCTAACGCATGCACGTGACTTGGTCAGACTTATCCCTCGGTGGCGTTAATCTGCGCGAGGAAAAGCGTATAAGCGTAGGTCTCTTTCGTAGGTCTTTCTCGTGCCCGCAATGATCGGCAATAACCGGCACGTGCAAAAGCACGTGTAATCTCGCGCGGCACGTGATAGTTGGCCCCCGCGTGCGGTATAGGAATTGTTATTATCGTCTATGCTCTAGTCAACTCTAGTGTGTCTATGCAACGGCATTGATTCTACGGCATGTGTGTAGGTGTGAATGCTACACAATTATTAAATAGTTGCGAGATCGCATATCCAACATAACTGCGTTAAGAGGACATAATCATACTATACAATTTTCAATTTGTAAAAAATATACGCACATATTTATGTAATCTTTTTAGAAATTTTTTACTGAATTTATAATGGATTCTTCTCTCAATAAAAATGCTAAAATTTCAATTGCCTTTAAGTTACGAATGATAAAATATTTTGGACCAATTTTATAAATTAAAAATGCCAAAAATATAAGTGGCTGATAAAATCTTTTAACTTAATACTCGTATGTTAGGTGAGTTAATAGTTTATTGAAAATGTAAATTGGAAATAACTATGAAACACTAAATTCATGCGCGACATAATTGATTTTAGAAATAAATGCCTATCGATCTTATTAAATCTGACATTCTTTTATCTACCTTAATATTCGATATAAATGCAAGGTGTACCTATTTCACCATCCAAATTATTTGAGAGATCAATATCCGTTCAATACTTACTGAATACTTCGTTATTTAATAATTTAATTATCACTCAATGTACATATATTTTTTACGAAAAGTTAAAAAATTCCACTTTGGGTAAAAGTTTTCCTTTAGAAAACATGTTTTGAGTATAAAACGGTACTTTCTGATCGCAATGTACAAGTCCCGCTATATCTGGCGACCCTGCTTCTACGTCAGTGTGCCTAACAAAAATGCAGCAAAGTTGCAGTCCTTGTAGACCGCGGTAGTCACATACAATGACGAGCATGTACGCGTAGGCAGCGAATCTCGTGAGCGTAGTCAGCGACGAGCTAGACTCACGTGCTTAGGCCGACAGCCGTTTACAGGCCTTTTCGCGACTTCCCATACATTTGAATGGCACGTGTTGTAATACCCATTTTACCGATGTTTATTCGACAAATGTCAGAGCCCTGGATACGAAGCAATAGGAGAATGATGTTGAAAAGATCGCTCGTGGGATAGTGGCAGAAGCGAGAAATCTGCATTGCAGCAGTTTTGAGCACTGTCACGTCCCAGAGAGACGGCATATTCTCCGAGGTTATCAGGATTAGCATCTGTAGAAGGAAGTGTTCCACTTTCGTGGATGAAGGATAGGGGGTGGAGACATAATTATGCGGTATAAAGCCAGACGTAATAACTATGATAGAACGAAATGAAGAAAAAGATAGTGTAGTAGTAGAAGCAACGAAGATCACTCTTGAAGGATTACGATGTTTGAAATTACAGAATTTTCTCATCTCTCTCTTTCTCAGCATACCATATAATAGCATAAGCCACGTAAAAGAAAAATATCCCTTAATTATCATAGAATGTCATCACAGTATTCAGTATTTTGTTTTCTCCGTATTTTAAGTTACATAATAGTTTAAATGATAAATAGATTAAAACTTCTTATAACTTCTTTTTTTAATCAACTTAAAATATTTAAATTTTTGAATGATTTCACTAATCAGTTTTTTAAAGAAAATTTTAAGAGCTTGCTGAACGAGTTGTATTATTTAGATTAATAGTTTAAATTCAATTTTTATTAAAGAGTGTGAAATCATTATATTTATGTAAAATTACAAGAAAATTAATAGTATGAATAGATAAATTATTCTTTATTGTTAAAAATGTATGCACACAAGCTGAACTATAGGTATAACAATTTCTTTTTCCTGTCCTGTATTTTTATTATTTGTTTGAATTTCGACGAAATTATATATTAACAGCCAGCATTAACTGATAACAAATTAATGTTTAATAGGTTTATTAAATTATTTTTTACAAAATATATATGAACAAATTACTGCAGTTTCGCGTGTTTCTCATACGATTATTTCAAATTTATTAATATAGTAATGTCCTATTGGGAATAATAGAACTAAAATAATTAGGAATATGAAATGGAATATGAAGTCTATTTTTAAACTAGTAAGAGATGACGGATCATGCAATAACGTCAAAAATATTACATACCTGGCGTTAATCTCTCTTGTGGGGGATGTCCTAAAATTTCGGTTCCGGCGAGTAATAGAATAGTCAAGAGTCCAACGAGATGCATCCTCATCACTCCCGGTCTAAGCTATTCTGATCACAATCAATGAGAACTATTGGAAATTCGTAAACACGTGGACGGCAAACTTAAACACGGCGCGGTTAATTTTCGAAATGGCCTTTATTTCAACGTGCGAACTTACACGAGAGATTCTCAGGTGTTAATCTAAGTCTGCCGTACGGTTTAGTCGGCAGAGCTCCTATCGCTGTCGGACGGTGCGGTAGTCTGGAGGGCCGCCTGGCGCTTTCACTGGCTTTATACGTGCGCACGAAAGCACCTCTTCTGAAAGAGGGGATTCTAGACGGCTCTCGTGCACGTCGCTGGACATATCACGAGACTTAGCGGAGAATCATGAAATTTCGCGGTACTTATATTTACGGGCCTCTTTCATCTACCTTTAGTTTCAGAATAACAAAAAGTATTATTTCTAACCGTAACAAAAAGGTTAAATTGTGCAGGTTTACGCTGCAATTATACCCTATTATTCTTCGTAATTAAAAGTTTTAATTTTGTTCTGATATAATGAAAGAATTAATATTATTGTTCTGATTATTATGAATTTTTGTAATTGACATGATACAACAATATAAAACAATACGATAAAATATGTTGCATTTTGATACCTAAAATGGTATCATGACAAGATAAGGAAAATTTGTTTTAAACTTAGAAAGATACTATATGAACAGTTAAACAATTTGATAATGACTTAATACATTTAAGTATTTTAGTTTATATTTGTTCGTTACCGATTGAACAATTGAATCAGTTAGAACAAAAAGTACGTGTGATAAGATTATATACATATTTGAGAAAAACAAAAACTGTTTTATAAGTAAAATGAATTTTGCAGTCGGTTTTATGCTACTTTGTTTGAAGAGGGGACCCCTTAAAGTATATTCATTAAGAACAAATTTTTAAACAGATATGCCATCCATGCATAATTATAGAGCAAAGATCTATTGTTAACTTAATTTTGGCCAAAATTTGCATGTATTTCTATTCTCATATGGTTCAATTAATTTTTCGCCGCACTTTATCTATAATTGCTTTCCCTTCGAATCAAAGTAACAAGCTCGATTTATTACAAATTGCTCAATAACTTATTAGATTTTGACGCGAATATCGTATATAATAGCGCATATGTTTTCTCGATGTGTGTACATTATTGACGACATTTGAACGTTATTTTAGTTAATAAAATTTTAAATATCGATTTGGTCACAAACAGGCGCTTTGCTTATATAACTGCTTCCGATTAGTGGTGAACCAGATAATTGGTGAAACAAAGAGCAAATACGCGAAAACATAATTACGAGTGCAGAATTACAGGCATATGTTCCGCACTATCGATTACATGGTCGATGAGTCGCCGATCATATAGTTAGCCACAATGCCGGTGTCATTATCAAAGCAACCACTCATTATCTCGCACTGTTGTATGATTAATCGCCGATATAACCGGGAACTGAGCGATGAAAGATAGACGAAATTTTTTAAAAGGTTTTTTTTTATTTGCCGTTTAAATCGTCATTATTACTCTCATTGAAACGATGTATTTGTGTGAGAAACTTAGGAAGTACGTTTTTTTTATTCAACTGTATGCTATTTTCCGATCTTTCTAAAACGTATCACAAAACCGTTGCAGCAAACGACAAATGATGACAAATTATATACCATGTAGGAAAACTTATTTACCTTTAGAAGTGACAAAAACAGTCGAATTTACCGTAAATAATTTATAATGAAGTCGCAAATATGTATTTAATGTCTATCGTTCATCATAATGATAGATATCTGTGTCAATATTTAAGAGTTTCTCACGTTTTGAAAAGAGTCTGGTTAAATAGATTTTTTTCAAAGAATACACTCGCTTTATAGCGTCGGGTCATGAAACAAACCTGCAGTTTGATTCATTGTCTATTGCACCTTGCTGGTCAGTCGCTGTCCTAGATGAATCATTACTGCACCCGAGATCATTATCCTTGGTCGTTGGAAATAATTCGTTCGTATGTTTCGAAAGCTTCGACAATCCTCCCGAGTTATACGTTTTATATTGCTTAACGCATAGCTCCGAAGGCGCCAATCTAATTCATAAGCATGAAGTACTTGGGTCACTTTCATGATCGTGCATCAATGTCATAAAGTAGATATGTGCACTAGTAAATGGCCTTAATGACGATATTGTTTTAGATATTACTTATAATTAGATAGTTTTATTTCGCTACAAAATTATTAATTTTTTTTATTGCATACTTATCTCTAATATCAAGTTAACCTGCAGACATCAATTAGAATTTAAATGTTTGAGAGAAGAAAGTAATTAATATCTTAAACTATATATCTTTGAGGACTGTGTAAACCGATTTGTGAGGCAAGATTTCGTGCGAAAATGCGAGGGGAAGAGGATACCGAGAAACTGCCTATCTTACCCGATTGAACCGGTTTCTGCACTTCCGCGATTTAGCAAGCCTCATTATTTTGAAGTGCCGCAGATTTTGTTTTGATTATCGTTAATCATTCTCGACTCTGAGAAGAAGAGAGATCTCCGGATGATTTTCGTCAAGCTATGAGAGGTTACGAGCACGTTATTCATCACTAGGCATTCACACGTCTTAATCTGTATCCTCATTAAGCGCAGAGACGCTGAAAATAACTAGGACGCATTAGATTTATCACTGCTTTAAAAACTGATGGAAAAGAATTCGCAAATTTGTTTCGGAATTAGTTATGCTCTCGTAGTGGTTATTTAGAAAACCGCTTCGTGCAACTACTAATTACTTTTTGGAAACGGAATTCTATGAGTAATGTAGTATTGGTGTTGTGATAAGTAAGATAGTAATCAGTAGAAACGTGAAAGTAGTCATACTAAATCGTACGTATCAAGTCGATATGTTGATTATATCATATAGTAATATTCTGAATTTACCATTGACGTGGTGATAGTCGCTGTTGCAACCTTAGCCATGCGTATTGAGTCAAATCAGTTTGATCGATCTCGCATTGACGCAAATTTCAAGTTACGCTAAATCCAATTACATTTGATTAGCACAACGATCCCGTATTTAAACTGTTGGATTTAGAAATCTGTTTCTATTTCCGGATTGACAGATTCACGATTCTTATGACTCTCCTAGTATCACGAAAGTGCTTAATTCGCCCTTCTGACGAACTCGTAAACGATCTATTGCAGCTGCTCCCTGCACTGCTTTGTCATTGCTAGGATGTCACTTGCACAGATGAAAAGTAAATGAAGTTATTTCATAATTTTATATGCACATGCTCGGTTTCAAGTATGAATAAAAATGTGTTTCGTATTTTTACATGAAATGCGAATAGTTGTAACCATTAAATTATCGTGATTTAGTGTGTAATAAATTCATAAGTGCATATTCTTATGACTTATTTTATATATTGTTAATCGTATTAATTATTTTAATATTGTTAATTGAAATTTTAAATGAAAAAGAAATTGATAAATAAATTTACACAAAAATTGCTTAAATAATTTTGTATGTTGTTGGGTATGAAACTTGTATATAATCTAAAATGTGAAAACTGGACATTTATAATGGTATATGATGAAAATTATTATTTTTAGTATAAATATGCAATTCTTATTAAATGAAAACAAATTTAAATCAGTCAAGATACTTATTTGTACGTAACAGCACAATAGACACTTTCTTAAACGGAAATGTGTAGAAATATTATATATGACTTTTAAAGATATTGAAGGTATATAATTATATGTTAATAAACTTAATAAGAGAAAAATAGACGGAAAACCGATAATAATCGCAATGTTAATTAGTAATTCTGATTTTGGGCATTGATTTAATTTAAATGGTATTTCCCAGCAGCCTCCTTTCTCTCGAGCCGATAATGTCTCGGTAAGACTATGAGTTCGTGCTGATACCTGACACATTAATCTCGGGTGGTGCAAACATCCTTAATAATTAGCCACACTAAGGGAAGTGTCGTCACACATTGCTCGGCATTGCTCCGCGCCTCTTCCATTCTAACATTTTTCTTTTTAATTACATTCCCACATAATAATTATTTCACAACTCGTGTGTCAAAGTACTTGATTTTAATCTTAATTAGTGTGAAAATCATGGTAATAAAATTAAAGCGATAGTTCATTTAGGGATTTGCTTTTGTAATTTTAAACACTGCTAAGCGACTGTGTGTTATTTCGAAAAGTTTACTCGAGATACGTCACTTCGGGCAGTTAATTAAAACGGGTGAGCATTTCTTTCATCAAAAAGTCCATCTACCATTAATCGTATAAACGTAGAAAATTTTTCATTGGCTTTTAATGACTTCTACAGTTCAAATTCTGGCGCAATTTAGATTGGTGCAATATCAGCGCAGCTATGTGGCACTCCGCGTTCTGGTAGCTCATTTAAATCTTCAGTTGCGATTCATTCAACTCGAATTATGCAACGATTCCCACAAGGAATAAGTCGTTAATACAATAAATGTGTGTCTATCATTGGCAAAGAATTTTATAATGTTCTCAAACCAAATCCGCTCAGCAATTCATTAAATATTCACAAGGCCTTGCGACGCATAACAATATCATGTTATTATACAGAAAGAACAGTTTTGATGAAGTCTTCAAAGTTTAACTAGATATAGATTTGAAAATAATCTTGTTGTACCATCAAAATAGTTATATAACACGTTGAAACTGACTGTTTGAAACTTTTTGCAGCATTATCATCATGCTTGAGCGTTCTATTATTATTTTAATGATCCAACAAAATGATTATATTATTGTAGGATCTGCATTTAGCTAAATAATATTTTAGATATTTCAGTAAAGCCGTTCTTTCCTTGTATGCGTACAGTCCGACACCATGTATCTACTGATATCGTTTCCGAACGCTTTTAGACGTACGATAATCTTTATAGGATAGTATTAATTGGTATTTGGCGTGGGTGTGGTCACGATTGCAATGCTATGTGCAACAGAAAAACGTATGTACATGTACGTTTCGAGACGAGTTGGATTGACTTATTTCCTGGTATCGTTTAGGTTGCGACTCAATTTAGCATAGTTATACGACTGCTGATTTATATAATTGTTCGATATCGAACGAATAAATTATCGCGCTCGATAATTAATAAATATTTATCAATAATAAATTTCATAGTCATTGGATAATCTTTATGGCGTGTCAAATAAAGATCTTATAAATTTCTCTAAATGATTTAGAAAGTCTGCTTTTGACTACTGAAGACTGTCGCCTGAATTTATCTGGCGATTAAAAGACATTTTTGCTATTATACAAAAAATACAGGTTGCACGCGGCGATACATCAGGAGCTTGTTGTTAATGGCCGAAGAGATACATTATACATATAGATCGTAAATTGTATATCGTCCACTCGCAACAACGCTCCTTCGTGTTTCAGAACACGCTTATACGCAAGATTTGCGAACAAAGTGATGCCGACTGAAAGTTGCAGATATTTGTGTAATATTTTGATACAAGGCAAGATAAGAGGAAATGCATTTTTTGCAACTTTTATAGATTATCTAATAAAATTGTAAAAATATGCATCTGAGAGATAATGTTGCGCGATACTGCAAGTTTTTACGATGCCTTCGATCGATGTTTATTACGGGGACGTAGATTTAAGTCCTCTCGGCGCGGAATACCACCTTTCCTTCGTATTCGAGGTACATGTCGGAACTCAGGTAATTAGCTAATTAATTATCAAGACGTTTCAGAAGACGCTGTTATAGCGCACTTGTGGTAAGACCTGCCATCGAATCAGGCTCTGCGTTATTAATTATCTTAACGAGAAACTCATACGATTTCGCGGTTACAGCTCGTTTACCATTTATTGCCATCGGAGAAAGAACTGGTGATACACGTAGGCAGATCTGTGCGAGGCGGTTGATGAAACTACGGAGTATTCTAAATCGCGCGCATCTTACACGTGCATCTTACGCGTTGTAGTCATTCTCTTATTTTACTTCACAACTAATGAAAATTTTCATTTAACATAAGTCACTTTAGCAATTTACAGTTTTAAAAAGCTAAAAATATAGGCTAGAAAATATATGTTAACTTGACAGCAAATAACATTTCCATAATATAACTTTGACAGTCGTAATATACAATTAGTTCTGCTTCACTAACTTATAAGATGTTGCAATTACTTCTTTCATAGCATTTACAATGAAGCATGATAATAGATGCCTAGCACCTCATCTTTAGAATTGCGATATAACTGAAAGAATCCGAACTCTTCCTCAAAGAGTTTTATGGTTTTTGTTGTCTCTTATTTTTATTCGATATTAAAATGGAAAATAATTTAAATTATGTATATATATACGCATGTTTTTTATGTTACTAATTAGAAATAGACACGTCACTTAGTTTGAATTTAATCTCTGTTTATCAATCACGTATTCTGCAAAGACATGTGAAACTTAGTTTTTTGCCTTTCATAATTATCCAAACGCTATATGAATACTTAGTATTTATAGCTTAATGAATAGTCGACTATTAATCATACAAGAAATGTGACTTATACGTAAAATGTCGGTAGCACATGACATATATCTATGGAAGAATTAAAACATGTCTAATAGCGTGTTAGACAAAAATCTAATATTCCCATCTACTTATAATCAATTAATTATTGTCTTTCGAACAGATACGACACTTTTGGAATATTTAATTATTTGAATAAGATCTTTTTTGTAATCATACTTTATTATGGAAATATATATGATATGTATTGTTATATATACTGCCAATTAATACTGATTATCATTAGAAAACTAAAAGAAACTATCTCATACATTTCTCAAGCTAAAATGAATGAGGTTCCCCACGATAATCGCGCAATTTCGACATTCGTACGTGCGTCCTCCGACGTCTCCGCAAAGGCGAATGGGAAATTCTCATGGACTAAACATAAGTCAGTCAGATATCGCGATAACGATCCAAACTCTCGTTCTCTCTTTTTTTATTTTATCCTACACCTTACTAGAACTGCGATAAAAATGGAAAATCTTATGGGACTTGGTAACGGTGTGCGATTGTAAGCTAGGCACAACTTCTATGTACTGTCTCTGCCCGGATTGATCTCTGATCGATATACCACTAGCATATTTCTGCCGCACTCAAAGATAGACATTCCGAGTGTTCGATCTACCGTGATCGATCATTACTTCGCCTATTAATCCTACGTGTGATGCAGGTCTCGATTTCGTTTTCCCGAAGGGAAGTAACGACCTGACCGTAGCGAACTAATGAATTTTGATACGCTGACCAGCCGCATTCGAATAGCGGCCGGTGTCTGTCCGTGTGAATAATGCATTACCATAATATATTTATCTCATCGCTTACGCGTTATTAATGATCGTGAAAATGAGTTCTAGGACTATTATATGGTTATACACCTCGCGAGGGTTCTTGGCTATTTTAATAATTATAGCCCATGCTTAATATTTCACGCCTTTTCACGAGTTTCATACACAATCTTGATAATTTTATACAATTTGATGAATGATTTTCCAAAAGTATCTATTAGGTGTCATTTTTTGTCATTATATATCATAAGAATATAGTAAAGCTTATAATATTATAACACAGCTATGCCAAAAATTACTAATTTTTTATAAGTTTATTGAAAATTAAATTTAATAAATGTTCATTGTAATATTACGAGGAAGTACGGAGTGATATGTAAGTTTATGTAAAAATTTTAAGTCTTTCTGCCTTTTTATTTTTACGTTTTTTTTGTGCATTTTGATATTGGTATTTTGCTTTTATACGCACTTACTCATATAATTCATTTGAATTTTATTCTTACATCTGATTCATTGTAATTATGTGTCCTTCGTCATTTTAACGTTCCTGTATATGAACAAGTGTCATTGTCATCTTGAGAATTGGCATAATAGAGGTGGAAATAATAGGGATATGACCTTGGAACGCGGAAGTTTCTTCTAAAGTAAGTGTTCTACGACGCGTAACTTTTTCTAGCTGCTATATTCCGTGAAATGTTATAAAAGAATTTTACAATTTATAAATATACTCTTTGGAAATCCGTTGTTTTAATTATATAGAGAATATGTATGAATATACTAGTTAAGAGAAAGTTATATTAAATAACTTGTGCATGGATGTAAAAAATTATGGATAATGAAAATTTCGTGTAGTGTCATTGCTTAAATTGTATGAAATTAAGATTGAAGAACAAAGACCACGAAGAAGAAACCTTTCGGCTAATGCAATCAAAGTACCATATCTTTGTCCTAGATCTTTTGGTACAGGTCTCTTATTGTTACAAAAACGAGAGTAAAAGTGTTGCGCGCACAAGAGCGGTGAACTATCGCAATGACAAATCGATCGCTACATGATTTTACGTGGATATCAATATTTATCACTTGTGATTGTTACTAATGAGAATAGCAACATGTTGAACAGTTATCTATGGAATCTATCGATTGTGCCATTCGTCAGCTACATAAAATTTTAAACTCTTATTTAGATCACTTAGAAAATGTTAAATTATTTTCTATTAGATGATCCGGAAGAAATTATGCAAGAGGAACATTTTATCACTTTGCCATTGCTTACATAAAATGCAGAATATTTGTGATATATAAAGTTATATAATAGAGTCAAAATTTATTATACATGGTAAGGTACGCAACGTTAATGATATATCTTTTAGTACCATCTCATATTGTTGAGAATAGTGCGGTAAAACTTCATTTTACAGCGCTTTCATCATACATACCTCGTAACATCGTAAGCAGTCTTAACAAAAATCACATGCTCTATTTAAATATTATAGTACAACTATAATTATTGACACGAACTGTATCTTTTACATAACGTTTCTTATACTATACGTAACTTGGCTGATTCTTTGCACAAAGTATGTGTATGACCTCTGTGAAGTTGGCATCTCATGTCTCAAAAAATCTTTTTTTTTCAGTTCTGAATGCACCCCGAAGAGTTGTAGAGTTCCTCATCAATTTTAAAAATAGTTCTGGCGAATTAACTTAAAAAAGTTAAATTTGAAACTTTGGGATGCCAACTTCACAAAATGAAATCTCGAAATCAGCGATAACACTAAAAGTATTGGAAATATTTAATTTTGCCATTAGGATTTCCTTTAGAACTCTTGAGGGGCTATTATATATAACCCAGAACTCCCAATAGAATTGCTGGAACTGTTAAAAAATTTTCCTCTTTCGGGACTTAGAGAATTTTCGAACCGAAGGACCGAGGAAAATTTATTAACAGTTCCAGCAGTTCTGTTGGGTAGCCCCTTATTATAATAAACATAAACTTGTATAACGTGATGTCTGGAAGAAAAATGTAACTTAAATTCGTTACTTTGAATTCATCTTGTACCTACATATAAAATTATTCGTAATAAAACAGAATTGGGCACGGTATCACGAATGGATCGAAGTGTTTCAATTGTTTATTCGAGCAGATCATGTGTCAAATTGAAGAGATTATTAGCTATCGATTTCGAAGTATGCATGTTTTAAATGTTGCCGATAAAGATTATGGTCCAATGAACAATCGTAAAAGCCGACGAATATTAAATGCGATCAATTCTCAAGCGAACGTTCGTACATTACGCAAGGTGAGCCATGCTAACAATGGCTATAGTGTTTTGTGGGCCGATATTCGTCCGGTATGTGCCATCGCTTCCTTCGTTCGACACAGTTAACGCTCTTTAGTCCCAGGGATCCTTCGCATTCCGACTCAGACTGGTTCGTCGGTGAAGGTCGAGCCGTCTCGTTCCCTAGTTGCCAAATGCGAGACATTAGTAATGGTTTCAAAGCACGTATACGTGCTCCGATTAGTTCAAATCTTGATCTTAATCGCACTTGACTTGAACTCGCTTGTCGTTCGTTGAAATTTTACTATATAACCTTGAAAGTTACAACACATACCGTTATAAGCGCAATAGTGGCCTGATGAAATTAGGTTTGATAGATTCTTGGCATCAATGGGCATATACAACTTAACCTGATTGGACTCGCATAAATTTTCTTTAGCACAAATCAGTTCGATATCGCTCCATCATTGATTTGTTTGTCTGTCAAAACAGCACCCAATATATGTAATTGCTTGACTTAGTAATCCGGGATAAGAGTGACAGTATCGTAAGGCAATCACAAGAATACATATTACTCATTCGACAAGGTGTTCCATTGTAATCAGACTGATGACAAAGTAGCAAGATTAATCTTAACTGCTTTAATTTTACGCTTTATTTATTGCATTAATCTTTTATGATACTTTTATCTTATTTATAGCACATATTTTAAATTAATTACAACTTAAATGTACATTTTATAAATAACATAACATTTGTCATTCCCATAGATGTGATTACATATATCACATTCCATTTTAACTAGTAATGTTGCTTTTATATTGATAAAGTTGTAGTAGAGCAGAGACGCAAATGTCGAATCGCAGGCCAGCGTAACGGTAGTAAATTGAATGTCATTACCATTCGTGCCTCGCTTGGTGGTTTGATATCGATGAATCTTGCCACTTGCGCAATAATGTTTTCGGAGTTTACATAACGCACGCAAGTGCGTGCCTACTTAACTGCTAAGAATTATCTGGTATGTGAGGCGACAATGATTTTACCTACGCAATCTTACTATTGTTTGCGGATAATCTTATGTAATTCCTCGATCGCCTTACATCGCCGTTACATCGCTCGGAATGTAAGCAGATTAAAGCTCTTCAACGAGTTACCAATACAGATGAGATTGAGTAAAGATGTAAAAGTTTTCCGTACGATTGAATAATATCAATATAAAAACTTTACAATAATATTTTTATATTAATATTATTCAATGAGTTATGTTTCGGGGCGCATACTACGTTGGTGTGAAGTACAAATGCTTTCACCGTACGTTGATTGCTTCCATCGTAGAGAGCGGTCGTCGGGTCACAGATGTTACTCGACAAGGTAAAGCATAACTTTCTTCTTGAGAAATGATGACGATTGCTTCTCAATCGCATCTGACTAACAAATGTCTAACCGCGACTCTTCAAAGCGGTCGCATTTACAAAGGAATATGGCAATGTTCATTTCGTCAGGGATTCCTTTTTTATTAAATGACGCAGGCGAACGGAAATCCTGTTCAAAGTCTCTTTAAATCTCGTTTGCATATCAAAAGAAGAATTCAAGAGGTATGAGTTATATTAAAGCATTTGTTGGTCGAATAAAATTGCTAATTTATCTCGGAGCATACGCTAAAGATTAAAATATTTGTAACGGTTCCAGAATGAATAAATTTATTGATGCTAAATAAGTTGTATTTTCACACGGGGACTTAAGTCAGTGAGATCTTGATGTCGTTTAATAAAACGGTAGGAGCAGCAACAGCAAAACATTGAATATAACTCTTAATATAATTCATGGTCCAATTTATCAAATTAATGCGTTTGCGCGGGATATAGAAAGCTTCTTAACTTGAAGATTCGATTATGCAATTCGTACATGAGCCCAAATTTTACTCACAATCAGATAATTTATGATTGTTCGGAATTATCGTGTACACAAAATGTTTCCAATTTGTTTTCTTGAAGAATCCAAAGATGTTGTTACAAAAATTAATGTTGTCGTTATATAAATTATATGTGATATAAGGGAGCAATTTGTATGAGAATTTTGAAAAATTGTATTATTACCTATTACTTACTACAGCTTCAATTATCTAGGTTAATTATCTGTATGTAATTAGTTATGAAAGTCAATATCAACGCGTTATTAAATGTCGATATGAAAAGAAAAGAGGGTAAAATACGCTGATTGTGAGATTGTATCTCTTGCGTTTCAAGATATTTTCTACGATACGAAAGTAATTCGATTTCTCAGGTTAACGTAAACATCACGGTATCTAGCCACTGTTTTGAAAGCAATTAAAGTTATAATGAATTAATCAGAGCTGTTACAAGGAAAATCGGGATAATTGTAAAATGTTTCAAAGCATAAGTTCTAAGTAGGTTTCTAAACTGCAAATAATAATTACAAAATGGTTACAACATTGCTATTGATTCATAATCAAAACGCATATTTGCTTGTATTTTCCTCATATAAACACAAGAAGCATTTCTTAGTTATAGGTTTTAGTTTCACTCACGTGATTTTAAGCGGCTTGTGGCTTGTGCACGTTCGGAGGAGAAGGTGCACGTGCTTTTGTCGACTCGCCATTAAAGCAGCCGTGGTGAATCCGGTGCTGAATAGGTCAATGCACATCTCTCACCATTGTATACCTTATCTAGCAGCCACGCGTGAGCTGCTTGAATCGTGTATTAATGGCATATCGTGTCATTGCTCGAAGACACCTGTGTATTTAACGTTCCCATGCATTTCATACGTTGAATTCTTGTCGCATGAACTTTCTAGACCTCTCCGAAGTAGATAGCATCACTATTACCGTCCTATTGATGTCAAGTAACAAGTCTTTAGTCTTCGGAAGGAAAAATAAATTGTGTTAACTAAATAATCTATCGCAAGCAGTTTCGAATAATTGACGAAGAAGAAGTTATCTTCTATAGACGACAATAAATAATATATGGTTTACTTTTTTTAATACATGTCATTCGCAAATAGTATGCAATTGTTATATTTGATTAGAAACCGCAAGCATGATATACATAAATTAATGCAATCTATAAGCGTAGAATTTACAAGTCGTGTGCAAAGATGTAAGCCTTTAATATCTTTAATATTGCTAGCATCTATTTAGATTGCGTTCTTTAAATAAATCACGTACTTAGCTCGAAGAAAAACGATACGATTAAATTTTTAATTGCAATTTGGAATTTCATAGAAACGCAAAGCGGCTATAATATCATAAATACATACATATATCAATCTAGCGTGAGTAAAAAAGAATAACGTTTTACTATCTAAGGAATACCAAGTAACAAGATATATTTTTCATGATTTATCTTCAGATACGATCGTATAAATTATGGCATGATATAAAACGTAGTCGAGCGAGCAACATACGTAACATAAAGCACGGTGAGATTTGAGAAGGCGCAGGTCGCGATCCACGCATAATTAGCAATTGCGTGGTAAGAAATACTTGGAGGGTGGTCGTAAAGCGCTGCTGAGTTGCGCTCAAGCCGATAACTTCGGTCTTCGGCGAGAGACTAGCTCGATGACGTTTACATCTTGCGTTACCGCCACTTACGCGCCTATTATTCCTGCACGTGAACGTATGCCTCCGCTCACGAGTCATCTGGCGATGACTAGGAGCGTAAAAACTGGCCGCGAGCTCGTAAAAGACAGACTGCGACACACTGTCGAAGATGTATTTTCATCTTAGCGAGATTGAGATACCGAATGCACAGTCTCCATTCCGTGACACTTTATAGCAGATTTAGATGCCAACTGAATTTACGAGCTCAAACATAGATACGTTATTGCGGGTGAATCTGATAAAAGATTTTATTAGCGAGCCGTAATTTTACTGAGATATGTGTATTCGTATATGCACATTGTCCCGACGATAGAGAATTTCAGAACGTATCAATGAATTGGAGAAAGTGAAAGTGAGGCCTAATGAGACAAATTCGTCTTACTATACCCCGTAAATTTCCAACGAGAAAGGTGTAATCACAGACAGTGATACACGATGTCTCAAATCGCCAGATGATCCGTATTTTCTTCACCAAACGTAACTGCTTCCTTCATTAGTCCGGTCGCAACACGTGCAGCAGCGCAAGACCCCTTTTCTCCGGCTTTCCATTTTGTTCTCGCGTGCGTGTCCAATTGACAAACTTATTGCTGGTAAATCAGCGCGGCGCTATCGATCAATACAGCTCCATCGATCGTTGTCGTCGTACGAGAGAGAAGAAGGCTTGACTCCGCTTCCTAGTTTCTCCTTGAAAACGGGACGGTCGATGCCTCCACGCTCGTACCTTTCCACGAGTCTCATTGGCATAATGGCGATATTATAACGTCGCCGACGACGAGGATGCGCGAGGCAGGTACCAGCTAACTCGTGCCCTTGCATTCCCCACAATCGCCGTCCCAAATGCCAGAACGCTCCCTCTTCCACTTGTCTTTCACCCGCGTGCTGAGTCGAGCATCGAAGTACAAAGGCAGCCACGGCACTCGACACCGGTCGTCGACATGCGCCAAGATTACAGGCGATCTTTGTTTATTGCATCGTCCCTCCGATAGGTTTGCATAATTGCGCTCACGTGCGGGAATGTATTTCCCTCTCGGTCTGTTAACGCGCGGTGCGTACAAATCGCTTGACGTATACTCTTCAGGAACGCGACTCCTTCGTAAATTCTTTAATAATTATATAAGATATCTTGCAACTTAAACGCTCCATCACGTCATAATCACACTTCGGTAATCGTTAATTACCTCGTGCGAATATCTTAATTGTTTTTTAATGGGGGGCAATCTTTAGCCGAATGAGCAAGTAATTCGCGAGACTGATGAGTTTCAGCAAGTTTCCCACTTGATCTTCGATAATCCAGAAACGTAGCGGTAACGCGCTGCAATTACGTCTAATGCGCTTACATGAAGCGCAAAATATTTCTTTGGGACAAGGAGAGATCTATTACATGGTCTGATCTTGAAACATCCATCGACTAGAGCATCGGTATAATGGCCAAGAACATAACGTTAGATGTTATTGTCGGCGACGTCCAATTAATTAACGAGGTATCTCGCTTATCCGTAATGAGCGATAGCACGTAATGACCGTACGTGAACCGCGTGCGGACCAACGGATTCCATGCGCATCTCTCGATACGCTTGCCCGGCTTCTTGTCCGACCGTGCAATAAATCGCACTGGCAGAAGTAAAAAGCTGAAAATCAGAGGAATCGATGACAGCGGGAGGAATACGTGAGGTCGGTGCAGATAAGAACGAGGATCCGGCGTTGCACGTGAGTCGTAGAACCGAATCGGCATTTAGAAGAAACCTTTGCAGCCGGCACTCCCTCGACTTCTCGTTGAACCTATCGTTTTCGTATCTCGTAACTTCTTCGTTTACCGTAGCCTACCGTAGCCGGTAAAGCAAAAGAAAAGCGGAAATCAATCCATTGCATTGCGCTTGTGACGGTTTGTCATTATACGCTCAGTTAAATTATAGTTGTTGAGATTATTAGAATTTTCTTCCTCGTCTCGACTGCGGAACTTAGGCATTTGTGTTAGGGAAAGAAATCGAATCGTCAAAGTAAATGCTCGTAACGGGTCATTGCGTTTGCGTTTCTCCTCGCTTGTCTCGAGAAACATCCATTTCAAGTGAACGAAAGCTAATGATTCTATTCTTTTTTGCAACGTGTGGCTGCTCGAGATTCTGTTGATAGTGTAATTGTAGGTTATAATTCAAATTCCGATGTATTATTTAGATTATTTGAATTATGTATTTCGTGTGATTAATCCCGTTACTGTGTGTGCCGCATGACCGCCGTGAGTAAATTATGGTAGAACGCAGTTGCCATTTTACGAGATTGCAATTGCGCACACTCTTCGAAATGCTATAACTGTATATTATATTACGCTCGCGAGGTCACCAATTTCCTAATTTTCTTCATTCTTAAGAATATTCGTGCATGAGTCTATGAGCTACTAATTTAAATGAGAAACAAAAGCCTTATGGGATTAATCGTCCGATTACTCAAGTAACGTCAACTACCTCGGCTTGACGCGAGAAAGATTAATGCTTTAATGCTCTGGGTCTTGAACCTCCGATGAGACATTTAGCCTTCATCGACCTCGTCTTCGTGCGCATATAGTACGACAGATTTTTACTAACCAGTTCCCACAAGACTTGGTATATCTTAAATTATAATAGATAAGGATTAGCAATATCATGTTTCTATTATTGTACTTGCAGATCTCTGTGTCTATTTTTCATCTAACTAAATTATAAGTTTTATCAAACGTTTAATATCTGAATAAAATACCAGCTTAGTGTCCATTAATAATTAAAGTGATACTATACTCTATTATTATACATATAGTTATTTATAAAATTTAAAAATAAATCTCAACATTAAATTTTTCAACGAAAGTCCATTACTTCTAATTGTCAGTATGAAAACTTTAAATAATGTCGAATCAAAAAGTTTTAAAAAGGAGGGGCAGACTTACTTGTGAGAATGTTTTAAATATTTCTTTTAACAGTTTTGAATAAAAGATTTGAAATTTAGCAAAGAAATTTTCAATTATTTGTCTTCATACTTTTTGTTGAAGGAAAATCAACTTCATCGTGAATTTATCAAAGAAGAGTGTTCGAACTTTCTCGGTTTAGAATTTATTCTCGAAGTCTCATTACAATACCGTTTCAATATTATATACTTATTATAAAATACTATTCCATAATAGCATTAATAATATACATAAATGGAGGCGGACATATAAAAATAATAAATAACTTAGATGAAAAAAAGATCGCATGTTTTGGAGTTCGAGCAAGTTATATCACAGCAATTAATTGATAGTAATTATAATTAGGAGAAACTTTCCGGAAGATTTTTATTGAGATTCCTGACCCATGAGTTACCCCACTTTACCAACTCGGAACTCAGTTCACTGACTACCGGTTGCGTTTTCTCGATTTCTGGATTCCAGAACCGCTTGTCGACGGATAGTAGAATATATTTTTTTACTTGTAGCACGAAGGCAGTGCTATTGCGAAATTAGTCTGTGAGTGTATTTATATTATCTGATGTTGAGGCGTCCGCGCAATGTCCGATCAAGTGTCTCATCCCGTAACTGGGAAAGCGGCAGATTACAATCATTTTCTGTACATTTGTAGCATCAGTATTGCACACACGAGTTAGACCTACTGTACCAAGGTATAGTAGAAATCAATCTTTGTGCTCCTTTAATGTATGTAAAGTAAAACTCGTCAAAAAACATAAGTGATATCTTTCTAGTTAATTTTAATAGGTTCCAATAAGTTTATACGATTATTAATTGTATAATTTTTATCAAACACAGTTACAGTAACTCATAAATTGGAATACATAATTCATGATTATCGATAGTTACTTTCACGATTTCACATTACTCGTGAGATCAAAGTTTTTGTAATTATGATCGATGAATGTATTTATACTCTTGTCTTATTGCTGAACCGCTGCTACAGATTTTATGTTTGAAAATAACATTGCAATGCCTTCATACCGTTAAATTAGAAGTAATTGCCAAGGTATTATAATTATATAGTAGTGTTACTAGGAGTGTAACGAGAGTTTAGGTCGGCAGATAGGATTTATGAATTCACGTGTAAGATTTATGTGAATATTAGACAGAACGATTACTACCTGTATGACGACACGCGTCATCCGTGACATGGGCGCAACCATGAAACGGCTTTCTCATTCTTGGGTGCAGGAAGGGGTCTCTTGAAGATTGCATCGACATCTCGAAACGTTTCCGCACAGCTGACAGATGCAACTTGTACGATGGAATGATCGTGCAAGCGACATTTCACTCAAATATATCTGAGAAATGCATACACGATTGGACTTTATACGCTTCTAGATTCGTATATAATTTAACGTTCTAGTGAAACGTAAAAGCCTGTAGTTATATAGATTTAGTTTATGCAAGAACCGTCTCTTTAAGAACAAAAAATGGAAAAAATTTAGATTGAATCGAAAACAACAACGGATGCTAGTGCAAATTATTCTTAATCGGAGTTGCATTTTATAAAAATTTACTTTGGATTAATTATGTCGCTACATTAATACTGCTTAATATTAAAGTACAGTTTTAATTTCTTTCATATGTGACGGATATAATTCCACTGGCGTGATTCATGTTAAGTGAAGGTAAGAACCTTACGGCAATTTCGCACGGTGCGAACGTCGGGATTATTGCGCGATTCCGTGATGCCGAGACTGTCTTTTCATGGGCGGTACCACGAATTATAATGACAAAGATCATTGCGCGTCCTATTCTCGAGGCACGTTGGCAACAATATCAACGTCAGTGCGACTATTGTTGTTGATTGACGACGTGTCATCCCCGCAATCGCGTGTTCGCTTTTCAGATGTAAGATCAGTCAGAAAGGGGCCATGGTCGTTCGATTATTAACCCTTGTCACGAGATGTTTCCATGACATCAGCATACATTAGTCTTTATATAACTCAATAATTGCAATTTGATATCTAATTAAGGACGCGAGACGTGAAAACATTTCTTACAGTATTTTTTCTTTAAAATTATTATACGCTTGAAGATGCAAAAAGATGTCCCTGCACCTTCCGGTGTCACCATGTTCTTTTTCAGTTCATGGTTTTTCTCACGACGTCTGCTGATAAATCACGACGACGGATAATGACTACCAACCGATCTCGCTTACTCGATACTATTCGTGAGCATCCTGCGCCGTTTAATTATTGCGATTCATGCAGATACGAGAAATACATACGAAAGACTGCTTTTGTAGATGTACGGCGGTAACCATCTGCAGAAGTGTTATTCTCGGTGTGGAAACTGGCGAACAAAGAGCTGGCATTTGAATGCCAGCGAGTACGATTCGCATCTACTATGATCGGGCACGGACTTCGTGATCTTATAGAATCGGCTTCTCCATTTTAAATCTTCATCTTTTAATTTAACTATTAAATCATCCTTTTCCGTTTCAATATACATAATTCACAAGATAAATTGGATAGAGTATTGTGTGCACACGATTTTTCTGCCATTTTTGTTTCTATATTTGGACAGATATAACGTAGGTGATACATTTCAACAAAGAAATTTAGTCAAACTTTAAACCCACGAGAAAATTTTACAATACGCATTGTGCTTTAATAAGCACTATTTAATAATAATAATACGGCAAAAGCAATGTGACATATATTACATATATTAACCGAGTAAATTTTTATTCTTTACTAAAAATCATACGCTATTGTACATATATTTTTTAATTAATATTCTATTATATTTATAAATAAAATAGATTTTTAATATTCTTAAATTAAGATAAATTAGTTCCTTTAGAAAATACTGAATAATTAATAAATTACATTTATTTTAATTATTATTTAATTAATAGTTATATAAATTTATTAAGTGTCAACTTAGCAATGAATGAAAAGATTTAATTATTATTTAAATATTCAATCACAATCCGTGAATCCATTCACACGTTAGTACAAAACATTACTTTCCCATCATAGCATCTAAATCTTGAACTTTATCGACCTGGTCTGGAACGGTAATGCTATATATGGTTAACGCCCAGCAGAATCCTTTCCATTATTGAATAAATCGTTGTTAAAGATTTAAAACGCTACGCCACGTACGCAGCAATTTACTGTTAAATCGCAACCGTTGACGGCATGCTTTACGATGCCTTTCTTCACGCTTAATAAAAGCTTAGCACCTTAAATTATACTTCACCGTAATCATTCGTGTAACCAGGAAATAAACTATTTAGGTTCTAACAACAGAATAAAATGAAAAATCCAATATCGTAGTTTAATTTTTTATTTCTAAACAATATATTTTCACGTAGACATATTTATGTCCATCTAGAATTTTTGCAGTATTTGAAATTAATTATTATACGTAAAATTTCAACATAAAATATTTTAAAATAAAATCGAAGCTGTTTCTTCCAAAGATTTATTTTGTCTTAAATAAAACATCATGCTTATGTTAATTTATATCTTTCGTCAAAAAAACGTAGGAGTTTCATTGCATCTTCTCACTGAAAACAAAAATAACAGAATTAATGTAAAATATAAAATTAATTCATAACATGTTAAAACATTTTAAAAAATTTAAAATTTGTGTGTTATTATATCTTGTGTTATTTTCCATAATAAAATATTGATTTAAAATTAAGCTAGTGCATTATATGTATTGTGTTAAAATTTAATGTTATCTATTTTATATCCATGGAAACTATATTGTAAAATAAAGAAATTAAAGGCAGTTTCGAAAAGTAGCCAATGTATTGGATGCGTAACACATCCGGTTCATTGACATATAGAAATAAATTTCTAATTTAATAAAGCAGATCATTTTAATTGATTCGTAAAATTGCTTCCTACTATCAAACGGATATGTGGGAGTTAGGAATATCACAAAATCAGAAACATAACTGTAACACACGTAGAGAAAGTAAAATAATCTTATCCGTTCAGTTCAATGACTTTTACTTTTGAAATCTCACTAATAGTGATCTGGGGTGGGCAGAGGAAGTCACGTGGTAGAGAATTTGATATTTATTCGTGGTCAAGAGTAAATACCAAAAGGAATAAAAACGAAATAGAATGTTCTAAATAAATAAATTATGTTCATTAATTATACTGGTAATTTTTAAATATGTAATTTATAATACCAAAGTATCAAATCGAACCTGTTGCTTTGATATGATTTGTTAGCATAAAGATGAAAATTACACCTCTGGTGAAAAGTTTTCTTAGTTCTCCATAAGTTTTTAGAACTTCTACATAAATATCAGAGCTTTTTTACAGTTTCTATATAATTTTATAATTTTTTGGAGAATTCTCGAATTATTTATAAGAATTTTTTGTATAAATTGGAATGTTTAACAAAAATTGTTGAGAAAGTTTACATCCTTTCTAGAATTTTTTATATGTGAATTTTGAAATGTTCTAAGATTTCTCAGTGAAAAATGTTCTTCTAAAACTTCTGAAGGAAGTTAAAGTTTTTTTTATGTACATACATTTTTTGATTCATACATTGTCGTACATTTAAAATATTAAATAAAAATTCTTAAAAAATGTGATATGAGAAGTTTTCTCACCGGAGATACATTGTGTAGATGCTTAAATGCATGTCGTGTGATACATCATATCTTTCTTAAACGAAATAATGAAATTACGAGTATTGTTTTAGTACCTTCCCACGCGGAAGATAATTCTGGTTCGTTAAAAAATATTTAATAAGAGATAATTCAGCAATTGCTTTTTCACATTATGAGTAGAAATCACGAGGATGAAAGTTACGGATTGTAGATCCGATAACAGTATAGTTAGCACAAGGAGAAATCTCTGTATCATTCGTACTTGGGAAACATTATAATTTAATTTAGAATACGTAGGGAAGATTTTAATTGTGGCCTCTATACGACTGTTAAATACCGTGCAATTATATAAATTATGTACTTAAAAATTTTTTAGCAGTCTTTATTCATTATTTTGTTAATATATATTTAATATTTATTTGAATATTAATCACACGCATTATTAATTATAGAATACTGGCGTATACGTCGGCATTTAAATGATTATATCAATCCCTTGATATCTATAGGAAGTCATGTATACATACAGCTACATAAAACAATGACAAGTTCAACTAGTTTCATAAGTTTCATTCCCACGCAATTTCAGTGAATAAGTATGAATCATTAATGACAAAACAAGCAATAACAAAACTATTACTGCGTAATTAGCATTAATATGTTAATTCTTATTAGTATCTATTGCTTACTAATGCTTATACTTTTGCCGTACAAGCTACCTATATGTATGCGTTTTTAACTACAAAAATATGGAGATATTTTAAAATTCTACTTTTTTAGTTCAAACAAATGAAGACAGTATACGTGTAACTATTTCTATATTTTTTACTTTCACTTTAAATCATTTTTTATTTCTATGGAATGATTTACTATTTGACAAAAAAACCGGAATATCTTCTTTTATAATAAATGTATATTCATATTATTACGTTATTCAATAATACGAGTATGTGTACGATAATAATCCTGCGAATATACATATTATATCATCGTAGCATTATTTGTTTAACTAATCGTGCGAGTTTATGAAACAAAATATTTGACGATACTGTGATGCTTGTAATATGCAGAATAGAATATAAATGCTCAGATGACTAAAAAAATATTTACAGAACACTCATGAAAAGTACGAAATCACTGCAGTGAGAGTGACTGCATAATGTGCTCGTTTCCTTTCGTCAAACTGAAATCTTTTCACGTTCATTTCAATTACTTCATCGTCTTTATTTTCGCCACCCACGTTCATACACATCTTATATAATGGAAAGAATGGTTTCGGTATAATTTAAACAGGGACTGAACTGACTTTTTTTTACTAGACATATTCTATTGGGAATTGGGATAAATAGTATTCCAAAATGTTGTGAAGGCTCCCTAAAAGAAAATATGTAGAAAGGGAAGAGTGCCAATGTGAGCCACAAATAAAATGGGATAAATAGCATCGAGTTTGATTGAAAGGTGTGTTCTCTCTCTCTTATTCATGTGTGAATAATTATTTGTTATCAATTACATTTATTATTTTAAATATATTTATTTATTTAAAAGAATTGCAAATAATGATATAAAAGTCCTGTATTAAATTTTATTTTTTGCGTTGAAATGAATATTTGTATTATTCTTTATTAATTACACTGATTGTTAGTTATATTATACTATACTTGTACATGCGAAAATTTATCTCTATGAATTTCCTGGGTGAAGTTACAATTTTCATCTCATGTGTTATTTACTATCGATAATTTATTCTCAGTTGGAAATTATATATCAACCGTAGAAATTGTCGGGGGTTTATGGTATTTTCAGCTATCTTTATTTTGTAACGAAGTTAGGATTGTCAAAGCAGAGAGAAGCCTGAGAGCGGACACGCCGGCGTTTTATTTGATACCGTTTTCTCTCGGCTGATTCCAGCGCCTTACGCCCATTTTTATTTTTGGAACTATTCCGCTACACTCATTTCCGTTCTACGCCCGTTTTTCAAGCGGGTAATGCAGTGCCCAATTTTGGTTGTGTTCTGTGCTGCATGCATGAAATGTCGGTAACACGATAGTGTTACTGATTTTTCGTAATGGGAGTAATCATTGATGTTAAACTAAAAGTGGAAGTTAAAACAAAAATGGATGTCAAATTATATCGTTAATTTCTACTGTGATTTGCCGCGACAAATATCACGCATAATTTGGAGTAGAAGTTGCATTTTAAACGAATCGAATAAAATTGCAAATGTACAAATGTATATTGCAAATATAAATCTTTTATTTGTAGTTAAACGAAAGTCAAGAGAGAACAAGAGAGAGAGTCGAGAGAGAGAGAGAGAGAGAGAGAGAGAGAGAGAGAGAGAGAACAAAAAAAGAAAGAAAAGCTAAGATCGAAGTGGTTGCTTCTCGGCTCTCGGAGCTAAGATGGAATTTATTAAATGTTATTAAATGTTAAAAATCATTTTTGAACGTATCCCACACAGCATACTTTATTTGAGATATACTGAGGAATTATAAATTGTCTCAGACTTTTAAATATATTTTTCCTGAAAGATTTGTATATTTAATGCAATAATTTAGATTTCACATAATTACTCTGTAATAATCATATACATATTTGTATTTTTACAGTTTACCATATATAGTTAACGATGTATACACTGAGAAAAAGTCTTTGAAAATTTATTTATGGCATGTAATATTTATTTCACTGAAATAAACATTATATGCCACAAATAAATTGTCAAAGAATTTTTTCTCAGTGCAACTCTGCTGTTGCGAATCGTATCAGTGAGTGATAAATTACTTTTTATTTTTAATTGGCGCATACAATAACTTCTTTGCATGTATATTCTTAAAAATACAAATTCTTAAAAATATACAATGTTCAACTACAAACTGCGCACGCGAAGCGCGCGTTTTGTCATTTCTAGTTAATTTATATTTCATATTTTACTTTTTATTCCATTGTCGTATGTAAGTTTCATGATAAGAGCATACATACTCAACATAGACAGCTGCGGAATGAGAAACGAAGAAGATTGGTTTTTGGTTCGTGTCGCTACGTCAATTTTTCGCCGAGTTATAGCGTTTTAAAAATCGGGCGCGCGCGCACCCATTCATTTGAGAAGGCCGCGCGAGTATTACGCAAGTATTACGCGAGCGTACTACGTCCCCAAAAAACTGGCATCAAAACATACGAGGCACAGGGGTTCGGTAGTAAACACCGGCGCGCGAGACGCCGCGCGAGACACCGCATATACGCGCCGTCTGCTGCTTCTGAATGAGGATTAAGAGAGAGATCGCGAGTCGATATAATCGTCAATAAGTTCGCACAGAAAAATCGTAGGAAGATGATCTTGGTCTCGTTGGAAAGCTAAGATTCCAGCGCTTCTAACGAGATCAGAATGGCTTATCTCGGATTACTAGTTTATGAGGCATTATTGATAAATTCCGAGAAAATTGATTTTGTCCCAAGATCGAGAGTGTGAATTAATCTTTCGATTGGATAAATCTCTCTCACGTCGTGCATTAAATAGCAACACTAATTTATGTTCACTCAATATTCATTTTTTTAAATATACAATATGTAATTGTACAGTTTCTTGTTGATAATCCCCTCCTCGGGTACTACCTTGTCGTGGTGGAGGGGCTTAAGTACCCTGAAGGGTTACTCTCTAAAAATCACTCAGTGGTTTATTACCGAAAACAATGAATATTCACTGATTTACAGTAATGC
>NW_011967234.1:923521-1097471 GCF_000949405.1 Vollenhovia emeryi | reverse complement strand
AAGATCTGGGATTCATTCTTTCTTGCAGCGAGGACCTTGACCTTTAGATTTATGTAAATTTTCCTTTTCCCGTGAAGATTAAAGACCTTATTGGATAACCAGAGTTAATCCCTGGTTTTCTTTGTCACGGATCCCCGGAAGCAACGGTTTCGGCACGAGGGCGCGACGTCGATTCGCGAAATTAAAAAAAAGAAGAGAAGATTTTATATATATATTCTCCACAAATATTCTCCCATTAACACTAATAATGGAAGAATAATTTTTATTTCAATAAAACTGAAAAACGAGATTGCATGATTTGAGAAACGATCGTTGTTAACTCCCTGCCGAAATGACCGCTATCGGAGGTAATCCGGAAGATCTGGGATTCATTCTTTTCTGCAGCAGGGCCTTTAATTTTCTTTTACACTCTTTTAATCTGATGAAACTCTATTGCTCATATTACGATATGTTGAATTCACTTTCCATCTTGAGTTGTTGCAAAAATTACACAAAATATGGCTTAGCAAATATAGTCTTGCTGTATTTGTCGAGCAAATCTTTTGTTACCTATCCATTTATTTTTCATATTTTCTATATTTGATATATATATGTATTGTCAAGATGAGTATCGCATGAACGACATGCACAATTACACGCATCTTCGCGGTCGGTTTACGCGGTCGGTTTTCGCGATCGGTTTTTCAGGAAAACTTCAATAAATTATTAATTATTTAATTTTATCTATATTATCAATTTTATCTTATCGAGGAATTTGATTAAAATCACTCTAACGCGAAGTAAATTTTTTCTATACCTACTTGAATTTCGAAATCAAAGATTAAATTACGAAGAAATGATAAATATTTTTGAATAAATAACGGCAGTAACAATAAATTTGATTCGTATATACAGTAAAGTTTTTGAATTAACATTCTTCTTTAATTCACGTCTCGTGGTCGTGCATTTTTCGATACGATCGACACTCGTATATTCGAACCGTACGAAACATTTGTTGGTGACGATAACCGACTATGGAAGGAGTTTTCTTCCTTCCTGATCTCTGGTCAAAATGACCAGATTGTATGGCCGGGAGCAACGAAAGGTATGTCCAATCTGGCCCAACGAAGGACTAAATACGATGAGGTAAGTGGTCAATATTGGCCACTCTGATGGAGTACCTAAGTAAGGTGCTGTACGAAGTATACTTCTATTTCTTTTGATTTGTTACAATTCGGGTGGGTTATGCCTCTATATATAGACATTCTCGTATATGTGCGAGAGTGAAACCCTTATTAAATCCTGCGTGCGCGTTAAACTCCGAGTTAAACCCCTAGGACATCACGTCGCGATTAATTAAAGATTGTAGGTTCATTATGTTGAAACACGGGTAGGTAGAAAATGAATAAGTTGGTCTATAGATCGGAATACGGGTAGGTAGGGATTCGGATAGTCAGGGATAGGGGGACATAATTCGAGAGTTTAAAAGATTAGATAACATAAATTAACGAAGGAACAATAATTTTAATAGAATATGTACATAAAAAGAATTTCGTGTTATTGTACGTATACCGACTATTTTATATAGAACGTCGAGAGAAATATTGTAGGTATTGTACAGATATTATATTTTTAATTTTATAATGTCATTATTTCTTTTATAATATTGTATGTATTATAAAAGTCAATATAAGGAAAATTAAATATATAGTAAAAATGTAAAAAATGAAATTGTAAAGAAAAGAGGACCGTCGATTAAACGCGGCGGGGGTGGTGGAGGGCCTCTAGATAGGTCGATTTATTTCTATCGAATAAAATTTTAGTTCAATTTGATTCACATATAGTTCTTTAATTGGTAGAGTTTCGTTTGCAATTGATTGATAAATTTACCTTTACAGTTTGATTTTTCGTTTGCACATTAATAAAAAATGTTGTACAATTATGAGCACAGCCACATATGTAACACGTTGTGCGTACTGTGTAACATTTTCTATTAATGTTTTACATTGTAAGAGTTAGGTATGTATTATTGTAAACATACGCGCGCGTGTCACATGTTTATATGTAACTTTATGTCATAATGAAAATATGTATATATTTTTATTGTGTATCATGTTTTTAGTTTCGCTATGTAACTTTCTCTCATTTTATATTTTTGTATATATTTTAAAATATGTTGAAAAAATTAATTAAGTTATAAAAATGTAAAAATGCAATTTTATCGCAAACAAAAGAGGACCGCCGATAAAAATTCGGCGGGGGTGGTGGAGGGCCTCTACAAGTTGGTCTGTTTTTATAAGATAAAAATTTAATTCAAATCTAAAAGAAAGGCATCATTTCATTTATAACCAGAGAATGCAAAGTTATAATAATATACATATATAGATAACCATGTTTATCGAGAACAATCTACTACAAATTTTGTTGGCAAAAGGAGTACAACGTAGCTTGTCAGCAAATTTTTATATTTTGCATTTATACATATAATTTATATGTCAGCAACAAAAGAATGCGAATCGCCAGTAGTTCATTAACGATAAAAAGAATCGTTAGACGACTGTAGGCTGGCAGATGATTTTTTTCTGGGAGCGAGCAAGAAGGGATAATTTATTTAAATTCGACGTTTCGATCATACGGGTTGTGGTCCTTCTCAAGAAATTCAACAATCTACAAGTTTAAGTACAGGACATTGCAACTCAAAAGTATGTTGACCACAAAACGAAATCAACGCAAGTCAATACAGAGTAAAATTCTTTTCGAAAACTTACAATATTACGTCTTTGATATTGTTGCCATCTCGCTCGCTCTTATACCTTCTTGCTCGCTGCCATTATGAAAAATTAATAACACTCTCGTGTTACTGAAATTTTATGCATGCAGCACGGAACACAACCAAAATTGGGCACTGCATTACCCGCTTGAAAAATGGGCGTAGTACGGATACGCACCAAGTGAAGACTTTATCGACAGTGGTTGAAAATGGGTGTAGCGGAATAGTCCCAAAAATGAAAATGGGCGTAAGGCGCTGAAATCAGCCGAGTAAAACCGGTTTCAAGTAAAACGCCGGCGTGGCCGGTCTCAGATTTTTCTCTGATAGTAGTATAAGTTACCTAGAGACATCTACCATGGTTTTCTTACATTAACGTAACATAGGATTCATAAGGATCAGATAGGTAATTAGATTATAGCAATGAAAATAAATGCAAATATAGATATGTAATAAATTATTATTTTTAGTGCGAGATTTTATATATAAAATTATTGAATAAGTTACTAAAAGTACAAAAACACAAGTATAAATATAATACATATATTACATCTTACTTGAGTTATAAATATATAATACTGCGCGAAATAAAAATCGTTCTTTCTATAAATAATGTCTTTCATAAATAATCTACGAGTGATCACTTGTCACAAAGATACAACAAATACGATTATCGTCGTGACTGATTATCACAAAATGCAACCGAGAATCTTAGAAATTGATACCGGTTACAGGGTACCTCTCAGAAGGTACAATTAATGAAGGTACTATCGATCCGAATAAATAAATAATTAATAAACCAAATAAATAATTTGCTACACGTAAGAATAAATACTATGCGCTATATGTTCAATCGTGAGCCGCGATAATAAATAATTGCTTCAATAAATAATTTTGAGAAATTAGCACGGATCATAAGGCACATTCATAGTCTCCGCAAATTTTGCAATAATCGCCATCCGACCAGCGATTATTGTCAATAGCTTTAACGTTTACCGCGCCGTTATGCAGATACTGACGCGGTTTTATGGTTACAGTCGTGGCAGGTGCTAAATCAATTTATACGTCGGCATATGTTTCCCGCTAGTCTGATGCATCTTCCTTGTGTCGTCTTCTAATGAGAATGATCGATGACCTGCTGACAACAGTCGGGTACTTCTTTTCCTCTTCTCTAATAGTTGAATACGTGCCTCCAAGCATGTAAGTAGTCTCGGTATTTAAGAACTACACCCCAGTCCCTGATGAGCCTCCGCGTCTCATCGACTGGGTTTCGTTCGGTGTGGCTCATGATGCTTCGTTCCACGCGTGTCGGGAGTCGTATGGATGGCAACGAGATAATGTTGCTTTCGACCTCGCATAACATCATTGTTAAGTATGATTGAGTCGCCTTAAGAGCTTTGAGAATTTGGGAATTAGGCTCGTCCTCGATCAGTTGCTCGAACGCCACGGCGAATTTCTGAAGATCCATGTGCAACTTTGGGTAATGGTTAACAATCTGCAAAAAAAATAGTTATTGCAAAATTACTACGTTGTTTTAATATTTAAATATTTGAATGTCGCGCGGGAACCGCTCACTTAAGTTTGCTCATTAATATTCATTTGATTCTTTTCAAGATATTAATAAACTTTGACGTAAAGATAAGCGATTACGAGTAACTTCGCTTCTTTTCTTACGTCAACGAAACTGTTAATGTCAATTGTAAATATTACCCCCTTAGAAATTATTCTATCACACAAATCCACATAAATATTTATGAACGTTTCGTGTAATAATAATTTTAGTACCATTTAAAGAATTAAAATGACAGATATCCAATAAAAGTTTTCGCAGTGTTATAAATATGTAAATTTAGCGACATCCTTTTCTGCACGCAAACAAAACAATAGATCTCATTTTTCCATCAAACAAATTAATAATTTATTGCATTAATCTTATACATGTAAAAAATGTATCGGAACGGATGTTCAAGTATAAATGCACAATTATTTTATCTGGTGGTACAACGAATATAAAAGAGAAAAGTGTGCAAAAGGCGTATTTGAAACACGTAAATGACAGATGTTACGAGTGAAATTAGTCGATGAATAATTTTATGATCGGCGAAACCTAATTTCCGTTGACGTTATCAGCAATCGCAGCTTAATCGCCGCGGAGTGCTCAAGATCTCCGTAAAATCCCACCTTCCGAGAACGCGCAACTAAAACCCCAACAAAGTGCAACGCCGAGGATCAATGTTGCTGCAGTCCGGCGATCGGGGCGTGGCAGAGAGAGGGAAGGGGGCTGCGTGCCCGAATGCCGGCATCCGGGGAGTACCGCGGGTCGCGATATCAGCCTTGCGTTATCAGCGTGCTCGCATCGAGGAGGCAGACGAGCGCGATTACGCAGCCGCGCGACCCGGCGAACATGAGTGCACACGTACGGTCACGTTGCGCGCGCACTGCACGAAAGACCGCGCTCGCTCCTGCTCGCCTGCTACTTTATAATAATTACCGTCTCATTAAAATTTGTTATTTAACGTTGCGTTAATCAATTGCAACCGGGTGGTCAGCCGGCCGGTCGGCCGCTGAAAACGCGACGGTGGCCTGCAACACTGTTCTCTCTTTCCCGCACACTTGTTATCCGTCTCTCCCCTGCACGCGGTAGTATCTCTGGTGAATTGCTCTTTTATTTCTGCTACACGGTAACGGCGGTTACGAACGATGAATATTAACAATCGAGAAGAAACTAACAACTTGAGGTATAACGTTGCGAGCGTTGAAGTGATGGTAAAGGAAAAAGTGGCTGTGTGACGGATAACAGCCGGAGAAACTATTGCAGCTATCGATGTTGCAATGAGATGTAGTAATGTAATGTCACATAGAATTTAGGAGTGAAAGAAAGACAAATCTCGACCGTAAATAAAATCTCATTTAGAAAAGTTTATCTATACAGCAGCTTCCAAAGAGATCTGCGATTCTGTGATTGCAATATCTCTTTACTGAAATAATGATCAATTGGTATTGCAATTGGTGTCACGTGTTGTATGTTAAGAGTTCTTGGCTGGATAAACCGTTCAAGATATTTAATAACGGCAAACTTAGGTCGCGGTTCGAAATATGTATAATACGACATAAACGAGTAATAATGTTAATTGAATGACTGTTAATTGAGTGACCGTACTCACCATTGAAGTATCACTGTCGGCCAGTTTTCTTACAAGATTCACGTCCTTCTTGCCGGGTACCCAGTTAGGTATGTACTGATGATCATCTACGCCGATCCTAACTCTCTCGTACAGGTATTCGTAATCTCGATTCAAGTAGTCGCTCATCGTCAGCTGATGTTGCAGACTAAGATTCTCCAGGCTGGATTTCATTTCGTCCTCGAGGTTTTTCAGAGGGACAGCTTGCAAATTGAGTTCTCCGCATGGTAGATGCCACGATGGTATCGACCCGGATATCCTCGGAGCCGCGAAAGTAACGGCGAAGACGACTGAGATTAGGCAAACTCTCTCGAGGAACATGTTTGAATTTATTGTTGCGGCTTTTCGTGGTTACTGTCCGTAATTCAGTGACGATCTCGTCGAGTCGGCTCGTAGGAAAAATGATAACGATAAGGCACTGAACGATATTCTCGAGCGACGTGAGATCACGAACTGAGATTGTCAAACTCTCGTTCTTCCTCCTTATATATGGGATTGTGTAAACAATCGTACGTACGCACGTATGTTCGACGTCTCGTGCGGAAACGGTGGGGTTGCAGCGAAGATTTTGTCCACGGTTTTTTACTGTATCGCCGGTGGAGCCCCGGGAAATCGCGTAGACAAGCCTCTTTCATTGAAGCGGAAATTTTTTTTTCGAGCTATTTTTGGCCGTAATATCGCTGATATGATTTGATATGATTTGAACCTTACAGTTGCACAGTATTCTTTTAACTTCTTTCAACTAATAACAAAATTATTGCAAAAACAACGGTATACATGTTTAACGTTATACTTCGATATAACAAATTATTTCAGTTTGTATATTGTATTTGGTTTTATAGTTTAGTACTCTATAAACTTGTACATTAATGTATATTCATCATGGATTTCTTGTCATGTAACTATTCAAATTTGTCTAAGTGACGTGTTCACTTAGCAGTAATAATCCCTATTGGCTATGCTTCGCGGATCTCGCCCACATGTATAGATGTTACGATTTTCCTCGAAACACGAACGGTACCTGTCGTCATGCGTTTACGGCGTCTGCATGTGCGGCACATGATGTGCTTCGAAAGTACGCGCAATTCCGTCAGAAATCTCTCGGATACCGCGCGCACTATTCAGACGCAAACACCGTTGTGTTTGCACTATGAATCAAATGGGAAAGCCATGTCGTCAAATGAATCGTTAGAGATCCGCGATCGACATCTCGTCATACTTAAAACAGTTATATTTATTTGTAACAAACCTAATGATTATTATTCAAAAAAGATTCGTCCAGTTATATTTGGAATCGAAAACAATGAGGTTGAAAAATATTTATAACAAGAGGCATGCATCGACTTCTTTCAACGTTTTCATTGCATCTGCTATTTCGAGACACGATATATGATTTTGAAAAATTCAATGCATATACTGCAGTAATACACGTATTTAAAAAATATAGTGCATTTTTCTTATTCAACGACTCGGTCATACGTGCAACCTTTTTGTATAATATAAACGTATTAAGCGTTTTAAAGAATTCATTAAACAATTTTATTTTCATAAATTATTACAACTGTATTTTTTAATGAATATGCCATGACAGTAATTTGTCTGTGGTATAAAAAATAAAATAATTCTTATGCGCTTTTGCCGTGCGCATGCCAACGATATCTAATTCCGATCGTTCTAGTAGACCATAAGGAATTTTGACGTCAGGAGGACAATTCTTTTCCGTCGAAATATGGAGAAGATGGCCACAAAAACTTCTGAATGAAGTAGACGTAACGAACGTACGTCGATGCGTACGTACGTTCGTTGTACCGCATAAGAGACATGCCTTAAAAGGCGATACTATAATTAGGTCCTTCAAGAATTCACCGAACTAAGATTAGAGATCTTCTCACGCCCGATTAAGTTGCGACGCGTTGTGAGTCGTGACGTGTTATTTCGCGGCGTATATCATGAACAAAGGAAAACAAATAACGATTCAAACGCAGAAGCGCATTATACGCATTGGCGCGATTCCACCAAAGTTTGTTGGAATAATTTCGATACTCTCAATAAATAAGGATGATTAATTCAACGGTATTTAAATTTTAATTAAATGTATAATTGTAGCTTTTATATTGTAATATATGTAAAGCTACATTGTTGCCTGCGCGATCGATAAAAAGGGTAATAAGTAAAAGAGAGAGAAAGAGACTAATAAGCGTTATTGTTCTTAATCGCAAAACGACACGATACAAAATACTAGTGAACGATTGAAATTATATTGATAATTATGCTGGAATTATTAGACAAACTATTTAAATTAATTGCTTGCATATTTATTTATAGACAAATAGATTGAATTAAACAGACAGGTACTTTAGTCTTTTACACAACGAACAATTTATTAATGCAATAGCGTCGGGCAGTTGAAGTTACAACAAATAGATTTACCCTTTATAAGCGCAAAGTGCAGTAGATTACAACCTATCCACTCTACGTGTACTCCTATTACAACATTTGATGCGTCTGGGAAATTCTGTTGATAGAAACTGCACTGTGATGTTGGCCTAATAAATTTTACTTATAGAAAAGTATAGTAGCGTAAGTTAAATATAGAATAATTTTAAATTTGCAAATAAAATGCGTACAAATAAAATGCGATTTTTAAGTTTTCAATAATAAAAGTCGCTTACCTAAAGAAGCATTAAATGGGTAAAAAAAATTCGATGGATCAGTGATATTTATCATCATTACAATTATGCTTTTGCTTTGTCTTTAAAATAAAACACGGTTAAATATATCTTAGTTACAAAAAATTAATGTTGCTATGCGTTATTTAACTGCTTATCTAATCAATCGCTTATAATATTACTGCAACAAGTCATGTTTATTGCATTCTAAATGGTGTATTCTTATCTACATTACTTCCGCGTTATATACATTATGGATAATGATCGAGTGCTATGTTGAGTGAAGATCCTTCATGTACTCCTGATATTTCCGGTGGATGTTTACGTAAAACGAATGTTTTACAATATCGTAGAAAGAAAATTGTTATGTGGATCATAAAGGTATCTCTGCCATCCAAACTTCAGTTCGATACAAAACATTGAATTTATTCGAGATGATCACATATAAGTAAAGACATGACAATAAATAGTATATGCAATGGTAACGTGATACAATAAATAGAACAGAACGCTATGCATATACGTCCGAATAAATATTGTATGTGTATCGTATAAAATGGCCTTAGATTTAAGTGCGCGTCTACGAATAATTTGTATCGCATCATGTGCATACATAGTACAAAAATATGCGTACTGCTAAGCTATGAACGTACTTAAGTATTGTTGCAGTATAAAATATCGTATCTGCACGATACAAATACATTTTATTCTAGCATAAAAAGGACGCGTCACATATTATATGCTGACGCATGCATAAAATCAAGATTTGCTCGAACGATTTCCTTTAAAATTCGTAATGGTCCCTTGTTAACGCATTTGAATGCAAGTCTGGAAAACGAGACGGAAGAAATCGTGAAAACTCTTTCGGGCTTCGTTAAAAAGAAAACCGCTTCTGACGTCGTCTATGCACTTACGACGCAGCGATTCGATAGACTAACTCTATAAAAGGTAAAATTGTCATGTGTTCCCACGACAAGGCGAGATTCTTCGGTAAGACACACCGGAAAGGAGAGAATCATCTACGTCTACGTATGGTACGCGTTAACGCACGATACCTATCTATGTAAGTGTATGTGTATGTGCATATGCGCCTATATATAAACGTAGGAACTCTGTACGTCCGCATACGCTCGGGATATCACAGCTAAAAACCTTAAGTTCTCGCCATCCGCTTAAAGCTAGAATAAATAAGTTTCACGAGTTCGCCTTAACTCGTTATCAATCTTTTTCACGTACTATCGACACCTGCGCGTATCGCAGACTCCGTCGATTTAACCGAATAAACTCGAATCCGTGTGATCGTGTAACAAACCGCCTTGATCGTGAGCGTCATCCATGTTGGCGTATCGATATAAATATCGGGCAAGACGGCCGATCTCAGACGTGCAAAGTACGTCTGCGAATTTATTCTCTCTGCATTTCTTTCTCGTTCTTTTTTTTCGTTTGCATTTGCATAACACATTGTTTTCTTTTTTTTTCGTTGTTTTCAGACTGCTGAGAATAAAAACGGGCGTTTTATATTCCTTTTACATACACGATAAGATTATGTTTTCCGGGTGTACTTTAACGGCGACTGTAATCCATTCGACCGGTATTTCGGTCTAATCGATTCAAGTGCGCCGTGTAGTTCGAAATATTTATTATCAACATTATGGGCTATACTCGGTATATTTTATGTATGTTATTAGATATAATACTGTTCTGAAGTAGATCTTTTAATACTGGTCTCTAGTATGCAGCCGCATGTTGACGATAAAATATTTCTATTACTATAATTCACAATAGTATTGAGCCAAAACTATTGAATTAAGTAATTTTCATGGCTTCACGGAGATATCATAATCTCTACAATAGTACGATTCTATTGGCAAATCTGCGAAAAACGAGTAAAACTATTCAAGTGAACATGATAATGGAATAAATATAAAAGTTATGTTAGTATGAGATAGTATACGATTCGACGCTGTATAGAGCGGTGTCTTTAAATTATCAGCAGATCTCGTCGATACTCTAAGCGCTAACTTGTTCAGGTTCGATACGTGATTTATGTTCGTAACGTAGGTCCTTTTTGCTTCTTCATCAGTCTGCTCCTTTGAGATCCCTTTCGCAGGTTTTGGCGCAAGGAATTATTTCGACCAGGCTTCCTCGTCGGTTTACGTTTCCTCATCTTCGGCATCCTCGTACCCCGCTCGTTAAACCACTTCTTAGGCATATTCGGCGTAAAAGCCAAAGACTTGATGTTACGGTCGCAAGTGTTGTCGGTGGTGGCGTTACGGAAAACCTTTATCCAATCTTTCAGAAAAGTGTGATAGAGCTTTAACACGCCCCAATCCTGAATCAGCATTAGAGTTAGATCGCCCTCTTTGGCCCAGTGTAAGTTGTCCGTTATGCTGAACGCATTGTTTACAGCGGAAGTTTGTAACTCCAGATTTATCATGGCAGCTTCGACCTCGCACAGCAACTGCAATCACACAAACGAGAGGTGTTACTTTTACACGTTTGCACTTTCACTTCCAAGAGATTGATATTCCTCGCTGTGTACGGCGAATAAGTTTTATGGCAACTTGACCCGATCGCAAGCCGAAGTAATAAAGTATCTATAGTTTTATATCTCGCGTTTGTCGATTAAGTTGACTTACGAGCAGTTTTAATAGGTATAACGAGATAAATGCAACTTTCAATTGATATCGATGTTGACATAGATCTTGTCAGAAGCGAGCAATGCGCCAGCTTACCCTGAGAACTTGATTGTGCGCTCTTTCGATGATTCTACTCCGCCTCTTAGTAATGCCGCGACTAACGTCGATATCAGAGTCGAGATGAAATTCTTTAAGATAATAGAACGTAATCTGGAACTTCTGAAGTGCGTCGTATAGGCGTGGAAGGGCGCGCTCGGCTTTCTTCCCCCTTTCCAAACACCAAAGTTCCCTGTGGTACCACTCGAGCTGCCTTTTCGGCAACCAATTCATCTTATACTGCTCCTTCACTAACACTCGGTACACCTGTAGCAGAAAGATAAAACAGTATTTAATTTTTCAACCTGCAGTTACACGTTTTAATGCAATTAAAAGTTCTTTTCGCATTTTTCTGAGACCCTACATAGAATTGTACTTTATTGACTATCTCAAATTGTGTCAAACGCATATAATTTATTGGTACTTGGTTGTGCGTATCATTGAGCGTGAAATTTATGGCTACGCAAATCTCACTCAACTAGTGCCGTTATGCCGCATAAATCCAGACGTATATTACAAGTGCCCGTACATTTATGAATTATTTAATGAATTATCTGACGTTACGCGCACACATTTGCGAGCATGAGTAATCTTGTCTGTCTATATCAGTACTACGCGCCGTACAGTATCAAAAACTGCAGTATCACAAATCTGTCTCGGAATGCGGCCATGCGTGTCGCGGTAAGCTTCAAAGTGATAAAAGTCGATAAACAAAATATATCGCTCTATCGAAGCCATTGAGATCCGCGCGGGATAAACTCGATCTTGGGCTCTCTAGTAGACCAAACAATAACATCTATCATCTCGTTACAACGGCGTTATAAACAAGCAATGCCTCCTATGTAAATCCACTCGCTTATCTTCGTCCCGCGAGAACAACGTTTAATAACATTTTGCGATAACAAGATTTTTTAATATCGAGCAGGCAACGCGCTCGTTCTGCAACGCGACGGAAGTGATTTGTCATCGAATCCGTGGAGATGTCTAGAACGCGCCGCGGGACTGTGGAAAAAAGTAATTATGCTAGATGTGCGTGGCACATCGTAACCAATGCAAATTGCCGGCGGAAAATAGGACTGTGCACTAGCGATGCGTTGCATCGCGCGCACGTGCGAGTCCCCCTCGAGCGAGCGCTACCCACGCGGTTTTACCCCGACGCCGCGCTGCAATTAATTATGGAATCGCGGTCGCGAGTGAAGCGCTCTCGTCTCTCACCTTCGAGTAAACTATGCGCACGTCCTTGAAAGTCTTGTTGAAGTGATTTTGCGCGACGCGCAATTGCGTTCGCACCCTCTTCATGATGTTGTTCGAGTCGCTGGAATTATGCATCCTCCGCGAGGCCGCCAGCCGGGTGCCGCAAGGCTGCTGAATCCACCTAGCTTCTACTATGTTACTGGAGTTTGGCACAAATTGTAGGTCGTTTGTGAACGTTCCCGACGCCGAGTTTAGCCACGAAGTCAGGAAGAAGGCAAAACTCGTGAGAGTAATCGTTTGTGCCACTGAGTCTGTAATCGAAAATAGAAACTGTCGTCAGATAAGCATTGGAAGGCACTTAAGCGTAATTGAAAGAAAATTTAAACTTGTGCCACTATTTTGCATTTACCAATTGTTTTTGCAAGAATATTGCATAGTATCGCACTGCTTCATATAAACATAAAGACGTTCAAGTTTCGAAAGATTGCATTTGTAAGTGAATTCTTTATTGTCCACTGATATGATGTTGGCAAACATTTGCAAAGTAGTTGCAACAAGTATCTATATAAACATATATAGAAGTTTAACAAATTTATAAATATATAATTATATATTTAAGATGAAATTTATATTTATCTTCATCAAGTTTAATCGATTATAGATTTAAAGTGAATGACTAGAGATAGATTGCGCGCTATTTTGCGCGTAAGAGTAACAAAAGGGAAAGGGAGAGATGAAGTCCTTCCGACTTTCACACTCGGCGTACCTACACGGATACGTAGGTACCTCCGTTGCACCTACGCACCAATTTAACAGCGACCAATCGTCGCCCCCGCAGTAGGAAATGGGTTGCAAATCGGAGAATCAAGATTTATTGCACAATTAAACGTCATAGCTTACGACTTTCTTTGCGATTCCACGCTGCGAGCTTATCCAGGGATAGACTTTTCGAAATTTTTTCGCGTATAATTTTTGCAACTTTCAATAGTGAAACACATATAATAATAATAATAAACTCTTTGTAAATTTTAAGAAGAACTCTGTTAGAAGTAAAAGGGCGGGAGAAAAAAAATAATTTTTAATTAGTCACCAGCCCAAGAGAAAGAATACAATGTTTTATCTTCCTACGTGCACTGTTAAGATTTGAATGGCGACGGTATCACATAATACTTAGCACCACGTAGCAAACACATCGTATCGAATCAATTCTTGATCAATACCATTCAGCGCCCGTGAAGACTAGCATGGATGTACTGGTAGTGCCGTAAAGACCGACAAAGACTTCATGGACCACTACGTGGGCAATTAACGCGCGTTGATAGTTCGTGCGTGCCGTACAGAAAACCACGTGTAAATTCATTCGAAGCGACGGTGCGAGCGCTCTCAGGTGCGAGCCGTAATGGCAATTCGATACGATAGTTCGTACAATTCGCACGTCGGTCACGCGTGGACTTACGTGCGTGGCACGGTCATCGCGCGGCGAAAGCGCACACGCGCTACGTGATCCCGCGTGTACCACGTGCCCATTCGCAACATTAATATCCGGCGCTTTAATGATAATTCAAGATGTCACACAGCTCGTCGCGTTCTCTAACGTTGTCAGTTATTCAAAGCTGAAAGATGATGAGAATGTCAGATCGACATTTTGCGCTAGATTTGATCAACAAGTGGTCTCGATGATTTCTCCTCGATACAATTTCGGTATTAAAAGGATCTCGGTATTTATAACAATTAGATACAACTGCAAGTGCTTCTTGCATCAAGTAGATAATTACCGATTAATTTACTTTGTTGACTCGAGAATTCGGTTATCGGCAATTTCTCTACACAGGGCGGTATCTAGCGAATCGGCGGGCGACGTAACGATAAGTCCCAAATCGATTAGCCCGTTAGCGCGAAACACCGGAGGAAGCGAGTTGCGTGGCCGTGTGTATCTTATCGTAAACTCACGCCTCCTCTTCTTCTCCCGGAGTTGCCCCAAGCCAGCGGTTTCAGGCATCCTGTACCGTCGGTTATACATGTCGCGTGGGTGTATGGTAAAGGTGCACCCAATATTATATGCACTCAAACGACCATCGCCCCCAACTATATCAATTTACGTCCTTACCTACCAGTTACCGATTTCCTGCGCGTATTATCTCGTATCTAAGGGTGGACAGCGACAAAGTACACTTTACGCCAAGATATACGTTTTTGACAGGCTACGATTTAATTTCGCCGTAGCGCAATACGTCGGCAGGATAAACACGTGGCTGGAAAATTGATGCGAAGTAATTAGAAATAGTAAAATAGGATTGAACAATTTTTGCGCGTTTATACGAGTCTCTCTTATGAAACAAGAGTTTTGACAAACGTCGAAATAAGCAGAAAAAAATCAATAACAGACTATAATTGATTAATAACTAATAAGAACGAAATAAAGTTCTGTCGAGAGTACGACGAGAGTACGTTTTTTTCGTGGCATAATATCCCTGTAATCGCGGCCTACCACCTATGGGTTGCTAAATCGCACGCAATAACTACGTTATTCCTATAGGGTTTCGCCACGTGCAATTATTCGAGCAGGTGCCTCATTTCGTCCTTACGGTGCACTCTCATTACACGCGATAATGTCGATTGAAAAGGCATTTCAGAACGAAACGTCCATCATTCATGCGGGGAATTATCCCAAAATATACTTCTTTTCAACCATATTCGCATTCCGGGCAGTGTCGTGTCGACGCGGTAGTTGCCTCCGCGGGTTTAATGCATGCCTACCTCGTCTCTCGATAGGCACTGCCGAGGTGGAATCGCGGCTATTCTCGCGATGGATTCCCCGGATGCCAGTAGTCGGACGATCGGTCGGCCCTCCGGTGATTTGGCGAAAAGGGGCGGGGAACGGGGCGCGGGGAGGGCAGTGCCTCTTTTTTCCGCGGCACAGGACGAAGATTGTTGGTTTTGCAGCACCGGTACCGCGGTGGTGAATGCCCCAGGGCGGCAAAAGGCGGTTGCTGCTTTCTGGGAACGGGTCGGAGTCCCGGCCGCACCGGGAGCGGTGATTGCGTGGTGATTAGCCTCCACCTTCGCCTCTTTGGACCGACGAGTGGAAGACGGAAAGGAGAGAAGGAGCGAGAGCGCAGGCGAAGGAGCATACCGCACGGGCGGAAAGGGAGACGCGAGTGGTACCGGGGAGAAAGAGCGCAATATCATCGCCGTGCGGGCGAGTGTGGGAGCGAGGTGCCCGATACGAGCCCATTCGGGCTCTCTGCCTTCGCGGATCTCGTATCGGAGAGCGAGAGCGCCGACGTGCGTTCAAAAGTGCACGCACGCATAGAGATAAGTACGTAGCGAGGAAAGGGTAGATAATAGAAGATCGCGATTCGCGTGTCGTTGCATACCCCCCTACACAAGTGTATTATTTTCAGGGACTCTACCGAAGTAGAGTGCCCGAAGGTAGTACTAGTCAACGAGGTGATTCTTATCGGTTGCGAAACACTAAAGTAAATATCGTACACGAAAGTGCTCCGAGATACGCTTTACGCTTAATATTGCCTGTATTATTTTCATTTGCAAATTACGTAGAAAATTTGACTGCGTTTATCCCTCCTTCTATGCGTGAATGGACAAAAACTTATCCCGCGAATGATCATTGGCCGATATGCAATGATGCGTCTTGGACATCCAGCGATTAAGTGACACGCGACTGTCGGATATACGTTTTATTATGAAAAACGCGCGCCTTTCATTATCGCAACGTCATTCATAGAGGTATGTGGGACGCGTCTCTTTCTACACCTCCTCGAGTAGCATACGTATGTACGCGCTAACAATCACGTACGCGTAAGTCATGTTTATACCCCGAGGAAACGCTGCTCTAATCGGCACCTACAGTGAGAGTATCGCACCACGGGTGAACGCACGGTGAGCACCATAGGAAAGATAGATTATGCGTAGCTCGCAACATTTGATACGGTATGCGCATAAGGGATCGTCGGGAGCAGTCTGCAGAGGCGTCGGGTTTCCTTCTCGCTCGAGTTCTGAATCGAGCGGTGATTAAAAAGTCAAGGCGAAATAAGAACCGACCCGAGAAAGAGAGCGCCGGGATTGTAATTTGATTGAGTTTACGCGCACAATATTGGCAAGAGCCAATTATGATAGCTAAAGGCACGGCGAACGCTGCCATATGAACGTAATTAACATCGAGATTGTCGCTTATATCGTTCTCGTTTGTAATTATTAACGAGTCTTCCTCAAATGAACGATTAGATCACGCGTGACACATTGGCGCGTTATCTCGACCTTTAATCTCCACTTAGACCGGTTTTTCTGCCAAGTCTCCAACCGTGTGCGGTCGCCGCAGCTTCCCGCATATTCAGCTTTCGCTGAATATGAATCAGGCAGGGTGCGTCAGTTCGACGATCGGCCTGCCAGACTCACAAGACCCCGACTTCCTTCCTGCGGCCGGCCTGCGAGTCCCGGACTCCGCGGACGACTTTGATTTACGAGGTACGCGGGAAAACTCGAGGCTACCCGCGTGTCGGGTGCTCACGGGCCCGCAGTCTCCGCCAATGGGTCCCGACCTCACGGATGCACCAGACAGATTAGCGGGGCGCGCGCAGATTTGCATTTTGTCTGGTCGGACTACTAGGCGCATTGGATAGTCCTCGTCGGGGAGAGAGGGCGACCCCACCCATAAAATACCGCTGAAGGGTTTTAAGTTGCCAGAGTTGCGCGTTAACATCTATCCTTTACCTCCTCTCGCCAATTCCGCCTTCGCGTGCTCCTTTTGTTCTCTTCCTCGGCATTTAGCCCCGTCCTCCTTTCTCTCCCCCCCGGGTCCCCTTTGGTCTACCTGCCGCGTCGCCGACGCATCGAATTATCAAAGGTGTCTCTACGCTGACGCGTCGTAAAGTGTCTGTAATACGCGAGCGAGGCGCCTTACGGTGTTACGACGATATGGATCACTGATGTCATACTGACGTCACCCGTCGTTTATATCCAGAGGTGACAGCTTACCGTTGGCATCGGTGCAAGAATCGATCTGAAATGACGTTCCGCCACCGCAACACGGGAAAGAAGACGAAGGGGGAGCGCGGCGTGCAGGAATGCACGCGGTCAGTTACTACGGCATTCAATGTCATCGTCGATTACGTTATCTCGATTCTTCGGCCGGCGATAGGCCGCACACGCGTGTGCACACGTGCGTAAGAAAGCGCCCGTAGAGGCCGATTGTGTATACGTTAATCGCCGTGGTATCGCTTGATGGTAGCGCGACGCGATGGTGTCTCCGTTTCTCTTTCCCTCGCTCTCTGCCCTCCGTCCCCCCCCTCTCTCTCTTTTTCTTTCTTCTTCCTTTCCTTCGACCGATGGCGAAGATTACGTAAGTCACCCGTTTTTTTGTCGCGCCAGAGAACGGAGAGTATCTGCCATTCAATAATTTCTTCTTGCGCGTTAGTTTGTTGCAAGCGATATCCATTTCCAGAAGTATCAGGAATGCATTTGACGTCTTAACGCCTTGTTTAATCCCACGAGTACCTCTTCTGATAAACTAAGCGTAATTTCAAGATAATAGATCTGATACGTTTGATATTAATTAGTACATAACGTTGCAAGAGCAGTAATTTCAGATATTTTTGTTGCCGATCGTTTTTCATTTGATCTCTTTTATGTTATCATATAATTAATTGTATCAGAACGATATAATACTTTAAGACAGAAGCCTGGTCGGTTTGCGGTCAAGTTAATTATCTTATCACATTTGCGACGTATGTATGTTTGACCAGATCGATATGCGTTTACATCCAGAGATAAATCATCTTGATCCAAACTTAATAACAGTTTGTAAAGCATGCGTGGATGTATGAGAGAAAGCTCGATGCGGAATTATATTGTTAACTGAGACAGTAGGAGGATCTCGCGGAAGAAAACGTTGCAAGTAATCACGTTGTTATTCCCGAGCACTGACGCGCACGTCCGAGAAGGAGATAATTACAACGATCTTACAATGATTCGATATTATCATATACGGGATGCTCCGAAACTTGCGGCCTTAAATTTTAACGATAGAATGTTTTAACGACGCTTTCGGCGAATTTCAAATTAATATTTCTTTACGGCAAGTTAAAGAAGATAATAATTATTTGTAAATATTTAGTATTCATCATCAAGTACATCTTTAGTATATAACCTCGACATATAAAATTTGAGAAAGCTAACGCTTTGAAAAATTAAATTTTAGTTGAGCAATATTACGTGAACCATATTTATTTACTTTAGAAATTAATTCATTCTCGAATAACACGATTTATATTTTACCTTCAATTAAAGACTCTTTAATTTGCTCCGAATTTCAAAGATACCTGCAGTCAATAATTATGATTTAATACGTGAAACAAGTTTTGATCTTAAATAGTATCTACAAAAAAAAAAGACATATTTCTCTGCTGCAACTTTCTTCGGTTTTATGAAATAGTAGTCATTTATATTAATGAACTAACACACACAAATCTGTGACATTAATAGCAGAAAGATATATTATGCTAGGAATTGAGATTATCACTTCAATGCAAATGATATAATGCGATAAAATCAGTATTGCAATTAATAATGAGCATGCATTATTCATTGCATGCATTCCTGCCAGTCGAAATACTATCCACGTGCAACGTTTTCGCAACAAAAAATATGAAAAGCGTGCAGGAAAATTTAAATTGCAATTTATATTTAATTTTGTTGTCTTTTATATCTCGCCTATCATTTTCTCTATCGTATCAATGAACTCCGCATCGCGATTTATGCGTCCTTACAAATAATATACCAACATAGAAGGAAGTAACTTAGCGCAATTTTGAAACTTCCGTTTAATTCCGGAAACTTCCGGAAACTGATTATTTGACCTCGTCACGGCCGAGGATAATTCGCCAGTCGATTTCGCGATTTGCCTTTTACGAGCGACAGGATAAGAGCGCGGGCCGAAGATCTCCGTTTTCTCTCCCGCGTTTGTACCGTCGACTTTGAGATCCGCGAGAATAATGACTTCGATAACGGCAAGTACACGCGAATACAAGAGCGAGATGACAATGTTGCGCCGCGAAACGAGACTATCGTACGCGCGACTATAAAAACGCGAGTACACAGCACCGTGTTAAAGAAAGCAGAAACCATCGTGTGACTAACGGCGGGCGGTCCCGGACTGGGACGAACATAAAATCGAACTCTCACGCCGCGGCCTATAGAGGCTCTTTACGACGATCTCGCGCACCGTGAACATACAGAGACGTCAGCGGGGTCTTCAGATGGAACTAGGTACGTGTACCACGCCCCCGTCGACCCTTTGGGTCCTTTACGATTTCCTCGCACAGTGAGACGCGCCGACCCGATAACGGCCTCGACCTCGGCTCGTAAAGACGGTAGATTCTGTCATCGCCCAGGTGACCAAGCGTCCGTTTTAGATTGACGAGAAAAATCTTCACGTCCCGGTTTACCACGATTTACGTACTGCGCATTATATCACTGTGGCCATTTGACGATCGACTTTTCCAATATCCGACAAGTCTAGTGTCACACGAAGAAGACTAATGTATTGTTGGTGAAGGAAGAAGACATTGAAAACTATTCGAAAACATTTGACATTTGCTTTTGTTATCATTTTTACTTGAAAACCGCAAGCCTAAAGCCAGCGGCACACGATACTATTTTTCCCTACTGGATTACTTACGTGAGCCAATCAGGATTTAGCTTTAAGTTGCCTGATCTAAAACTCTGCATCCTTATTGGTTCTCGTAAGCAATCCAGTAAGAAACATTGTATCGTGTGCCGTTGGCTTAACTCGTGCTGGAAGATATTGACGCAGCGTTTATTTATGAATATATTGTTAATAACCTTTTTATCTCAAGTCTCTTGTAAGAATCTTTGTGTACTTACACTTAATGATTTATGTCAATTGTCGCGTTTTCCTCATCACCGATAAGGTTTAGTATAATTTTAATAGTATCTGAAATGAAACAAGACTAGAACCATTCCGTAGGAACGAGCGCACGCTCGATACACATTGGATGCCCGACGGTGAGAGATTAGCCCTTCAGCTCTCGTGTCTAAATCCCTCGTGCATACGCGAGGAGTAGAAAAATCTATCGCTTCGATCGATCGTCGTTGCAGTCGCAACACACATGACCGGGAGCACGATCGAGCGAGTCGCGAGCACGTGGTGCTCCGTGTGTAAACGTGACTCGTTCGGCCGACTAGTGGTTCGCGACGCGCGTACATGTGTCTGCGTGCGTGCGTGCGTCGTAATAGACCGAGCGACGGTGGCCGCGCGATCGCTGGTGTGTCGTGCCGATCATTGAACCGGCCCTCAACAATCGCAGTGAATCAAAGTTGTCGGTGGTCAGGCACAAACCCGGCCCCGCTCCACCCACGATGCCGCGCGAGGGAGTACTTCGATACGTAACCGATTTTACGAAGCGCCCGCGAAATGAAAGTTTTTCACCGGGCCGCTTTCGCAGACGACTGCTGCCTACGCCTCGCGGGCCATTCGTATTGTTCCTTTTTAACGACGCGGCAATGCAGTTACGAAACTCGTAGCGTTGATAGGTTTAGTGTAGCCGAAACACGCGAGCGCTAGCACAACCAGTTCGTTTTCGATCTGACAAATGGCCGAGACAGACTGTAAAAAAGGAATTAAATGCGTAATCGAGTATTGGATTAATCGATTTGCATCGACTCCACGAGGGTCACGACGTGTTAATCCTGATGAATGCTGCTATGAAAAAATTCCATCACTTCGTCGGGGACATTATTTAAAGCCATACGATTTTTGTTTATGCACATTATGGAAGCAGATGACATTACGATCGACTTTTCTCGAAACGAAAGTCGACTCCGATACCGAATCGGGATCGAAGAAAGTACTGGTTGCTGCATAAGGCATGGAGCTTCGGCCCCGTCACGTATACACAATACTGAATCGGACCTTTGTCGCACATTTCATCGCGCGCTTTAGGTATCATGACGCCAGAACATCAAGTATCTGCCACCTTCGCTTGGAATAATAAACAGGTCAGCCGCAGATTGTGGCATCGGTGAACTCACACCTAGTATTCTTCAACGAGAACACGGCCCGTATTTCTGCCAGTATCATCTTGGATCGATCGTCGTGTATCGCTTCGTCTGTACATCATACCGGGCACATTCAACCCGTCCGACACCACGGAGCTCGGGGCCCCGCGTATCGGCATGAATGAACGCATCGCTCATTGCGCACGACGGTTTCAAGAGAATAGCAATCAGCCGCACGATGGATGGCGTCAGGTGGTAGGAGATTGTAGACGTCGCGACTTGTCTTCGGCTCCATCGTCGAGCAGTCATTGCTTAATGTTTCGTAATTGGCCAGACTTGTTGGAAAACCAATACGTAACGTAATTAGTCAACTGACGCCTTCGTCCACGTTAGAATAATGAATTTTTGGATCAAAGTACGCGCAGTAATAATTAACAAAGGGTAGTAAGGCGCTTGATGCTAACACCGCAGCTGAATGCGTGTGCACACTCCCACTTAGAGCCGTATTTATGAAACGATCTCGACGCATTAAAGTCTTCCTCCAACGACGATTGTTTCGTCTCGAGGAATAAGAGATACGCGTTATAATTTCCACGTGTCGTGCTTGGTTGCGGAAGTGAGCACATTATTGTGGCGTGCCGGCGGCTCGCTTCGGGCTCTGTAATTGCTATCGTAGGTGGTGGAACGGAAGAGTTCGTGGCGGGGCCTCGTAAAGCTCGGTTCACTATGCAGCGTGTAATTTAAACATTGCCTCACTTCTGTACAGCGTACCACCCGCATTGTGAACTTTTAGGTCTGGGTGAAAATGTGACCGGCGTAATAATCCGTTAATGGTAATAATTGAGAGCTGATCAAACGCGGAGAACGGACGGAGTCAGGTCCGAACAATTTCTTATCCAATTTGGGATACTAGAATTCGTTATTTGGTACCGATCAGCTTCAACCTGGTTATTAAGCAATCGGTTGGTGTATGATTTACCGTAATATCAGGAAAATAATATCGTCGAATTAAAATCCTCGGTCGAGGATTATTAAACACGAAGCAATCATGTACAGACCGATCTTTAATGTAATTCTTTAAAAATGTTGGCCAGATGGAACGTAAAAAGATGTTAAGAAAATGCCGCGGGATATATCGAGAGTCAGAAGCGTTACCTTGAGAAAGCAACGAGAACGATCCGCTGACGCGCCTTAAATACGGTATAGAAGAATCGCCGATACTTAACGCGCTTGTAAATCCGAGTAATTAGCGACTCGTTACGGATAACAAAACCACGAGTAACTCTAGATTAAAATATAGAAGGCATTATCTTCTTCGCAAGTGAATTAATCTTACGAGTAAATCTGTTCATGATTTTTTCGAAGCAAATTGCGATGCTAAACCATCGAGAAGTTTTACTCGTACCGATAACAGTCGTGCTAATTTTGAAATCTGCCACCGACAGTAGTTGCATAATTATTTTTTTGCATTATCGTAATTATCTTTTTTTTTAATTAATTGAAGCCCTCTGTGTGAGACACTGGATATCTGATGTAATGTTTTACAAGACGCGCATGTAATTGTTTAGATAATGGAGATGATTCAACGACACGTATTGCATTTTTTTATATCGTGCGCATAAATAGTTATTACTATATACGGGTAATATATTGACACGTGGTGTCTCTACTTCATGCCTGTCATCACGTTAACACTACGATTAACATGCACATTATTTATTGATAGAACTGGCATTATTATATATTATTTTCCTGTTCGAATCACAATGTAATCGCTTCTAGTTTTTACCGCGCGAAGAATATAGGTATGCGTTTTATTTAAAAAAAAAGCGCTTCTTTGCTTTCCCCAGCGTTGCACAAATTGGCGCAAGTTAATGTGCAAGAAATCGCGAACACCGCGCGCGAAAGTGTTACCGCGAGATTTGTAAAATTTCCGTACCGCACGCGATCGATTTTATCGAATCGATAAATCACGAAATGACACGAAGTCGCCCTTGTTCCAGAACTGCGATTTCACATAAATCGCATACCGTACCGGAATCTGGGAGCGAGATCGGATCGGTGCCTGGCTAGTATCTAGTACTCGGACAAGAGAACCCGTCAGAAAAGTATACGCGAATGTATAAAATTGAATTTATATCTCGTGCTTGGCTTTACTTGCAAACTATCTCTCTCTAGTTTTTTCTTTGCCTCTTTGCCGACACATTCGCGTTACTCCTTCGGTGCAACTGTACGATTAATAAATTACATAAAAAGTTGCCTCGAAGCGTCGACCAGATCGCCCGATGCCTCATCGATGTATACGTATATTGATATCTCGTCATAAGCAGATGCAAACTAGTTACTATCATACAAAAAGAAGTAGTAAAATATTTCTGGGTGAAAATATAAGAAAGTTGCGTCACAACATGATGTCACCTTAATTGAAGATAAATGTATTAATGATAAAAAAAAGTGCATACACGCGAGAACTTAAATTGATGATAAAGATATAAAGATTGCGGTATCGTGACAATATTATCAATTGATTTTAATTTAATTCCAAAAATGGAATAGAAATTTAGAATTACATAGTTGACGAGAACTTTGAAAATTTTAGTCGACACATCAGCGTCTCATTTAATTGTACTTAATGGCAAACAAAGAAAGACGATAAATCATAATGGTAGGTCAGCATCTAATGTTATAGGGAGAAATATTACTCTATTGTCTGATCCTTATCTTCGATCGAATCTTAATAGCAGACATTGATTATAACTGGGAGTCAGTTGTAATCTTTTCATAAAAACCGATCCGCGGCAGCAGAATCATTCCGTTACGAAATATGAATCTTCGACTTTTATATGCATATAGTAATTCTTCGATATGTCATGCGTGGTACGGCAGTCTGAGCGTTGGCATAATATTTTCATTTCACGCTGGAGTGCTCGTCTGTCCCATAATATGTCCAGTGAACCCTGCTGAACCCAAAACCACAACCCAGTACGCGTCCAAGTCGCTCTTGGGCCCTTACTTTCCTTTTATTTCTGTCGTAGGACGTAAGTCACTCGGTGACACTAAGGGACGTACAAAAATTCCACGATGTATCTCGTCAGAACTTTGTGTTGTATAGGGTGCCGCAAAAGATACTTTGTTGTATTAAGAGTCGACGTTACGTGCTGAAATTTCAGAGAACCGGTAACTGTTTCAATGACAATCGAAAACTGCGTCGACGAATTTTGACTTCTTCGGTGCTTTCCATTTAGTGACACAAGTCGACACAAGCGTCAGTTTGTCTGTTTTCAATATTCGGTGAACAACAAGGATAAATGGAAAGCATAGATTAGCGATAGAAATAAGTGAGGGAAATGCACCGTTGCGTCGGCGAAATTAATATCTCACACTCTAAAAAAGTCAATCAGTGAAGTATCACTGAAAACAGTGAATAGTCACTGATTTGCAGCTATAAATATACTACTAAAACTTGCAGTGGTATACTTATAACTGTAAATCAGTGACTATTCACTGTTCTCAGTGATCATTCACTGATTGACTCTTAGAGAGTAGTGACTATGACGGGACGAAAATGGAAATTACGCGGTTGCTAGAATCTAAAGTCAGTTCTCCGCGGCTCGGCTCAACCTGACAAAAGAAAAGGTTTGCCCGAGTGCGTTGTTTAACTCCTTCCAGTCCGTTCTTTCCCACCTCCAAGAGAGATCGCTTTCGTCTTGCGTACGTGCGAGAGTAGTGAACTCCTCTCCTGGTCCTCTTGGCGAGGTGGTACCGGAGCGAAAACGCACGACGCGATACACGCCTGAGCTCTAGAAGAGGGCCAGGCGGCATCGACGTCGCCGTCGTCGTCCTCATCCGCTGACCGCGTCGTCGCCACTTTCAGCAACGATGGGGACCACCTCCGGGGCACACGAGTGTTTAATAAACCGGTTAAGGCCCGTCCCCGGATCTGTTTGCCTTCGGCTTTTGTAACTTTACTAGTGTTGTGACTCGAGTCGGGGCCTACATGAAAAAAAGGGTCCGCGATGGTACCCGAGCAAACAGTCCGTGTGTGTCCCGTATCAACACGACGCACGCCTCTATCGGCGGCCGTACCTTCCACAGAGAGGTGGAAAACGTGGAGGTGGAGAACAGGCGGCTCGGTGACGAATTCAAATTTGTCATCCCAAAGTTAGAATCACGCTTTGAGGGGAAGTTTTATCGTGTAAGGGTATAACACATCGCGGATTTGTTTTATTATTTACGGTTCAGATCAATGTCTCTAAGCCCTACTCTCTGCAATTGTTTTCTTACAATATTTAAATATATTTTCATTTGCTTAGGATGTAGAAAGGAGAGACTGTATTCATATTTTATTTTGCGTCTACTGTCCGGTGGATGAGTTTTAGAAATTCTACTTTAACTCATTATTGAAGAATATAATCAACTACTTGTAAATTTATGTTAAATTAATTCAAATAGTAATTTTATAACAAGTTGAAAATGTAGGTAAGCATGATGGATTAAATAAATAGCAATGCATAAGACAAGTTTGAAAGTGGCAGTGACGCGGAACAATGGTTATCGCGGTTAAAAGAATTTTAATCCGTAGAAAATGGATAGAAATAAATAGATGTGACTGAATAAATTAGTCATTGCGGTCAATATCATACGTTAAGAATAAAAGTAGACGAAATAACTGATTACATAATTTATCAAAATTCGTCAGCGAGTATACAGGGTGTACTAAAACCACCGGATATCCTTTTAATCATAAATTCTTTAGAAACTTTCAAGACAAAAATTCTAATACAAAAATGTCGAGGCTATAATAGTTTTTAAATAATAAGCGATTACATTTCACAAATGACAGGCCTGAGATTTCGCGCGCTCAGGTACGGCGACACGACAAGTGATAAAGGTGTTCCTACGAATATCGCCCTTTTTAGCATAGTGACAACTTTCACAACAGACTTAACGATTCATTCTCGAATTAATTGTTCCTCTTGTTATCTTTAACCATTTCTTTTGTTAACTTTGTGTAACGTCTTATTAATAAAAGGGAGGGGTTCACTATGATGAGCATCTTGATCAGACTGATATCCTTCGATTTAGTCGATCTCCGATATTCTGAGTGAACTTGGAATTTTCAGTTAGATTCAATCTAGTCTCCTGCCTCTCTTTATCCTCAAGTTTTCAAAATAACCGGATCATCGTCTTCCCAAATATTTTCTGTCCCGTTAAACGGTAACTTTGGTTCTCGCTCGCTCGCGAAACACATAGGAACACTTTTATCACTCGCTGAGCGTGCGAAATCTCAGACCTGTTATTTGTGAAATATATAAATCGCTTATTATTTAAAAATTATCATAGCCTCGACATTTTTTTTATTAGAATTTTCCTCTTGAAATTTTCTAAGGAATCTGCGATTCAAAGGATATCCGGTGGTTTTAGTACACCCTGTATATGAATTACTAATGATAGAGAATTAGAAGGTGAGAATGAAGCTATCGACTCTACTTTGATTCCCTGAGACCGAAGCCAAATAAACACCAGCAACCTAATCTCAGGCGTTAATTCAGTTTATCGCTTAGTCATTGATTAGCTAAACAAGAATGTCTTAGACCTGTGTAGAATCGAAAACATTTACGTTGCAAACGAAGTCAGTTAATACAAAAATTTGTAAAAAGTAATTTGTATTAATCATACATAAACTACTCATATAAATAATACAGGAAAGTATGAATGTTATTTAGAGTTTTCCGAGAGATGTCCGGATTAAGATCATGAATGAAAATGTGGGTTGCATGAATGTTGAATTATTTATGTAAACAGCGAAACCGCAAATCTTTTAGATATCAGTCTTTTAATGTTATGTGGTAATCATTTGCATTGCGAGAAAGTAGATTTTAAATGTATTTATTATCTGAGATTGGAATTAAATTAGTACAATAGCTCATGCAACTGTTATAGCGACTAAGTTTTACTTTGAAAAAAGTCTTTACACTTGATTTTGGAGAGAGAGAGAGATTTTGGTTTAAGATTTAATAAAATCCGTATTGTTACGGGCAATTAATATCAAATTTGACACTAATTATATAACAAAACTATGACTAGAATAGTTTAAGTTAATTATTTGTCATATTGACAATCTCTTGCTTATAGAAATTACATAGATAAAAGATATAATATATGTGTATATTAGATAATGTTATATATCTAAATTAAATTTTTTAATAAATTTTAGTTGATAGTGTGTGTGTGTGTGTGTATTACTAATTTAGTACCTCGTACTATTATTAATATTGTGAAATACTATGAAAAAGCAGAATCGAATAAACTGTAATTTGGAAATGTAATTGCCGAGAAGTATAGACTTTACTAGATTAATTAAATTGATTATAATTTGAAATTATAGTTGAGATATAGATTTGCAGTAGATATAGACTCCTTTAAATATAATAATTACATAAATGCAGTTCAACTTGCTTTTTAAAGTCTTTCTTTCTAAGCAAGATTATTCGTATCATGATTACAACACTTAAAATAATATATTTTATGATAATAAAATATTGAAACGTACTACGTAATTAACGATTATCATTCGAGTGTGATTACGATGTAAGAAGTCGGCCTTGTGTTCTTTTTCTAATTCTTTACAGGATGTTCCGCGACAGAAATGATCCTGTTCGAATAGAGCAAAAAAGCGCACTGAGCAAAGAAACAATTGTTTAAGAAAAACTGCAAAGACATGCCTATTTAGAGCTATCGGCAAGCATGCAAATGTGTAGTGAATAGGAACCTATAAATGTCATAAATTTAAATAAATATACACTAATAACGTTAAGTATAGGCATGCCCTTACGCTAAACTGTTTTATCCGCTTGCCGTGTAGCGCGATCCAATTATCTTTTTCTTTTCTAATCGTCCGTCTCCCGGGCAAGACCCGTTGAGCGCGATCGATGACAACGACAAAGAACAGTCCATGTAGAGAAACGGTATCTTAAACGCTGCGCGAATTCTTCACATGTCATTGCATCATTATACATGTTTCAGTAAAACTTGTCGTCGATCAGGCGAATGCGAACGACCGTTTTCTTTCGTTTAGTTCCGCGAACTAGCCGTGACAGAAATGCACCGCGACTTTTATCCTCCGGTAAGCGCAATGGGATCTCGCGGAGACGTCAATGCCAGGAGCGAAGTAACGTTATAATATATGTATGCCGGGAAACCGCGAGTGGAGCGATACGCGCCAAACGTGGTGTAATATCCGCGAGTCGTTTTCTTCTGTTGCAGCAAATGTTTGCGTACTGAATACCTCGTCTCCGCGAGATGACTCGATGCGAAAGCAGGATATGCATACATACATACACACATACACACATATATATACATATATACATATATAAACATATATATATGTATATATAAACATATACATATTAGAGAAAGTGGATAGAATTCAGCAATGTACACACACCGCCTTAGTGTGGCGAGGGCGAACGCTCCGGCCACCAGCAGCACGAAGATCATTTCTTCCTCGTCCTCCTGCAGGAGAGTCCTCGGCTGCTCCGGATGACAGTTTCCGCTCGCATCCACTTGCGCACTCGCGATCTTTCCGCGAATCGACTGGTCGCTCCGAAAGAAAAAGCAGCGTCGTCGTCCGTTTATCGTCCACCGTCGCGTCCCGCCGCCGGGGCGAACTGTCACGCGAGGATATTGTAATCCCCGGGATACCGAAACCGCGACGCCGGGGACCCACAGACCGCGGGAGCAACGTATTTCTACACCGGTATCGTTACTGTGCGTCAGGTGGACGTCAAAGTGACATAACGGCGCACCAGAACTCTCCACATCGTCAGTGTTCCCGCGAGATAATTTTGACAATCGGTCAGCTTGTTCTCCGTCGGGAAATTGACGCGACGCGACGCGCCCGTCCGTCCACCTGCGCCGCGATCGAACAGAGGTAACCGCGGACGATCGCGCCCGTTGACATTCGAGGACCCAATCTGCGCCTGGTCCAGGGCCCCAGTCGGAGCCCCCTTCAACTCGTCGTAGACTTTTCAGAAGAACCACCGGCACGGTTGACCATTCGGCTTGCCGATCTCGTGGTGACTGAGTGGATCCCCCAGTTGCGACTCCCAGTTACTCACTCGAGCTCACGGACTCACTATTCACCTCGTCCTCTCGCTCTCGCACTCTCGCTCACTCACCGGCATTCGGTCCCACCTCCATCCCTCCTGCTTCCTCCAGCCCCCTTCCGTAGCCCCACCGTGATCCTCAGCCTGCCAGTACGTGCCTCCCTGTCCTCCCACCTGCGCGCACGCCACCCTCGCTGCGCGATCTCCGCGTGGGGAGACGCACGGCGGACTTGTACGTAGGACCCCCGGGCGACGTCGATTTCATTAATCGAACGAAATGTCGTTAAACGCACTGATCGCTTTGCGGATTCGCACGAAAATATAATAAGTATTTGTGTTAGATGGCGACGTGCGATTAATACAAATTGTATGATATAATCTAATGGTTGCTCCTTCAAGGAATTATGAAAAAAAAAGTGTTAATTCCAATTGAACAGGATACTAATAATTATTACGTATATCATACGTGTTGAAAATAGAACGAGGAAAGAATAATAGGATTCAGTGGAATATGTTGGTCACCATTGGTCATGTAGATAAAAGATAAGTTAACAATTGAAATGTCAAAGTGATTAAATAGTTGTATGTGAATTACCTAGAAATTCATGGCGGTAAAACCAATATGCATAAAACTTTTGAGACAGCAAAATGATCTTCGCTTTAAACGCTATTGTTTCTAATCTGCCTAGGGTATTGTAAAGTTTATCAGACACGGAGACGTAGTTATTTAGGGAAATAACCGCAACAATATATGCGGAAACTAATCGCGAAACCAGGAAAGTAAGTTTCTGTGTCGGGCACGTGGCTCGTAAATCAGTGTTCACGAGGAAGATGTATATTCTTCGCACGTTGATGACTAAGCTCGCTACGTACGTCTGCTAAAATGCTTAATATGCAGTCTGTCTGTTAGTTGGTGTTTATATTTAACATTACGTCCCTATTTCTTGGTACATGATATTTTTAAGAGATTACCTTCAATTAAAATATATCCAAGCGCTTATTTCGTATTCCGCTTGACGTATCACATTATCAATATTACATCGAGTATCTCATTGACGATTATCACCGACAAAATAAAGATACCATTTTAAACAGCCATAAAAATGGAATCAATCTACACTATTTTATAAAAGTTTGTAAATAATCTGAAGATAACGCGAAACGTGTGCGATACTTTGTTGGAAAGAGCGGAGACTCAAAGAATCGCTGATATCGTGATACGTCATCGATAAGACATATTTGCGATTAGATCGATCGCATTGATTTAATTCTAAAAGCTGCATATTCGTAAATAACACTAGCAGGTGCCGAAAGAAGATTCTTGGATAATATCAGATTGATCCTTGGATTGATCGAATAAGAATAATTACACATTGAGCTAGGTGTTTAAACCAACATTCTATCATTGTAATGAAATTATTTTGAAAATACGCCCGAAACTTTCCGTCTTCGTGTTTGTTTGCTCCGATTTCCGGTGACTTCGTCTGACACCTATTGAGTCGAATCACTTTTATTGCACGCAAATATTTGCAAGGTAGTTCCGTGCGTCGTAGCCGATGAGGGACCCACGGCCGGTTCCATTAACGCGTGCAAATTATTCGAATATTATGCGCTACAAATTAGACGGCCAGCGCTGGGATGGCCCGCTGCGGGCCACGTCGGTGCCGGTGAACGCCTCGGGATTTTAATTTAACGATGTGCGCGCGGTCGCTTAACTCGGAGCCCAGAAACGCACGAGCTTCCCCGGAGGATTGGACCATAAGAGGATCGAATTACCGCGCCAATTATAGTGTCACGTCGTTAATTGACCGGTAATCCGTCCCACGGCGAAAAGAGGTCTGCACGCGAAAAGCGAGGACTTCGAAACGCGCGTCAAAATCGTTAAAGTCAAGTAGCGTTGTGATATCTAAGCGAGCGAGAATTATAGGTGTATTTTTACCGGTCTATTTTTTAACATTATAACATTTTCGAAGACGATAATCACGTAGGACGATCATTTTGTACGCAGAATGAGAAACGTCACGGAATAAATTAGCATGCGTGTACGTATAATTTATATTTGAAGATGCAAGGCGTCATACTCTGGAGAAGTATATATGCAAGGATGAAACGTAAGAAATTATTCACAATTGTTGAAGTGTTTACGAGTTTGCAACAACTTTTCGTCATATATTCACATTCTACTAACTTGAATTTTCACTTTGTTAGGCTAATTTGTTCGTCATGTGTATAAACGCCATATCTTGTTATGCATCTTTATCGCGCATTTACATACATATCTAAAATACCCGTTTACGTATGTACATTCGCGCTTTATCGAAACCGCATCGAACACGGTTGCATTGACGTTCTAAAGTTTTCCGATAAGAATCGATGGCGTCACGGAAAAATCGCAGTGGGCTTCCCCGAGTTCTTCAGTTTCTGTATAGATTGCAGACTTTTAACGTTTCTCCTCCCTCCCACTGTTATGTAATGCGTACACCAATCAAAGCTGCAGACTTTTTTTCTGAGCAAACGGCGCTATCTCACTTTTTCTCTCTCATTCTCTTTCTCTAGCTCTCTTTAATAAGGAGAAAATGGAAAATTCACGCTACGCTCGGCTAACTCTTAAAATTGGTTGATCTGTCGACACAACGTACGTTTCCGAGTTTAATCCCACTATCGATAGTAACGTCGAGTTTTTGCCAATTAGCAGAACGGAAATGCCTTCTACTCTTGCGCTATTCGGTCCTTGGCTCGATTCACTTAAAGTTTCCCCTTTTTTTTAATTTACTGTCCCGCCATCTTTAGCACTACTCGATTGGATTGGTTTGGTCTCGTTGCTGACTGTTCGTTTCGATTGGTCGGCATCAGATTATTATAAAGTTATGTGCGCAAATAACGCGCGTAAGAAAAGTAAAGTAGGAGTGAACATTGCGAGAAACACTGTCCCACTCTGTCGTTTTCATATAAATTTTCTCATTAGAGATGATTCACTCTCTTATCTCCCCGAAAGCTATTTACGATATACATATATGTGTTTTCAAATTTGCATCACGTGAACAATAATATATAGAAATAGATGCAAATTAACGCAATTCGAAATACAGACCGACTACAATAATTAAGATATATTTCCTGCGTATTAACATTAGCGTTGCTTCATAATGTAAAAATTCCGATAAGAAGATAAGCGTACAAATGATTGCAATATCTGCGCAGGGGACCCCTTAATTTAATCTGTATACATTCCCTGTGTATACAGATACATATATCGATGTCGACTTAATTTCCGTTCACAGCGTGATAAGATTAAGATAAAGTCAATCAATAAGTTGATTCAAATTTATGCATACGTGTACTTTGTCGTATATTTCGTATCGTGCTCATGTAAATATGTCGAATACCACGTCAAGACGAACATTCGGAATCATACTCGCATTAACCCGCATCGCGATAAAGACGATAGTCGACAGGTAGCTGTCAAGATGGAACAAGCGCCGGAAGATGATTCACAGTGATAAGTGAGTCGCGCACAAGTTTATTCGTTGTGAAATTGTCAACTTATTTCTATTATTGACCAGGTTTTATCTGTTACCAATCGGCCAATATGACGCAAGTGAGATCGACTTATGTGAAATACACTTACGAGCGACGTGTGTAGGTCGACGAGAAGAATCATTAAATTAGTGTAGTACGGTAGTGGTCCCCGTTTTGTGCAAAATCACTCGCGTAGTTGCTGCCGGCCGATTTCTCGACCATAGCATTCCGCGGCTTGTCGCAGAAAAACGACAGATGAAGTGCCGTTTCTTTCGACAGCACGGGAACAAAGGAACGGCGAAAGATCGCGATTTCTACTGGATAACACTATCATGCTTCGAACGTTCTTCGAGGCACCACCGCGTGAGCGATTTGCCGCAGGTGTATTTGCGCCAGCCCCTGATACGAGATGAGCCGTGAAATTCACCGGTTTCATCATTAAAAACGGAGACTTTTTTTTAAGAAATGCCATTCCCGAAGTGCCGCTATTAATGGAGAAAAAGGTGCGATTTATAACTTCTTCCGAGCTCAGCTTATTGCAAAGAAGCGCAATATACCATGATTTAAATAAGTACAGAACATTACGAAGAAGTTTTTACTTAATTGATTCTAACTTTTCTTATCAACATAAACAATTGGTACCATAGAAATAAAACTATAAAAATATAACTATCAATTATGACAGAGTTTGCGAGTAAGTTATTTATATTAGATGATTTTTATCAGACGCATAAGTATCGTATAAATGTTAGATTATGGTCTCTCATTAAATCTTATTAGTCTAATTAATTAATTTTAAGGGCAATATCACGTTATAGGATTTTTATGTAGTACGAACGTATATTAAAGAAGCGCCCTGCGCCATTAAAGTGAACAAAAAAAACTGCCTCTATTTAATCGCGTTCGATGACATTTTCACAAATAAAATTCCGGTGTTAAATTTCCACTTTTAGTATACCGTTGAATGCTGATTCTGACGAGACAGGTTTTGTTTCTTAGAACGCACGTCTGAAACCGAGTCTGATCGTGAGTCATTCTTACCTATCCACATTCTGCGTGTTCGATGTTAATTCACCTTGTCGACTACTTTGTACTCCTCGATCTCACGTGCCATAGGACGAGCACACATGTGTGACACGCACACGCGGGCGAGCTCAAAGCGGGTCACTCCAGTGATCAAGAGCTACGATCAGCGCACACTCCGTAAGGACACTCCCGCCGTATTAATGAATGACTAGACTGGAGTGGAACTATGAATGAACTCTGCAAAGCACTAGAGTACTATATAACCGCGCACCTTGTGGGCGTCCTCCGCTCTCGGCCAATAAGAATAAGGCCCCCTGTGGTGACTTGCACGCCGCATTACGTCCGGGCGCCGTGATTTTTTCCTTTTTTTCCTTAGAAGTTGACATCAAACCGATCGAGATGATTGGATAGAGGAATCCCGGTATCGGCATGTGTCACTTCGGTAAGATCCTCCCCTGCTAAAGTCGTTCTGTAATTGGTAGAAGCTGGTAGCACTAGACTTCATCTCAAAACTACAAGAAGAGAAAAGAAAACTTGATGGCTTGACATTAGAATAAATAATATATATTATTTTTATAAAAATTTTATTCGTTTTACTCTAATATTCTTTTTTACAAATTGAACAGTCTCTTATTTAACGTTATCTCTCGACTTATAATCAATTTAATATTTAGCAACTTTTTAAATTTTGTTGCATTTTCGGTCCGATAAAATATAATTACAATATCTTTAACGATATGCTGTATTCGGTCACATTTTTCTTTTTTATTCTTAGCCCTTCGACTTTATAGTTTTTTTGCCATTGCTTCTGCGCTTTTTTATTTCACATGTACGATAAAAATGAAAGGGAAAAGGGGAAAGTTAGAAAAGGGAGAAGAGGGAAAATGAACAAAGAGAGAAAAGGGAAAAATAGAATAGAAAGACAAGAAACAGAGAGGTTGATTTTATCCGTTAACACTTTCGAAACTGTAGGACAATATATTATATTTCATAGATTCCAATAGAACGTAAAAAATCTGTTTCGATAGGGTTACTTTACACAAGAAGATGTAGTTTCAATTATACTTGTTAAAAATCTACAGTTATTAAATATTTGTATATTGTTAATGAAGAATATATAAAATAAGACTAATGCAAATTTGTAAGCTGTGTTCAAATTAATATAGTGCCATCGTAAATTTACACTGCTTTATACAATTTTTACATTTATACACGCATTTATTAGTGCAAAAATTTCCAAGTTAACATTTAGTTTTGTATGAATCATGGTTATTTTGCAGAGCTTCAGCAGCGCGATATCTTGTTATCAGTTACATCATTGCTTACGTACGCTAGGTCAACTTCCTTACAGTGAAGTACTGCAGTGATCATAGCATCTTTGGCATAGTGTCTCGTGCAAAGTATTGATCTTTACAAATAAACATATTGCGCAAAATTTTCATAAACTTATGCATAATTTTATTCGTTCCAGACATTACTTAATCAAGACGCTATTATTACGGCACTTATATAATGAATAATTAGAAAACTATTATTACGATACTTATATAATGCATTATAGTTATTTCATTCGGAATTATATAAAAATACGTTCATAATAGCATAATCTTGTAAGCGCGATTGTATATCATGGATTTTGCAATAGATTATCGACATTTGTATCGTGACAAATTTTATTTGTTCAAATTATTTATTAAATAGTTCAGTGAGGGAAATATTGCACTGCTTTTCGTGTTCAATATTTTACGTTTGCATACATAATTTTTATATTATAAAATTTTGTGACATTAGTATCTGAAGACAGACTATTTGAATGACCTGTCAATTTTAGCAGCTTTTACCCTATTGATTGTTAAAAGTTTCTCTTTGACAAGAAGCTTCTTTATTTGAAAATTCACAGTTCCCTTAAGTATAACCAGCATTGTTGATTCTTTAGGTATTGGACATTTTTCTCGTTTGATCGCACCGGCGCCGAAAAGATATAGGATTATACAATACACATATATATTTGAAGTTAGTCGGTTGTTAGTTGTTAGTCGCTTTCTCAAAGATATCCGCTTATCTGATCCGTATGATCCACCGACTGGCTGGATACTGTCGACCGCGTTGTCAAAGTATATCCCGAGCGAATCTTTGGACCCTGATCCCCCGCGGCGCGTTCTTTCATTGTTGTTTCGTTTGGGTTTGCCTCTCAGGTCCGTCTACAGAAAGAACGGCGATTGGTACGCTATAATGTTTATTAATGTCCCTCCTTTTTTTTTCGTTTCTCTTAGTACATAGGCAAATTGCGTAGCACTAGTCGGATCTGTTACTCCCGTGGGAACAGTTGCGAGGACCGATAGCGAGCGAGGAACGGAAGAAACGCGATTGGAAGATCCGAGCGTCCGGAACAAGAACATTGCGGACAGATGGGATTCTATTTTCCAAGAAAGGTGCTCACCTTTTCATGAGAAAAGAAGAAATTGTGCAAGAAAAATGAGAACGCCTGTGCGAGAATATTCGCACATAGAATAGCGTGCCTGTACGGTACTAATGATATCGGCACTGATGAGGCAAAAAAAGTTGAAGCTGCATGAAGTTGACATATATTGCATGTTTTTCTAAATGCGACGCTTGTGATATAGCGTATGTATAAATTACGTCTTGCTGATATGGTTGCTTGATTATCCACGCGTTAACTCGAAATGACGCGAGGCCACGGATTTTCTCTCGTGATCGCGATTCACTAAGATTCAATTGCTCACGAAGGCAAGATCGCGGGTTGTAATAGATTCCACGAACGGATACGGATGACAGAGGTATCGAGATAGTTTGCGAAAATGCGTGCGTCTCGCACGCACACGTATCAGCTCGGTTCGGTTAAGACATCGTCCGGTAGCTAGACAGGTTGACAGGGGCTGAACCAATTACACGGAATATTATCCCGCCGACGATTTGCACTCCCCTGCAATCACCGTGATTAGTGTTGCGCCGACGCTCGTGTACACGCATCTCGTGTACTACAGCTAATTTGTAAACTCTCGCGCGTATTACACGCACACACAGACACGTAGCTTATATAATTAGATAGGATCGTTCGGTCGGATGCGAAAGAGCTGGTCGATGAGAAGCGTAACTGTATGCCACAGGTATCATTCGTACTCATGAGTGTAGAGTTGGATAAGAAAAGGTTTCGGTCATTTATTTCAGTCGATTTCTAGTCTTTAATGCTCCTTACTGAACGACACAAATTGCCATCATAACAAATATTTATATTTGTGACAAGTTTGAAGAATATTCACGTAATTAACTGGTTTCGTTCGGTTTGGCGATTTAGTTGATCGCAAAGAATGCAAGTTGTCAAATATTTGTTTATTTCTTAAAAAGTTCCAACTATGGCGCAATTATATAACATCTATGTAACTTGTTTAGATTTTGCGTAATTTATTCAATATAATTACTTGTCACATTTTTAGACAAAGCATTTTAAGCCAGCTAAGAAATCGTGTACTAAACATTTTAAATTACGGTAGATTTTCAGCTGCGTGTTGACTTTCTGGCAAGTGATTTAAAATGGCACGTATGTCATTTGATTTATCGGCGCTCGACGTTCGTTGAATTCCGTGCATAACAAAAATTACATATCGCGAAATTAGTATCGCAAAATCGTATAATAATTCCACAACTGCACTGTCTTTCAACTCACGAGACGTCCCAGGCAGGCAGGCAGGCAGGTAGGTAGGTTCCTACCTGGAAACAGGTAACTACTTATTGTCACCTCTAACGAGGCCGCGGCAAAAACTGAGCTATTCGCAGGTGGGAATGCTGCCAGGTTATGAAAGTATCAATTACCTGCTACGTTCAGTTCCCTAATGAGGGGAAAAGAACCACAGATTACGGGGGTCTGCGAGAGTCGCGCCATAGTTGGGGTTTTTTGATCCCTTTCGATTTTTTCCGAAATTCCGTTTGCAGACGAGAAGCGTGATAAAATGTATTATGATTTTTCAACTTGCGCGTTTCGCAAGTTTTATCTGATATCGAATCTTATATTAAACCGTCGTTTTCCTCTTGTGATACACGAGTGCTTAGGTATATAACAAAATGGCAGCCTTAATTGTATTGTGTTCGATAATCTGTGGAGAAGATCCGGGTATGATTTTCGCCGACAGAAGTTGTGAGCAATATAAAAATTTTTCTATAACTTTATCTCAATCGATCTACGTAGGTATAGCATGAGCTCTCGGGTTTGAAAACCATAGAAGGCAGGATTCGTTGTCGTATCTAGTGACGTCATTCACTTTTCTGGTGTCCCATTGTTCACAGACAAGCGTATATCGCTAGACGAAGAAGAAGGCGAGCAAGAGTCATTGCAGTTCGAACTGCAGACCGGTAAGTTCCTGCGGAGGAAGGCGGTAGGTTGGAACATGATTCCTGCGTTGGTCGCAAACTGATCGTTTAAAAATGCTATTAGTATTGGTAAGAGCCAATAGAAGTTCTTAACAAAAACCGACAATATAATTTTCGTTCTTTCTCTGTCTCTTTCCATAAATTATCATTAATGAAACATTATTCATTTCGCTTGTAAATGGTCTCAAACATTTTGGCACTTCTACAGTGTTAGACGAGATGAAACAGGTCGATAGAGTGTCTTTCTACGATTCGTAGTATTCCATTGGAAAGTTCTGGGATTCGGCATGCGTCTCTGATCCAGAATCGACAGAGACCATGACCATGGTAGCGATGATGTCATCGTCATCGGGGACTTTCTCTTCCGCGAACTTTCGTACGCGGGCGGTATCTCTCCGTGAGCATGGAGGTGTAAGCGGAGCCTTTCCATTCATGAATTCAGCCCGTCTTCGGTGGTGGGAATAGTTCAATAGTGTGTAGGAGATAAGAGAGAGCATCAAGTCGGTGTGCAGATCGGGGATATGGAGATTTTAATCGCGCACAACGCACGTACTTTACGACAGAGCTAATTCCAATATTTTCCTGTTAGTATCTCTGCTCCAATTGTGCTCGGGACAATTGAGCGCGCGGGATCATACGGTGAGACCGATATACGACTTATTGACACGTCGTCGATTGATGCGCCAAAGAAGTGAGTCATTGTACTTGTCCGAGGATTTACGATGTTTAACTGATAAGCGCCAGTGCATTGGCAAATAACGAAATGAGTCAACGTTTTAATTGCGGACGACATTTACGATCGAGTCTTCGGCAACCGAATTAATTTTGCGCCGTGCTGATTTTCGCTCGTTCTACGAGCGATACCAATTGGTCGCAGCCAAGGTTTACCGAGCCCTTTGTAGGACTACAGATTGGAAGGCGTCGACTCTTTCTCTCGCGGATCAACTCTCAAAAATACTTACATATCTAATCGTAAGTGAAAAACCGGTCGGAGTGCAGACCACGGAACGAGCAATAACGTGTCGAGGTATATAGAACACGTGGTCCCCTTGAGTGCGACTTAAAGTAAGAAATAATTCTCGGTGTTCTCGGTGGCTGCACAAATACGTCCTACTGATACATCCTTCATTCGCGACATATGGAAGTGGATGGTAGAGTTTTATGATGACAGAACACTATCGGCGCAAGCACGGTGGTCGTTGGTTTCGAGTGTCTTAAGCCGCTTCGTTTTTTTTTTTTCGATTATATCGAATGCCACCCGGTATCAGCCGTCATCCAGCATTCTCGATACCTAATGGCTCGTATTAATCGACCGGTGCAGCGATTATCTGCGTCACCGGTTGAAAGTTAACCAAGGCACCGATTACGTGACTGAATTAGGTCGCCCGCGGCTGCAATTAATAACGGGATGACACGTCCATTAGCCGAGAGCCGATGCTCCGGTCTGTCTGAATGTCCTGCTGACAAACTTCCACCCCGTATGCATATATCTTCATAAATATTCCACGGTTGCGTATTACGAGGGCAGAGTGAAATATATATCTTGAAACACATCGCGTGATCTATTTCATTAACAAATATCCCTTGGAAGGGCACGTCTGGTATCAAGAATGTTTGGAGATATTTTTTTTATAATTAAAACAAATTTTGATAAATCTACATGTAAAAGATTTAAGGTGTCGTATCCCTTAATAGTGGTTAAGTACCGAGATATTTCCATAGAGACTGTCGACGGTAAAATTATCTCTCATTTTGTCGGGGATCTTAAAACAGTCTTAATTTCTCCTAATTATATAATTATCGCAACGAGAAATTAAGGTTTCTGCGGTATTTCTACAACCATGTTATTATAAGAAAATAAGGTTTGACGCGATGAGAAATTTTGTCGTGGGTGTATTTTTAATTGGCAGGAAGTATCTCGACCTACGTAACGTTAATTAACGCACATCCTACAGCTCGCGATAATAGAAGAGTGTAATTAACGATCAGAAACATGTCGTCTTAGGCATCGGTCGAGAAGTTCGTCGGACTCTCTTCCGCCTGCTAGAACGCGGGCAATCTCGCCATTTCGCACTTTCTCGTCATAGCACGGTAGACGAACGTGCGCTAAAATTAGAAGGAAATTAACGCCGCCTCCGCAGACTGCGAGCATCCCTCGTTGTACACTTGGAGCTGCTCGCACGGACGAGTGGCTCGTCACGTCTCGCCGAAGCGTCCTTGCGTCATCGTCAATACGACGTCACGATGACGTCGCGACGACGTTGTATGACAATGTCTAAATATTTGCCCGCGATCGAATCGGGCCTTCCGGGAAGAGATCCACGCGCGCCCACTTCGTATCGCCATAATTGGAAGAGGATCGACCGGAAGCGGTATGACAGAATTGTGCACGTACGTCTCATTTCCAACTTTTCGCGTAAGACGCAAATTACCGTCTATCCGACAATCTAGGAAATCCCCGGCCTCGTGTGCATAACGAAGAGATCTGTTCTAACTGTTTATGTAATTTTATTAAACTCGCACTTCACGTCATCCGACTTGAAGCGCCAAGTTGCATCGGTACTTTGTTATCCTGACGCGGGAGAATCGTAATTGCGACATTTAATTTTTATCAATTATACTTTGGATGAATATACAGTGATGGCAAGCTCGTATCGTGTAAGTAACAACCGGGAAACAATAGGCCAAAGCAACGAGCAAATTAAGGTGACGGTAACAACAGTGTATTTGTAGACAAATTAAAATGCGCAATTCCTAAGTATACTTTATTTCCAATCGAGAGGCAATCCGTGGATAAAGTGCGCGTGGACTTGCGCAGGTGAGGAACCATTTACCTGTGATACGATTATCCGCTACGCCATTCCTCGCGCGTCAACGATCGCGTCGCGATGTAAAATTCATCGTGGATCGCATCGATTGTACGTTTGGCGCGGTGTTTACGTTTGAGCGGATTTCGCGATAAGATGCGGACGAGGATAAACTATCCTATTGGCGATGGCACGTTCGAACGCGTCGGCGAACGTAAAGTCCGCGATCAAGGCTATAATGGTTGCATTTAGATGTGTATAAGTCACTCGTGAAACTAGTCGACGGTGCACCGTCGTCGCGGCTGCATAAGAAATCTCGACGGCGATGTCTTGGTGAGGCGCGCGCTCTCGGGGCCTTTTACGAGATCGATAAAAGCGATGGATGGACGCAACGCGTGCGCGCGCGCTCACGCTGCGGAACGAATTAATTCTAGTCGCGGCCGGCACCCGCAGACTGGTTACGATACACCAGCGGTCTTGGCAGTACACTTGACAGTAGCCGCGATCCTTCACGATCTCCAACAATTGATCGGAGCTTCCGTGAGACTCCTCTTCAATACAACGGGCCGATTCTCCGCGAGGTAGAATACGAGTCATGGGCGCAGGGGCGCATTCACGTGCGGATTAATGCCGCGGGATTTACGACCGGATGTAGATGCAGCGCGTAACATTTGTCCATTAGGCCTAATCTGCAATGTGCTTCTTGCGTCTAGAAACATTCTACTTTGTAGTCGATAAGTACGTTTGACAAATTTGCGCGAGCGGACCAATTGTATATTACACACTGTACGATCGTACATTGTCGACGAAGTTTCTAAGCGTTTCGATTTGTTTATATAAAATAGAATGTTTCTAGATAGCAGAGAGCACACTGTAGATTAGGCTTAAATGCTCGAGTTGTTTCTTGCGGCAAGAGATACGATCTTTCGGCGTATTCTTTGCACGTATAGACAATAAGTTTTTTTACGGTGCAACGTGATAAGCATAAAATGTACAATGCATATCGAGTGAGAAAAGAAAACTTAATTATTTTACCGTACCATTTTACTAGCAATTTTACTGATAAAATGTATGGTAAAATTTCAGAAAACTCTCGAAAGTTGTTCAAAATGCCAGGGTGTCCCACAACTACACGATTTTCAGGATAAATTTTGCAGCCAGAAAAGAAGATTTAGGTTAAACAAATGAGATGCGTTGAAATCATGTTTCTTTGAATCTACCAAATTTTCATTTACTTGTCCTAAAACATTTGCTAGATTTGAAGAAATAGATATGATTCTCCTTAATAATCTAAGTTTTATTCAAATAAAATTTTGATTAAGTAGGGTAAAGAAATAATTTCTTTGAAATAAAATAAAAAGTCTAGTAGCTTGAAAATTTAAAGAAAAATCGTTTGATTCCAAATGAATTTTTTTCTGGGTGCGACATTATCGGCATCCAGGCTCTCGCGGCAACTCGCATGATTTTCGAATGTGGGAATCTCGGGCCCATCTTCGGCTTATTTTAAGGAATTTCTTATACGGTATCGGTATCGGCGTGACCAGATGACCGGCGTCACCTGCAAATGCATTATGATAATTGTGAAATAACGAATTTATAATTTGCACAAATGATACATGATGGCTGCGGCCCTGCAAATTATACGGCATGGCAAAACAATTTCTGTCTGTCATTTTCCCGCGCTCGCCGCTCCGCGCGCGGTGGACCCCGGTTTTTTGCACTAATCGTCGAAATTATCCTCGTGAGAAAATCGCGAAAAACGCGCCGCGCTCTCGCCCTCCCTTTGCCGGTCGGGTCTCTTTCTTTCTCCTCGACGACTCCTTTTCATCCTTACCTCAGTGCCGCCGTTATGAGAGCGAATACGCATAATGATACGTCATTTCGCGGGGATTCCTGCTCGTCTTGTTACTCATCGTTTATTGGTGCAAATATTACAGACACCGGATACAAAAGCGACGGTAATGACTTTGGCCAAGAATGTTGATGACACGGAGATAACGTTTGTTTTCACAAGATGCTGGGCCCCTCCCTGATGTTATCTTCGCAATCTGTTCTTTTGTCTCTATCTTAATTGCACGATCGCCACACGCTGCCCACCGCGTTACTTGGACGATCGGGCCGTCGTTGGCTGACAATGAAACGAGTTGGTTCTAGGCCCCGAACGAGAGTAAGATGGCACCAAACGTCAAACGCCTGACAACCTCGTTACTTTTATTTTCGGGGCAGCCGGGCTTTCGTGCGCTGCCCCGCATGCACGTTTTTTCGTTTCCTCTCTGCGGTGTGGCCCGGCTGTAATTATATAGAGCCCGCCGGCCGACGAGAGTCGACTCCCACTTAAACACCGGGAGTATTAAATATTAATACGTATTTAAATAAACCCGCGGTGGAAGACGTCGTCCCTTCAGCGGCGGATCTAATCTCTGGCCGCCGAGCATCTCGCCGCGTCTCGAGATCCGCTCGCAGAGTTCGTATAAGCATATATACGCGGATACGTGCGGCATTTGCACTTTTCTCGTCGCCGCCATCGCGCCGTTGCTCGTAGGAGAGACGTTAAGGTTTACGTCGCTCCTCGTCGGGGGTTTCATATTTTTGTTGCACGGTACGGCGATAAAGAATGCGTGCGTATTCTTTGCAAACTTCTCAAGGTAGGCGGATATACGCCAGACATAAGAACGAACAAATGAACCGCGCGCTTATTGTGAAAAGAAAATGACGCGTATACGTTCGCGACATATTCCTTTCGAATTCGAAAGTACACGTTTTAAGTGAAAAAAATCGACTAGTCATCCTTCGGCAGGACGATTGCACGCGATGTTGGGCACGAAAATTGCGTTCCCCAGTGACGTTCTAGGAAAGACTGATGGTCTCATGGAATGACGTGCAGTCGTGAACAATAAGCGAAATAATTGCATTATGCAATGAACGAGATTCTATCTAAGGATTTCCCCTGTTCTCGCCGCCGAGCTTAGAAATAGGCGGCGACGCCGAGCTTAGACGTAGGCGGTCGTTTGATTTTCAATCCTGCGACGTCAACTTATCGAATCTTATTAATCCGTAATGTCCCATAATATGTATTTTCTCACACTTTCGCAATTACATTCAATTAGCTCGTACAGTCGTTGCTCGAGTCGATCATTAGACCACTTTGTAATTAAAACTGAATTTCAGCGGCATAACGTTACGGTTCGCTACGTGTTTGAATTATGAGATAAACTGAGGGACACGTAATGCACCGTTGATACTTGATTAATGAAGAAATGATTTCGTTTCTTCGTTACTGAAAGCCGAGCGAGTGATAGCTATAATTACCAACGACGCGTTAAGATTTATCTCCAGGAGTGTTTCGAGTCGCGGTTAAAGCCATACGGTATCAGCACTTGGATCCCTGTCCCCGTCGCGCTGAACGAGGTTGTCTAATTCCGAGTCCGTCGAATACGAGGGTAATAATTAATGTAACGTGAGCGATTGAACGGCGTTTGGCGCTGACCGCGAGGCGGCAACGTGGACCTTGGTGTTTAGTCGGATGAGCGTGCGGCTGATTAATAACATGGGATTTCTCCTGGTCAACGGCCGTGCGTTGCGACTCGTTCGCGGGGAAGAAACGGAAACGTCTAAAGTCAGCTGGCGGATAATCGGAGAAAGCTGATCGGGAAATTTGCCGCGATAATAATTGGCACACTCTTGGTGCTTTCTTCTATTACAAGCCGCACGCTCGCGGGCACGGCGAGCAGCAGGAATAAACGTAATAACAGCAATTGATAGTAAATGACACGTTGCCCGATTCGATCCGGGACTATTGATTTTCTATCTGGATCTGCAATCGGCATTCTCGGTAGAATGTATCTGTCGGGTTATCGACGCTCGACATGTTTGTTAATCGTGTTCCGTACTGAACGACTGATGCCGAACACTGTTATTACCCTACAGACACGAAGTAATAATGCGTAATGATTGTCAATGCGGACAAATCACTCTCTCATTTACCGGACAAAAATCCCCCTCCTTCCCCCACGTAAATATCTGTAATGTCGAAAATGTCAAAATATGTTTAGCAACCGTAAATACAAATCTTTATACTCCGGGACAGGGACCCGGGAGGCTGCGTGTTGCGTTTGTTGATCAAATAATTCAAGTGCTGCCAAGTAAACAGGTACTTTATTATAGAGAGAAAGTTACGGTGGATTACAAGTATTTAAAAAAATATTACAACGTCCTTAGAATATATCAATAATGATATATAGAAGATTATATATGTGTGTCTACGTATAAAAACAGTTTCTCCTTTATATAATGTGATTTAAGTGATTGCATTATACTCCGATAAATAAACTGGTCACTTTCTATCTATCGTTCGGTATAAATTTCCCGGTGGACGAGGAAGCGGGAATGTAAGTTACAACTCCCATAACGTCTGGCGAACACAGTCAACGTGTTTATGAGCGGCTACCACGGTACTCGAGTGCCCTTTCGTCGGAGATGACGGCCGTAGGAAGTGACGTTGATACGCGGATCCTGCGGTACGCGTCCGCGTAAATGCTCGCAGGCCAAGCTGACGGCCAACAAGAGCCAAAAATCCGGAGCCACCTACAATCCCGGTAACCCTTTCGTCGAAGATGACGGCCGTAGGAAGTGATGTTGATGCGCTGATCCTACACGTCCGCGTAAATGCTCGCAGGCCAAGCTGACGGGCAAGAAAAGCGAAAATCCGGAGCCACCTACAATCCCGGTAACCTCGTTGCCATCGCCATTGCGAGAATCCCGTAGCGGCGAACGATCGTGAAACGCGAACCGCCGCGCGTCGCTGAAAGTATGCGCCTGGTGAGGCAAGGTAGCAGCGTTGATACAGAGATATGTAAATTAAGGTCGGCGCAGCGGAGTATATAACAGAATGGAACGAGAGGAGGACGCGAGAGCTACGCGCGAATCGCTAGGTGCCTTCCTGGCGCGCGCAAGGACTAAAGGATGAGCGCGGATAAGCGCGCACTTTATTACCAGGACGCGCCCACGCGACCTTATTAACCTGCTAACCGTGACGTCACGTCATTAAAATATTTCCTCCCTCGCTAGGCAATTCCGTTGCATGTTCCACGGGGTCTCCGGCGGCGATAACGTATTAATTTAGTGCCCTGAAAATACGCACCGGTGCATTCATTTCTTGCGACTCCACAAAGCAGCGTCTGTACCTGGAGAGTAAACCTGCCACTTTAAAATCATGATTTCATGATCTTAGATTCCGCCGCGTAAGGAGCGTAACGTCAAAGGGACTGACGCGATCGAAATAGAAAAGAATTAGAAAATTGAACAACTTGTACAGGGTGTACCTAAACTGAAAAATATTTTAATGGCTAGTACTTCGTAACATTTTAAAACGGAAATTCCAATATAATACGAAAATGTCGAGGCTAGAAATTCGCGCGCTCAGGGCGCAAAGTGGCCAAGTAGCAAAGGTGCTTCCTTGAACCTCGCATCTTTCACAATAATGAAATTATATTGTAAAAATTATGCGAGAATTTTATTAGAAAACTATGTTCGTTTATAAAATGTAATGTAATGAATTACAAAAATAGTTTAAAATGTATTTACTCAATGGTTTAAATCAACATCATCACAATTCACAGTTCCGCCATCTTGAATCCATTTTGAATTATTAAAATCTAACAACGGATTCGTAATCAACGACCCCGAAAATCCTTGTATACAAAGTTTCACAAAAAATGGTTCACTAGAAAAATGTATATTTCAAAGGGGTAAGATGGTAAGTCTCCGCGGTGAAATTTACCACTTTCCATCCCTGTGCGCGCCAAGTTCCAGCCTCGACATGTTCGCATTAGAATTTTTCTCTTGAAATGCTACAAAGTGCTCGTCACGAAAATATTTTTCGCAAGTCTAGGTACACCCTGTATATTAACGAACACGTTTCGAGCCACAATGTGCGCGACGGTTCGCGGCTCTAAACGGCAGTTTGGTAAAAAGCGCATTCCCCGGCGCAGATAAAAGATAGGCGATTGAAAAAAATCGTTCTATCATTTGTCACGTCGTTACGTGAGACCCGGGAACGGGCGTGAGTATCGATCAATTAAACCGGCATGAAAACGTCAGGCCCAATGGCGGTGCGCGCAAAAAGAGCACGCGTGCCAAGCCGGTACTCGCTGTCGCCGGCGTGAAATATCGTAGCGGCCGATTTTTACGCGCCGGTAGAGCGTTTTTTGCTCCCGGCAGCGGCGACCTCGAGAGAACGGCGGAACGGCGAATCTCATTCTTATAACGAGGCAACCTCGACGATCGCCGATTGCCGCCGGAGGAATAGGTGTAACGCTCCTACCTCTCGAGTGTCGTAGCGGGAGTTTACGGGCGGACAGTTATTTGTGCGCGGCCCCCGAGGCGAGAGACGGTCGGAGCGGAAGAGAAAGAGAGAGAAAGGGATGGAGGAGGGTAACTGCAGCACGTGTGCACACCCCCTTACGGTACAGTACATGGTATCCTCTCCCCCCCCCTCCTCTGTCCGCATTCTAGAGATTCTGCAAAGAGTAAACACAGGCGTGCGCGCATGCAAGCGCCATTGTACTCCTCGCCGCCGGGCCGATCTCTTCTCTTCCTCCGCTTCCTTCATCCCCCTGCGATACCAGCGTCTCTCCCGGTTCCTTCCTCCCCGTCCTCGCTATTCTCTTGCACGCTCGCCGGCTCCTCGCGCTCTTCTTTTTCTCCGCGTTGCCCTCGCCCTCGCCCTCGCCCTCGTCGCGATTACACGCGAAGGCAAACACGACGCTGATTTATTTGCCGGCCTCAGCGGGGACGCGCGTAATTTACTGCGACTTAATTGCATTTAATTCAAGCGGCGCAATTGTAAATCACAGAGCGTCGCGCATTGCGCGGGTCAGGCACGCCTGTTGTCGATACGATGTAATTACGTCCATCTGCGGGTCCGCGCGATGGAGGATGCGAATAGCGATAGCGATGCCGCACGATGCTCGTTAACGGATGACGTATGATTTTTTTTTCTGCCAACGCCAATCTGTCGCGCGCGATCGGCGTCTTCGAGGCGATAAAAATCTCGGAAGATTACGCGGACGTAATCCTCCAATAAGATAATAGGCGTTTATTTTTAGCACCGAAATAGTAGACAAGTCACGTCATATTCTTAGAATACTTTATTTATAAGCTGATTGCTTGAGTCACTAGAGATCAAACATATTCCTTCGATAATTTTGCTACTATACAGGGTGTACTAAAACCGCCGGATATCCTTTAAATCGTGAATTCTTTATTAAATTTCGAGACGAAAATTCGAAATACAAAAATGTCGAGGCTGTAATAGTTTTTGAATAATAAGCGATTATATTTCACCAATGATAGGTCTGAGATTTCGCGCGCTCAGGTACGACGACATGACAAGTGATAAAAGCGTTCCTACGAATGTCGCCCTTTTTAGCACAGTAGCAACCTTCGTGGTTACTGATATTGATCGACCACTTTGACAGCTGCAACACTTTGAAGTTACATGTTGCAAATTTTTACTTGAATTATCTTTAAGATGTTTTAAGTTCATTTGTTCGTGAAGAGAAGATACCAATACAAAACGTCAAGAAGGGAAAACGTATAGCGACGATGTTATTAAAATTTATGCGATAAGCTTAATTCATAAAAAGAGCAACAGTCAGAGCAACAAAATTTTCATTGGATAAACCAATTAATTATAGCCTCGACACTTTTGTATTTTCGTCTTGAAACTTTCTAAAGAATCTATGATTAAATGGATATTCGGTTGTTTTAGTACACCCCATATACATATATGTAGATCGTATGTATTGTTTTATATTTTATACAATCAATATTTAAATATCTTCAGGGCGAAGATAATATCGCCAAAAAAGTGGCGATAAGTCGCGATCACTGCAGAGAATGTTTTAAAAAGTGATACTGAATCTAAAAAGAATAGAAATTTTATTCTTTAATGTAACGACGCAAGACTAAACGAAATGAAATCTTGATTAATTTCGACTAACGTGTCTCGTAAACGGATGAGTAGTCTACACGGAGAGAATTCTCTCTTAAAATTTATCCTGAAAATCATGTGATCGTAGGACAACGTGGCACTTAGAACAACTTGATGAGTTTTCTGAAATTTTACCATACATTTTGTTAGTAAAGTGTATATCAAGTATAATTACTAGTGAAATGTATGGTAAAATTTCAAAAAATTCATAAAATTCTTCTAAATGTCATGTTGTCCCACGATTACACAATTTTCAGGATAAATTTTAAAAGAAAACTCTCTCCGTGTACGTTAAACAATTTGAGATAAGCTAGAGTTTTAAGAATGTTCTCATTAGTTGATATATAAATTCAGTCTTTTTATAGAAAATTAATCGTTGACGACAAGAACAGCGATGCGGTCTCGGGATTCATCCGCAATGAAGATTCGCGCGATGAGCGACGACGTAGCTCAGCGCGCTTATTAAATTTGCATACTGCAATTTATAGCACGGCGCACAAGGCGTCCACCTCCGATCACGATAGTATTGTCCCACCTCCCCGAAAAGAGCGCGGGCATCGTCTCGTGACACTCGGCGCGAACCACGACGAAAATTTATCGTCGAAAGAGCACGCCGAGCCCCGCTTCACGGGCGAGTTGGCGAATTTTGAGCGTCTTATCGGTCGCCCGTGTCGGCGGATCGAGGCGGGCGCGCGCGACAATAATTTCAAGACAGTCTCCTCGTAAATCTAGTCGGCGAACTAGTACCGCACCTCCATCATGCGCCAATTTCTCTTATGGGCAAAAAGCGTTGGGATTGGCAACCAATAAGCGATCTCACGGGCGGTACCAAGCCCGCGCGTACACGCACGTGTCCTGACACGCGCGGACGGCCACGCACGGTGCATTTCCATTCGTACACACCCGTGTGCGTGTAGCCGGCCGCCGCCGATCTCGATTCGAGCGCAAACGTCGCCTATGCCCGCGAGGGATTCTCCAAGTAATTCCGTATCACCGCCGAACGCGGCACGCGGTGTTGTCGCTTTAGATGGTGAGGCTGACGGCGTGCCGGAACCAGGGTGACTTTCAATACGTTTTAACGAGCCTCAACAGCTTTTTTTCCAGGGAATCTAAAATCAGATTACGCTTCCAGGAAAGATATACGCACCGCGCTTGTAACCGTAATGACGTTATTTTCGCATAATAATTTCGCGGTGTTAAACGTGCGCAACGAGCGTTACGTCGTTACATCCTGCATCGCCACGTTACCGTCCAATATATTTAATTGTCCCGAGTAAGCTCTTTCGTTGGATTTTTGGTGAGCGCGGTGCACCGCCGAACGGATAGAAAACGTACGGCGGAAATTTGCATATAAACTGATACCTGCGCGTATCAGAAAGTTCCTTACGGCCGCGTAACTACCGCGCTGCATAATAATAATTACAGCCCATACTATATAATATCAATAATTGATTCTCGCTAGGATGCAGTAAAACGTCGTTCGTGCCGCACGATTAGCTGATTATTGTCGCGAGGGGGTTAAATGTGTTCAGTAGTTAATATTTATATACGATCAATTATCGTCTTAAACAGCCACGAAGAACGCTCTTAATGTCCTCAGTCGCGCGAGAGAACATGCGATTCTTTTCTCTGCAGACCAATATATTTGTCACGAGTTTATAGGGAATTATTGATATGGTAACGAGTGCGCGGAGTCGCAAAATATCATTAGCGCGCGCAATGGCGTAGAACGGAAAGAGGCGGCGGATAATTCGTTGGGCGCCGAGGGGGACGTAGGCGGCCTCCGGTAACATTTGTTTTGCTCGAGTGCTGCACGCGCGATAGGACCCGTACTATTCATCTTATCCCTTTTCCTACCCATCGTTTATTCCTTAAGAAGACCGAACGAGATAGCTGCCGGCGTGTGGCAACAGCTCGGTAGGATGCAGTATCACAAAGAGCGGAAAGTTAATCGCCGGCGAATTAAAGACGCGAGCTTTCCTTTGTACGTGCACGCGCGACGAACCGTTTGAGAAGCCTCTGGTATCCGCGGATACCAAACGCTTACTCATCCGCCTCGCGATGGAAAGTCGATGTATCGTAACGTTATCATCGAGCGAAATGCAATAACGTGATAAATTCGACTGATACGGTGACCGAGGTGACGCTAATCCCGCGTGATTATCTCTCGCTGTTTACTTTAGTGCTCGACGTGACACGCAAATTTATACTTTTAACCGTTTACTGCCTAATAACTTTTGTTGGTGCGTGCAAAATGTTTATCGCCCGTGCGATTACGACAAAGGAGTTGTTCTCCGGCGTGACAAAGAAAATCTTTCAGCAAACTTAGATAGTGCGGACGACGAGATGGCTTTATCTTACTTTTACACCTGTTCGACAACCGGATGTCGGACAGACGACAGTAAAGACGCTAAAGATAGAAAGAAGGAGGAAGTCTGCCCAATTTCGCATGGATCCGGAATTTATTTTTAATTGGATTTTTGTATGCATAGGTACGTCACATCGAAGAGTCCATTCTCGATAAATGTGTAATTGAATATGGAAGATGCAATTGTATAATTTCAGCAACATTAGGCTCGCCGTCGATGCTTTAATATACCTGTTCTATTGTCTTTAGTTCAATTAACGATATATCAAGTCAAAATTTAATATAAAAATAAGATGAGCATGAGGGCTTTTCGAGCGTATATACATATAAAAATATAAATGTGCGACGTTACGTTACTCGGTGATTAATAATCTGTTTACTCTCGTGTGTGATATCACGAATAAAATGCGGGCTAATAGCATTCGTAAATCAGGAGTAAATTGGGTCATCGAGCGGCACTTTTCGCGTCAGCAGATTATTTTCACCGCTCGCGCGGTGGCCTCGATCGAATCTTAGACCTTGGGCCAGATGTTACCCTTCAGGATCTCGCGATCGATCCCTCCGACGGATGCGACCTTGCTCGTAGGTGCACCACGAGGTGTGAGGCGGCTCGAGCTAAAAGGGTCGATGACGAGAGAGTTCGGAAATGCGCATCCCACGTGGGTGAGTTAGTGCAAAGCCATCCTTCCTCGGCGCGAGTGCAGTCCTCACTCCAGGCGCGGTATCCAAAGCCGGAGGACTCGATGCGATTCGATAGGTGCTGCTGGTAGGCGGGGGGGGGGAGAAGGGGGTCGGGGGAGGGCAGGAAGAAACTGCGGCGAAGAGGTGAGGAAGAGGAAGGGTCCGGGACAGGACGAAAGCTCAGGTGTTCCGTTTCTCGTGCCCGACTCATCTGCGCGACGGTTTGGCGAACCCGTTGTCGGTGAACCGGCGGCTCACAGTACCCGTTCTCATCTTGCCCCACTGCTGCATCTCACGTCCGTCTGCACGCCCACGCCCCAGGAGGAGTCCTTAAGGTCTTTCTCACAGTCGTACGTTGAACCATTCGCTGCGTCATACGTGCTCCTGAGACTGTAAGCGTGGAAGTATCGTAAAAAAAAACCTCTGCATTACACCGTTGCAAAGAAGATCTCACGCGAGATGTAACGGATAGGGAGAAATAATCTTTGAAATATTTATCCTTTTTTTAAATTATTTTATTTTATTCCATTCAATTTATTCGTTGATTTGAAAGTATACCAATGCTGAATGATAATATGGAAAAATGGTATATGAATTCACACATACACATATTAAAATTATTGGGCTGTCCACATCTTGCTCGGACCTATAAGGTGGTCTCGTTTGTTTCATTGATAATATTGTAATATTTATCGTGAACGATTGTCGCTGAAACATTGTGAAACTCGAGCTTTTACGCACTACGATCGTTAATCGCACGAGGTTTTGTTGCAGTCTGCTACGATCTCGAGAATATAAGTTTCTATAATAAGAAGTACAAAGCAAGTATTACAAAAACCCGTGCCTGTGTGACCAGAATAAATGAGAATAAATAGCAAGCATGCCTTCGACCAGTTCTTGCAAAATCAATGCGCCGAGTAGAGTCCCGATGGGATTTATTAGGTTTCAATCCTCAGCCCTGGCACGCGGTGCCCTCTCATTGATATGTGCAACGATATTTCTGCTTTGACAAACGATTCTGGCGGACGTACTAATTACTCCCCACCATCAATAACGTCTTTCACGTTTGCGGCCTGTACCGGATGTATATCGGAGAGCCGATTTCCTCGTCGGATCGAGGCCTCTCTTTTGTGCGCGACTGTCGCTCGTTAATTTCTTAGCGCGCGCACGCTGCCGCGAGCCTTCCCGGGTGTGTAATGCAATAAAATATATCTCTTGGTGTCGATCGGACCTTAGCCTCCAACAAATCGTACATACGCCAACGTCGTCGACACAAACGCGATGTGTAGGTACGCGCGGATCCACCGCGCGGCGTGCGGCTCAATGCGGCCACGGGACATCCTCGAGAGAGGCACGGGCGATTACAACGATGACTTCTCTATATCATCCAACTAATGCAGTACCCTCGCCGTGATACGGCATAGTCCTGGGACTAATACCGCGGGGGGACACGTATCGATAATATACACGTCTCGGGGCGAAGCTGGCTTACGCGTAACTTATTGCCGCGCGCTCGCGACAGATTCGCTGCGGCGAGCACCGTTCGAATATATCGTACGAACAAGGTATGAAATATTAGTGAATAGGTGCTTAATGCTAACAAGGCGGCAAGCGAGATTGCGCCGCTCCATATACGTTGAAACTTCATAAAGCAAATGCGTCATTTCAACGCGTCATGACTGGCGATCTGATAGAACGAAAGCGAAAGCGCCCGTTGCGTTAATTTGTTCTGCATTGGATAGTTATTTGGATTACTATCTCTCTCAACTTTCCTCGTTCTTTTACACGAGGTAATTTTCCCCAAGTTTTATGATTTGATCTTTGTAACTTATTATTTAGAAATAATATAACTTGTACGCATGCATGTTGAGTGTGCGCGCGCCATTTTGTTAAGAAATAGGGATCGTGCGTACGAATTAATACTTTATGCTCAGTTCTTTCTATTCTAATGATCTCAATTTTAATCATGATCGTATTTACAATGTTACCCGTTGAATACTTGGACAAATTGCAAATTACTACTAGAAAAAAGTCCCCTTTTATGAGATAAACTTCTAATATGAGACAGTAGGTTTTCAACATCCAAATCCAATCACAAAGCTCGTTTCGCACCGGTTGCGCGATCTAACAATTTTCCACTAAACAGATTTCACCCCAAGGGAAACCCTGCTCTCATATTATAAGCTTTTATCTCACAACGAGATAATTTTCAACATCCAAATTCAATTACAAAGCTCGTTTCGCAACGGTTACACGATCTAACAATGAATTTTGCACCAAACAGATTTCACCCCAAGGGAAACCCTGCTCTCTCGTATTAGGAGCTTATCTCATAATAGGAGGCTTTCCTCTATTATTTGTGATATGCACATTTTTTATTACTAATAGTTTCCAAAGGTCTCAATATAAAGAAACGTCTCTCGTAATATCTTCTGAAGAGCGAGAAATTTAATCTCGCGTGCCATAGCATCGCGTCCTTCTACGAATATATATATATTTTTTTTGGAACACTGTCAAACACGCTTTGGGCCAACGCGACCGCCCCTTTGTATGTACGCGCAATCATTACGCGTCAAAATCGCCGGTAGGTGCTTATCCTTGCAAATTGTAATACACACAAAAGTTTCGAGGCGGGTCTCTCGGGCGTAACCCGAAACCGCGCGCATCGAGAACGCTTAGAAGGCGTCCGTGAGTCGTCCGCATTTACGAGTCGTATGAATATACGATGGTCGGGGCAGTTTGTTGGATGCATGCGACGAGGTATAATCTTTGTCCCGCACGCAAGGGGACTTTTGAAGGAACGAAGGGCGCGGGGCTCTGATGAGAGCCGAGGCCGGGTATCCCGCGTCGCAGATCTCGTGATTGATTCTGGACCACCGTTTATCAACTCGTGAGTACGTGATTTACGTCAAACGCACACACGTCTCTCAACTTTTAGCCCTGTACACTAGCATTAAAAGAGGCAACAATTTTTTTCGAGAGAAACCGTAAATATGTCTATAAAAGAGCGAAGAGTGTTACACTCTCTCTCTCTGGCCATTGTCGCTTTCTGCAATTCTAACACATCGAATAATGACTCGACGTCGATGAGTTCATATATTCTCAGCTGATGTTTCTATAGCTCTTTTGCGGTTTTACCGACGTCGATAACGTCCACCTAAGGCAGTTGAGCTATATATCACACTCGTGTCCAAAATCACATTTCGCTCGGGTTTATGTTCGATTTTAACTTACGTTTGTCATTCGGCGCGTATTTTCTGCCGACCGATTCAATACCCCCACGTATGTCTAAACGTTCGCTCGCTCGCTTTCGGTTTTACGATCAATCGCGAGTTTATGTTGCCATTACAACGATCATATCGCGCGTACACGCGTCTCGATGCGCTACGCAGCCTGGTGAATCACATGGTGTCCTATTAGCCCACGTGGTCGGCGCCGCTGGAAAAAGTTTTGTCGCTTCCTGCGGCGTTGAGGAAACCCTCACGATCGCGTTCGGCCGGTCAATTTTAGCGCGCCGGGAACATTATGAAGATGTCGATCGTCGATTCGAGTCTTCTTCCTACAGGGTACGGGCGCGCAGGTTGCGTCTGCAATTTACATCGCTGTCCGTTATGGTGTTTACTAGAGTGACAGAAGTAACACGGTTTCCCCGCGGTGCCGGGCGGACGTAGATGTATCGTCGGCCGATGAAGATCGCCAATGTACCTCGCGTTAGGGCGCATCGAAAGTCGCGTGAAAGGGAGACCAATGAATTGATATAAAAGTCGACAAGGTAAAAACATTTTCGGATATTTCTAGCGACCCCTTACGAAAAAGTAACGAAATAATTACTAGAAAATTACTGTGTATCAGTAATTGAACTATCAGAATTACTAATGTACAGTAATTTTCTAGTGGTTGTCTCGTTGCTTTTCCATAAGGGACGACACAAATTAACAGCAGAGGATTAACATAATTTAATGTACTCCGGGTGACTTGAAAGCACAATTTTGTATCGCAGTTAAAATACCGACGAGTATCGCAAAATGTCATCGATGTGAATAGGAAGAATTGCGAAATGGAACGAAGGGGAAACGGTGAGAGGAGAAGAGAAAAAGGAAGAACGGAAGAGAGCGGTCCGATCTCCGCGAAAGTTGCGACGCCGCGAAGGTACGTGATATCATGTCGAGGGAAATTATAATACCCTCGTTTTAATGCGGATACTTTCTACGGCCGGCGCGGCGGCGACGCGTCCGACTGAAGTGCAGAAATCGCAGTTATATGTCGCTGGTCCCCGGTAACAGAAACGTCGTGAAAGTCCGACGCGATCGCGGCGGCTCGCTTAATCACCGCTTTTTCCGAATGACGAACGGCCGACGTGTGTAAAGGCCTGTGTCCACGATGCTAGAACTTGATCCAAGTTCTAGTTTCGAGGAATGTTCGAAAAATGCAATTTTATGAAAGTTGCAAGTTGATTAGCTGTACATTTCTCGGAACATGAACCAAGTTCTAGCCTCGTGGGCACAGGCCTTAACGCGTGTCTCACTCAATGGTTAGGTAGATCATCGTACACAGTTGGAAAATTTGTGTTTTCTTGTTAAAAGAAATGCCCGTTAAAATTTTTGTGTTAAATGGTTAACACATTCATGTGTTAATTTAACAGATTGCTCTTATGTTAATTGACCTTAAATGTAAAATTATTAAAATAGCTGAAAAGAAATGTTAAAACAACACAATGTGTACTTATTTTGTAATCTTACACAATACATATGTTCTATATTATTAGTAACAAGATTAATCTGTTAAAATTTACAGAATGAAATGTTGATTTTATTCTATATAACATAAGAGAGTGATCTCGGACCATTTGGCTTATTACATCTGGGCCTGGATAGTTCAGTTGGAAGAGCACTCACCTGGCAAGCTGAAAGTCCTAGGTTCGAATCCTAGCCCGTTACTTTTCTCGCCGAAAAATAAGTGGCGTGTCTTATTGTTAGTGCCTACCTCCTCGAAGATACATTCTTATTTATTATGAAATGTGAAAATTACATTTTTAAATTCATTTTGTCATTAAAAATATGTTAAGTTTACACAATTTATGTTAAATGATTTTGAGATTTGCATTTATTTTGTGTTAAAATATTAACAGACTATTAGTGTGATTCTTTAACATATCCATATTATGTTAAATTAACACAAAAATTTGTGTGGACCGTTTGGGACATGTGATATCTGTTAAATTTAACACAAATTTTTCAACTGTGTATAGATGCAGAGTGGCCACACCCCCGAAGACCCCTCTAATAAATAAATAAATTCCCCGCCGTTACCCTGTCTGAACGACAGTTTGTCCTCGGAGTGAGCGAACGCGAAACGAGCACGGCCTCCTTATTAATAAATAGGGGTGTATCTTCGGGGAGGTAGTCACTAAGACGCGCCATATTAATTCTTCGACGAGAAGAACAAACGGGCTAGGACTAGACCAGGAATCGAACCTGGGATAATAGTTGGTCGTTATTAAGGCGGGTGTGCGCGCCGGGGTTGAGCGCGCACTTGGGCGACGGACTGGCCCATATCCCCGGCGCCCACGACAACGCCGGTCCCCGTTCCGGCATTGTCGTCGCCGAGTTTTACGTCGGGCCATTAACACTTCCCCGACAAATGAAGGCCCCTTCTCTTCCTGTTCGTGACGCGCACGCCACGTACCGGCACGAATGCGGCGGGCCGCGTTCACCATGCACCGCGAGGGGCAACCATAATGCGACGCCCCCGGAACGAGCAATTACGGAGGACTCGCGTTCGCGGACACTCTTCGCCGCACGGCGAATTATGTCGCGGCAGCGGGGATACGTTACGCTCAAAATTCGCCGCGGTAATGAGCGACGCGGGCACGCGATAACTGCATCTTATGCGTATCTTATGACCCGATTTTATGACTGGAGGGCCGTGCCCAAAGAGCAACGCTGCCCGTAGGTGGCGGTCTCGCACTATTGTATGCTTAAATGGTGCTTAAAATTCCAAGGGGTTCGCTGTACACTAAAGTCATTTGTTGCTTGGAGCGGTTCATGTAACAATAATACATGTATAATGTTAACAACTTGGTAACTGTTGAATTATAAATCTCAAAGCACCTATGCGTGTTTCCACAGGTTACTTTCTTGAGGAGGGAAGTTGCTTAACTTTTAGAACGAAATAATTCATCTAACTTAAAGTGGAAAATCATATGCTTAAAAAATGTGATTATATTTTATACTTTTGTAATTTTGTTTTAACTTAGGAACACGACGTCTTGCGATTAGATTACTACGCGCTGTAGATATGTATAATACAATATACTTCAGTTAAACCACAGTAGCGGATTACAGTAGTTAGGCAAATCATCGTTCGATAATGTTAGGACATTATTATACCCTTCTGCATGGTGAATCGGTGAATATAATCAGATTATGATTCCTCGGCGAGATATCGATAGCATTATTGCAAGCGGCGCTAATGACATTATTTCAAACAAGTATAAAGGCCTGCGTCTACGATCCTAGAACTTGGTCCAAGTTCTAGTTTCGAGAGTGTAGCCAATCAACTAGCTATTCCATAAAAGCTAGAAGAATTCCAGAAGAACTAGAACTTGGACCAAGTTCTAGCATCGTGAACACAGGCCTTTACTTTGTTAATGAAGTTGATTAATAGCGTTTAGATTACGAGGGGGATCTAGTGATCTGATTAAAAGAGTGCAGACTATTGCAATACTATAGCAATGAACCATTACTGTCGCGATTATGAATTACGATACAAATGAAACGTTTTCCAATCGTAAACTACAATTGGATTCATTAATCGATTATCAGAACTATTACCCTTTCATGCCTTACATCTCGTTTCATTGTGCACGAATTGAACGACTCGTCTGTAATACTTCACCCGAATTTTTAATTAACTCGCGAGACGAAAGCATCGACTTTTGTCCTGAACACTTGCTGCTTTTATTGATTTTAATATGTTAACAAACCAGTTTACACACTCATATGTATTTTTTTACCGCGCGTATTGTAAACTACTATTTTACATCATTCTTTGTTACATTTTTGTTAAATATGTTAGAATTTTTATTACTCAGTAATGAATTATTTTCCGTCTCCGCACATTAATTCACGAATAAAAGTTCTGATTTCACCTGAACTCATTTCCATTTGTAATGATATTTCGGAGTGTGAAACGAAGAGATTACTGTCATTTCCTCAGAGTAAATTTTTATATTTTAAACGATACTTCGATCACGTTACAAGAAATTTTACTCTTATTAATTTTTTTCGAGATTGCACGCATAAAATTATCACACATATCGCGTATATCCTTATTCTTCAAGTATTGAGTTGGAGCGTCCATACCAGGAGAAAGCGATACATTATTTGATGTATAAAAAAAATACTTATTTGCACATCGTACCGGAGCAGAAATTATTTTGTTGCAGTATGTTATAGCTTTCTGAAAGCGGAGGATAATACTTTCATCGGGTTTGTCGATAGTTGTGTAATGACAAGGCGCTCTGGATGCTGCAGTTGGTGCATACCTGTGTAATAAGTAACAAGTGATCCGTGCACATTTTCTGCACCGGAGAAACGTTAATAACGCAATGTATAAGAGGGGCCACCACGCCTTCACTCTCTACGATGCAATCGTTCGGGTAGCCAATTCCACTCTGAGAAAATTAAGCCACGAATATTGTGTTATATTTTATTGTTAAAATAAATATTACAAAGTTGTGAGTGAAAACGTAGAATGCAGACTATTTAAAAGTTTTGAAAACAAGTAATTTGTGCATATAGATAAGCACATAAAATTGTGCATCTATATAAAAGCCGGCTGTTTTATATATTTTTTTAATTGGATCTTAATTTTACTTATTATTTCAGGAAATAGTTTTTAATATTAAAAACATTTGCCTGAGAACAATTGAACAATTATAATATATCGATCGACCCAATTAAAATAGTATTTAATTGTCGAGGTGTAAATGTTTTCGTAATCCTCATTATCTTATTAAAATGTCGTTCGAAACACCTTGCGTGGAGTTCCTATGCCATTAGGATAAAGCCAGTTTGTCGCTATTACGTAAATAGTGGTAACTTTCACTCCTGTTTATTAATTAGTAATTGCTTCCAGTTAGCAGATTATAATCAAGTTTGAAAAACTGAATATGTAGGGATTTAGTTCCTATCAGTAATATTATTTATGTGACGTTTAATTTAATCATTCTTATAATGATTTTCGCGTTCGAATATGTATTGACAGATATATGTATACTTCTTTGAACGCGGCTTAAAGCTATGGGTTATCTGAACGCATGCGATCGCCGTTTCGATGAAAATTCGCAAATTCCATTACAATTATTGATCGCAACTGATAATTGCGATTGCACCGCTTATCTATTCACGCTTGCATGTATGCAGGAGGTGTCAATTACCTGAAACGAGACGGCTTAAAGCTTATACCCACGTCTGATAGGATCACAGCGGTTTTTTGTTATCGAGGATCGCGACCGGCGATCTGACCAGACAGGCCGGCAACACATATCCCCCTAAGCAAGTGACGTCACTCCATGTAAACACACACTTTGAATTCCGCTTTCTTACGGCGGTCAATCACGGCAACACGACCACGCACCGCTTCAGTGATCTTTGTACATTGTATATCCATTAGACATTTCGATAATGAAAGACCACAGATTAATTTGGAAATAAGCTGTGATTTGCATGGTTAGCCCGCGCGATAATTTATTTTTTTAGCGGAGGCTAATAGCTGCGACCGAAGCGTCAAGCGGGTTTCACGAAAAATAAAGCTGGTGGAAGAAACCTGTCAAAATGCCTTATTATCGCGAGCTTGTAAAGCGAAATTGGCGAGACGCGTGTTGAAAACAAAATTTTACTTAAGTTGCGCACGAGTAGTGCGAAGCGCGCGCGTATTCTCGATTATTACGACTACATTTTAGGCAAGCGGTCAAAATATAAAATTAATAAAAGACCGAAACTCAAATATTCTTCTTTACGGAACGGAATTTTGCTTGCGAGACGATCGAAACACGAAAATGTACGTTTTACCTATCGGCTGTTTCCAATTTCTTGAAGAAGCTACTTTCTGATATTATTGAATACATCTTCATTCCATAAACAATATATTAACTCTTGTTGATCGATATAAATGTATCCCCGAGTTGAAATTTTGGCCCTATGTTGAACCTTTAATTCTATTATACACATAGTAGAACCTAAGACAGTAAAAGAGGTCGAACTGCAAGTACAAAATTCACTGCTACTTTAAAACTGATAGTGTCCGAAATTTCTACTTTTGCCAATTTAGCATTAAAGTAGGTCCTTTTAAGTAGGAGCTAAAGTAAATTTTTAGAATTAAGGATTCAAGGGAGGAGTAAAAAATATAATGTCATCAAAGTAGGTTATTGCTGGTCTATGTAGGTGTATAGATCAGCTAAGTGGGTATAAATTATCCTTAAAAGTGTCAAAATAGTACCAAAATTTTGACCCGGGTCGTCATGAACGAATAATGATCATTTGATGAATATGTAGTCAATGTGTTCTAAAAATTCCAGTAATCTAGTTTAATTGATATCCGGTACAATTTCTTGATTAAGAGATAGTATAATAATTACTTAGTGGAGGATGTTAATTTAGTGACATGTCGAGACGTTCGCGACACAACGAATTGACAGGTCGAAATGAATCGTGCGGACACAATCGCGTGTGTCTACCAGCTACCTTTGGTACCTCGTAAAATTAGAGCTGATCTAACCGGACAGGATCCCGGTGGCTCCGGTGTGCCTACGCACAACGGAATCCGTGGCCGATCGCAGCACGGTTATCGGGTGTATTGAGTATCAATGATTCACTCTCGGAATCCTCGGCGTGGTGGTCTCTCGATGAATCAACCGGTCGCAAAGCTGATTTACACGTTCCCGAAAACGCGGTCGATAAACTAATATTAGATTTTATTGTGATCCGCGCTATTTGCATGACGTTACCTCCCGATCATCCCCGATTTCTACGTAAAACTTGCGAATCCTTTCTAGTCTACAAAGCAATAGCCTTTTACGAGATCGAGAATTATTATTTCTTTCATCTCGCCGCCTATCGATAGCATGTTGATGCCATGTAGCGCAACGATGTAGACTGCAAGTTTGTTTTAAAAGGATTCACTTGGCTAAGAATTAATTTGAATTGCATCGAGATTTGTGGAGCCTAAAAAAAAGTTGATGGTTTAATAACGCCGAAGATACAAGGTCGGAAGAGCCCAGAGGCTATTGAAGATATGGGTATTAATTATATAAGAAGCATCACACAAACAGAAAAATTGAGAAAAAGAAATATTTTCTACATCGTAATTGTAATAAAAGTTTTTATAATATGCCAATAAGTATCTGCTTCGAATTTTATCTGCAAAACAAATCAAGATTCATTCCAATGTACTTGTCATCTTGGAGGACATGGAAAAATTATTTTGCAGAAACAACGAAAACTATTTCGTTTTTGACAAGTATTTTAAAAGACTCGCGGATTTCAGCACTCTGAATTTTTTAAGAGCGATAACTGCGTACGCCTGCGTATTATGATGAATCACCCGAATGTAATTATTGCGGCAAGATCAGATACGGTTTTCTGCGCCGTTATTTATCTACGAAAACAGGGATCTGGTGCAACATGTGTTTACGAACCCGGCCGCGTCGAGTGCACCGTATTATATAGCCATGTCCTAACTGCAGCGATCGTCTCGCCTTCTCGGCGTTGACAGGTTACTGATACGGGAAATATCTAAGTGCTATCTATCTGGCGAGCGACGCGTGATGCGCTCAGCACGGCGAGAAATGAAAAACCTCAAGCCGGGTATCCCTGCCCGTTATTACTTGGAAAAGGGTCGACTTTTTGCCATGCATGCACTTGCGATGATAACGATCGTGCAGGTGACATAGTTCGGACGTGCCGCGATTATGTCATCGGTTGCTCCAGGAACGTTGCTGCTATGGTTATACCGCATCAGACTTCCCGTGGATCAGCATCGAGACACCTGCAAGCGTTATCGTCTCAGTTTACCCTCTTCTCGCTTCCTCCCACCCTTCGTGCACGAGCCCTTATCGGCGATGTTTACTTTAACTGCGTCATTCATAACGTTGCACCTTAGGCGTTTGCGAATAATCTCGCCGAGGGGAATCACTACGTTCTCATCGTGCTCGTATACAATGTTACTAGGAAATTGGCCTGATAATTTCGTGATTTTAAGTAGCCTATTGTTATCAGCGCCATTGAAAAAGAAATACTTTTGTTACGTTTTATACAAGACTAATGCAATTTTCTGAACGTTTCGATGAAAACGTATCATCGAGCTGTCACAGTAAAACAATAAAACGAGTAGATTTATGATTCAGTACCGACTATTATAAGATTGACGTAATAATAGAACGAGGTATCGACAGAAATAGATTTTGCTAGTCACCCATTTAATATACATTCCTGCATCCGGGATGCACATTACTGTGGGTTGAATTACATTGGGATACTGTCAGTTTTATTTGTAACATCTTCATGTTGACTTTTATTGGATTACCAGAACACATATATTTTTTATTCGATAGTAATTCAACTATTATAAATATAAATTTTATTTCTAAGCTCTCAGAAGGATGATTTCATATTGATTCATATTGAATTTCATTTTGAAAGTGTTTATACATATGTTATTTGTTACTTTATAAAATGCACAGTGCAATTATTACACAATGGCGAATGATACCATCAAAAATTCAATATAAAAATTAATTCCGAAATAATGAGGTCACAACTACAACGAATCTCTTCATCGGTCTTATCAATATTTCGTATCGGCGATCGTCGTGCAGGCATTGTGCGATTATTATTTGTCATCCATCAGTGAGTGAGACTTGCAATCGTCATTTTGCTGGACGGCTGTCAATCGCGCGGAATTCTCTTTATACTTATACCTTGCAAACTCATTATTTGCTTAGTCCCGGTAAAATTCACGAGGTTTGTAAGAGATCAAGCAGAGTTCGATGACAAGCGGCGGAAGCCGCGATTTTCTTTCTCTCGGCTCGCCGGACGATGACGTCGCCATCGCGAGAACAGACGGCGAAATCCGCTCGGCGTTAACGAGTTTATTCGCTCGCACCAAGAATAGGTAGGAATGCGAGGAAGGAAGCTTCTGGCCCTGTTTCACCTGGCAAGTTTACACGAAGACACACCGTGGGCGGTTCACGAAAAGCCACCTGACGTGGTGCTAGCGTGACGAACTGGTTATGCTCACGAAGCGGTACTCGATGTCGCTCTTTGTTTACTGTTTAAACATCTTAATATCGCGCATGGATGCTTCACCCTATCGGACTCTCTGCCTGTCTTCACGTCTTGTCTTTTTCTATTTCTCTCGTGTTATTTCTCTTACACTTGCAACCAGAAGTTTATGTTTCGTGATATTAATCGGGGCATATTTTCTATGACTGACAGAGTATAGCATTTGTTATTTGTATATGAATATATACAATCATATATACGCGATTAAGAATACATGATGTAAACACAGTCTAATTAATTCGGCCACGCCGAATCCCCGGCTACGTCGTATAATACCAAGTTGAAACAGAGAAACGCGAAAAGAGTACCGAGAGAGCAATAAAATCTCCTTCTCCATCTACCCACACCTAACAATACGCTACCACAGACGTTATGACGTCATTGTCGTGACTGCATTCACCCATCCCACATTCCTCGTGTCTCTCGTCCCTTTTGAGTTCCCCCGTGAGTGATTATCAATATAAAAATGCGGGCTGAATTTTGCACGATAAATCTGGGGGGAAAGTGAGGAGCCGCGTACCGTCAGGAATACCAATCAGCCGGTCGGACTAGATGTTTGCTCCCGATCTGCATAAAGATCGAGGCACGCCGAAAATTATGCCGAAACGCACCGGTTACGATGCTCTCGCTGCAGCCTCGCGATCCATCTCGCTCGACTCTCTCGCCCCCTTTCCTTTTTATCCGTCGAAGGGTGCGTCCACCAAAATCGTTTTCTCGACCAGCGAACTTGGCACTTTTGATATTTATTCTTTTCCCATTGCCACGCGGGCAAAGGGAAAACATTTCTTTTCACAGGGCTAAATGTATCTGTAAATTTCCTTAATTTACAGGTATATTTAAAATGCATACCACGCAGCATCGTTTAAGAAGAATAATTTGACAAGACTAAATTTATGATTAATAAATTGAAGATGTAATAAACATGCAAACACGAATATCATTGTATTCGTTTGTATGTAAGAATATATTTAGCACGTTTTATGTAATGGCGACGTCTGTAAGTTACATAATTGTTTAATACTTTTGCATATTCGACTGTTCGCATTAATGCGCGCATTCATGGGGCGGTACGCGCAAGACAGGCAACTGTAATCGCGAGTATTCGAAGGCGGTACCAGGCGGTTTGAACTCTTTCCTATATTCATCGATGTACAATTATCCAAGCCATAGTACGCCGCCGAAGGCGAACATCTGGAGCTAGCTGTTCGGGTCTATTTGTCACTGAACGGTCATTAAGCAGTGCCGCAGAAGAGAAGTCGACTTGTATAAAGCAAGGTGGAAATAATTCTCAGTCGGATAATCGTGCGAGGGAAGAGCGAGTAAAACGGTGAGGTGCCGCAAAAACGCAACGCTCTTCCTAGAAAACGCTTTCGTATACTGCGGAATACTGTCGCAAGTAACCTTTGTTTTACGATACGTTAATGAAAAGAGACAGTGATTGTGACAAAGCTGAACAATTTGAATTATTCAAGACCACTTTGTAAAATATCTTCGATTCGAGCAAAAGGTATCTGTTAATTATCTAATCGAATAAGGTCTTGTAGAAAAATGACAGGGCCGGAGGCAAAGTCATTAGAATGTATCAGATCGACATTATCGGATTGGAAAGGAACTCGTTGTAGGTGGGAAATTATCTTCTGCGCACTACAGGAGTACAAAACATTAATTTATCTGGTTGACAAGAAATATTAACGTCTCATATTAGTGAGATCTAGGACAGATTTGACGTAATAAAATGGAATGTATCAAACACACTTTTCCGACTTCTTAAACCAGATATATTATGGTATTAATCGGATAGATAATTGAATAACTTGTAGGTCACGTATAGCTTATATTGAAGCGAGGAACTGTTTCAATAAATCTGGTTATTACTTAAGATATAACTCTAATAGAAATAAAAAGGACTACGGATCAACAGCACGGAAAGGTTTTTACAAGCTGGTCGTATTTTATAGTTTTCTGCATTTGAATTCTCTTTCTAATTTTTTTGTCTAGATTTTATGGGACAAATTTATTAGCTCGTATTTGTAATTTTTAAAAGTGACAGCGTTGTTTTGACGATATATACGAGTTGAGTCAGTTGCGAATAGTGTTTGCATCTTCGTTATGGAATTCGAAAAGTGCAGCGTAAAGGCGTCGATTTAGAATCCCCATAAATCATATGCTACATAAAGAAGTGATACTTTTATAACCCACTTGAGGAGACCATCGTCATCAACGTTCGAGCGGATTAACTTGATCACCGAAGAATTCATCTACCTGCGATTTTCGAAAGTCGACACGACCATTCGCTAAATCTTCACGATTGACGCAAGTGTCAAGGGTATTTCCTTCAATGGCGCAAATGTCCAACGAGCGACAAGCCTGACGAAAAGTTGCCAGTTGCAAAATGCAAACGCGAGTAACCCCCAGCTGCTACAATATCAGTGTGTTGCGCGCCATTTTCGGTAGCAAGCCGTATCGTTTAAATATCATGCGCCGTGCAATGAAAGTGGATTAGCATTACGTGTATATTGTCAACCGAAAAAATGTGCGATCGTACATTCGACTTTTCGACGCATAAGAGATCGAGGCCGAGTCAATGGTTCGTTGATTTTACTCTAATCTCTCTTTACGAAGTTCACTTACTCTTTGTACTGCGAATAATCTTAGGGTCGTCTTCTTTATAAAGCACTTCTCCTTGTACGAGCAATTCCTATAAGGTCAACTGTCCGCAGCTGCAACAGAAACGAGAATGCAGTTGTAAAAAGTAGGATGCATAAAATCCTAATTAAATACTGTGAAGATTACGAATTCCTTATATCATTCATATAATATTGTCATTCCGACGTCGTAACCAAAATTTAAATTAGTTCTTTTTCTGTTATCTAGCATTACTAAAAATAGAAGGCGTTATATTAGTGACTAACTTCTCGCCATTAGATTTGTTCTAGGTTTTAATCGATTAAATACACAAATTGCAATTAATTATACTTGTATCGCGTTGTCTATGAAAGAGAAAAAACTCAATATTCTTGCTCAGTTCAAACTCAATCTCGCTTCATGCTTTAAATTTGAGGCGTCACGATAATCAGATTGGAAATTCATGCAAGTGTGTTAGTCACCAGCCGAAGCTAAAAGAACGACGTCGACCTGATTCTGGGGTAAAATTCGCTAAGCGGTAAAAAGTTGTTGATTAGAAAGCGGCGTCTTATAGGGCCAATTCCGAGTTCGGTCGGCGAGCTCTCGTTTCGATACGGGGAAGAGTCTCAGTTCCGCGGGAGACCAACCGCAAAAGAAGACAAGACCGGACGACTACCTTGGTCCAAGGACCAAGGACACGGCGGAGCATGGCGTAGACGGCCACCCATACCGATCCATCCGTAGTCCGGGTTATGTTCCCACGTACGGCGCCCCGGGCAGCGGGTTCTGGCAAAACTTCCAAAGACCCAAATTAAAGCCGTTGGCTGCCTCCTACGAACTGTTCGTGGCCGTTCCATCGATGCTGCATAATTAAAGGAACGTCATGTAATTGGAAGCTGCCTTTGTTCGCCATTCTTCTGCTCTGAATTACGCACATTCGCGATCTGCTCAGTAAGATTATGAATTCCAGCAATGTCTGACGCGAGTCGAAGTGAAATTATACGAGCAAGATAAGTTAAAATTTTGCACGATACGAGAGACAGATTGGTAAAGTTTGGTAAAGTAATAAACCTATGTAAAAGCTTACATAAAGTTACAAACGCCTCTGATCTCACCGTTCCTTTGTCAAGTACAAGTCCAATTCGTACCTGCAGTATAAGGCAGACGCGGTCATCGGGTGTTTTAACGATTAAAAAGGAGCGCGAGAACATTCTACAAATCATAAAATATGAAATATATCGTCAGGAGACCATTGAGTTAGGAATCTATTTGGTTGCGGACCGCTGGAAGAATTCGTGTCCGTTCGAGGGGGTTAGTACTGGCTGAAGCAGCAGAAAACGACAAGCGATCGCGGCTAGAGTGGAAAAGGATCACCTACTAATATTTTTATTGGCCGTAAAAATCGCGCTGTAACCGGGCATCCGACGCGCCGTGAAACGAAATTGAAAATGGGAATACTCTCGATCGTTATCCGTGACAAAGAAGATCGCCCAGAAGGCGATGATCCCCTTATCAGCGAAGCGTACAAGAATCAAGGTTACAGGTTGCAGGTTGTTGAATCGACTGGTTATCCACTATGCAGCGACTTATTATTTCGAAGATACGTCGAATTTATAATCGATTGCATTTTAATTGTAATCTCAAAATTATTTTCTTCTAAACAATCTTGGGATTAAGATAGGTGAAGCCTTGTACGATATGATTTCTTCATAGTGATGCGAAGAAATTGTTACAAATAATTGTTTTAAGCAAACGGTAGGATCCTGTTCGCAAAATCTTTAATGCATATACATTCATGTTTTAATTGAAATAAGCGAGATCGTAGGTAGGTGTTTCTAATATGGTTAAACATTTTATTGATCAATTTATCCTAACGCTATTTAGATTCAACGTTGGCATTTAATCGGCGAGCTAAACACGTGTGATGGGACTGATGACTTGACGTTAGCATATTTGACTACATATATGTATGTCGCACGTTGTATACACGCCGTCAACGCCAGCGTTGAGCAACCGAGTACATTGAATCCACATATTAGTATGTAAATTATGCAGATCCACGAGACTGCATTAATTTTCGATGCATTCCTCAGGGGATTTGTCCTATTTTATTTGTTTTTGTTACACTTACATAAGAAAGGAGAATTTCGCTTCCTTATTAATTTCACCTTACATTTTACAGAACGATTAGTTTTATAAAAAAAATGTAAATATGCCTTTCAGGTTTAACACGTGCTTTTTAAATCAAGATAAATATTTCTTTATTATAAAGTTAATAATGAATACATGTATATACAATTACATTGCGAGATATACACATATTGATGTATGACTCTTTCAAAGCACTGTCCACATTTTATTCAAGAGAAAGGCGGATTTACAAGACACATTAGAAGAAATTTCGAGACTTTCTGTAAAGTCTACAACGACGCGGAAAGCAACGCGAATGAACGCGATAAGTACTTACTTAGTGATCACTTTTCGTGGAAGTGAGTCGGCAAGGACTATCGGTTTGCGACTTTGCGGCACGAGGAAACGATCGCCCATAAAAGTTCTAGGTAACGCGGACCTTTCCCACGATTTATTTAGGTGCTTGAACTGGCTTCGCGGCTCCGTCGCGGAGAAGAGTTATATTACATTGTACGACCTCCCAACGCCGGTCCGCGATCTTCTTTTATGAAATTTTAAATCATTCGATTCGGGAATCGCGCACACTATTTATTACCCATTCGAATGCGTGACGTGTCGTATGGGAGATCGCGCCCAAGTCGGGCAACTCCGCCTGCACAAGCCAATGTAAAATATCGTCCCCGACAGGATGCAGCAAGACATTTACATGCATCCAATGCAATTTATTGTATTATCATGAAATTTAATTTATATGTCTCGCACAATGATATACTATCGTACAAAAATCTGACTAAAAATGAATTTTTAATCATATAGTTACGGTATGCACATTTTATTTTTCTTTATACTAGACAACACAAAGCGCGCGCTATTTACTCTATCTCAAAATTCGCATGGTTTGACAGCTGCAAATAACACGACTGAAGCATGTCGTATCGCACAAGCGAGACAGCCAATCAGCATCTCGGAAAATCGACAACAATACTTCGAGACTTTCGACTATCGACTTAACACACGACTTACTTTTTTCATTCAGAAAAACGAATCGTTGACTTATCGATTTGTTAAATATGAATACGCGCTATGTAATTGCCGATACATTTTCTTTTTTTAATCTCCTGGTTGTTTAAAGCTATCGTACTAGAATTATTAAAAAATCTATATATTTAAAATTTTATTAAAAAAAATTTTTAATTATACTTATGTAGTAATAAATTACTACACAACGTTTAAATAACTTGAGAACACAGAAATCTTCATTATCGGTTAAGTATCCTTTGATAGTTACTGCAGTTGTCACGGTGGAGACTCTTTCTTGTATGAAACTTATTTGTTATGTATCGCGAGTTCAAAGAGAAAAAATTAAGCACACTTATTTGTTATGATTTTTTATGCTTAAATGTAATTATACTAAATAGAATTTTTTAGAAAATTCATAAAATTTAGTTTTACATAAGAATTAAATTTTGTTGTATTCGTCTGTAATTGTAATTTATAAAAAATGAAAACAAAGTAGATTTATATAATACATTAAAACAAAATGCTAACAAATTAACAAATTTTTCACTTGAATTAGATTGAACTGGCAAGTATTACAAAAATGTTTATTTAAAAATAATGGATAAATAAAACACCCGCAACAGATGGCGCCTGATAAATGCAACCGGATTATCAGGATTGTTTTCTAGAAAACAAGTTTGAGGAGTTATTAAAATTTGTTAAGCGTTGTTCGGGATCAGGATCAGTTGCTAAAATAAATTTGAACATATCAAGTCAGAACTGCAACCGCTCCCGTCGTCAATATTATCGAGACACATCATAGATCATCACGGCCGTCAACAATCCGCGCGATGCGCCTGCGTCGACTCGTCGCTGAGCTAACGCTATCATTGTGCTTTTGCTTAAAGGACAGTAATTCGTGCGACTGTTCCTTTCTCTTTAATTATCCTGCGTTATTTATTATCGTTTCTGATATCATTCTTGCCTAACATATTCCCTCTTTACATCTAATCTCGCAATGATGAGAATGAGTCTTTAGTACTCGCCATTCTGAGCGACCTCCTTATAGAGCAAACCTATTCTTCTTCTCTGCTTACTTACTACAATTTATTCCTAATTTTCCTTGATTGTATCGCTATCATCATTTTCGGCGGTAAGTCTGCACCCAGTACGTACAATCGAAGGACAATTTGATAAGTTCTACTCACGGCAATCGCAATCTGTACGCCACAGTCGTGGCGGAATCAGCTTTTAGTCTCGCAGTCAGTTCTAATCGTAGAACGCGTGACAAGTATAACGTTATAAAAACTAATTATTTATCATATATATAACATTGATAATATCTATAATTATGATAAATAGTATATACATATAATATTATATAATATTTTAAACAACTACGATCGATTACACCTACTCTTAGATGTCACATTTTATTGATTGATTTATAAGGTTTACACTGATATTTAAAGACATTTTCTTATTTAAAAAATTGTTGAAAAATTAATATCTGTCGAAAACTAAAACAACACGTAATCTATAATATCTTTATATTGCTCAAAATTATTCTCAGCGGTGTGTGTGTACATCGTAACAAGTGACTTATTTTTATTTATGTTTCTTCAATTCTACGGATCTTCTTACGGCAATGAATGTGCATGAAGGTAGCCATCAGTTTCGAAATTCCTCCCGGTTACAATAAATCTGGTCGATCGCGTCGGACGTCTTGGGAAAGTATGCCTTATCTATGTTCTTATTTGGTGTCCAGTGTTGTGCTCCGAATGCAAAGCTGCCGCCGCCGCCGCCGTTATCGTCGCATAAGCATCTCCCGCGAGGCGGTTTGTTTTATACGCAATTACTTGATGAGTCATTTCTATAATTGGGGTATATTTTTCCGGAATTTATTGACGACGGGACCTAGCAGCCAGCGAGATTAGCATAAACCGAGGATGACTTACTCGGTCTGTCCGCCAGCGACGTTTTAACGAGCGTAAACTCGCTCAGCTTTATTTATCGTGCGTGTTATCAGTCTTTCCTACCTCGCATTTTACCCTGCGCTCCCACAAGCCTTTGTAACCAGAAGAAAACGCGGCGGCGCCTTCGTTTGACATTTGATCGCGCTTTTAACTGACCTGAGGAGTTTATATCGTAATTTCCCTTTCATGTGTAGTGGTTCAAGATCATAACGTAAAAGAAAAAGATAGAGTTGTATAATTTATTAATTTATGTAACATATCTTTTTCTTGAGTTAAAGTAAGTGCACGTAAATATAATAACCGTTTTTATGTTTATAAATTTCTAAGGTGCTAGCTAAAAAATTATAAAACTATAGCAATGACATATTTGTAGAAATTAGTCTTTCATAATTACTCAGGCCAGGCACAATCCATTAGCGACAGCAGGCTTAATAATGGTGGATACTTACTAGAAAAAAAAATAGAATAAAAGAAGAACTTGATTCGAGGAGATTTCGACTGTGGGAGTTTCAAGTCGTTCGTAACAGCGACTGGTACTTAAGCACGGCACCTTTTCCTTCAGCAAAAGTGCTCGTCGAATCCGGGGAGATAAATATTCATGTCTCGGGATCGTTTTCCGTTCGTCTTTTGCGGGGCGTGCATTAGCAAATGGTCAATCTAGCCTCAGGTCGGTCGATATAAACGGGGCATGAGCACCCAAATGCGTACAAGGTCGTTATCTTAACGCGGCACCACTAAAAACGGGAAGAAGCGGCAAGAGAGGAAAGGGAGACCGTGAAGAGAGGAGGGGAAAAAGAAGAAGAAAAGAGAGAGGCAAATAAGAGGAGCGGTGGTTGTCGCGTTGGAGAAAAGAGGACTTGGGATTGAGTTGTCCCAAGGTGCCGGATGAATCCTCCGTGAGCTCCTCGGGTAGGTTAGGTATGTTAACAAGTTAGGCGATACTAAGATAAGAATCCTTCGCGATCCTTTGTGGCCTCCACATGGTAACGCGACACCAGAACAACCCAGACCAAAACCAGACCGCCGCGTCGGCTTCTCTCCCGGCTTCGCTCTCTTCCATCTTCGTTCCGTCCACCTTGCTGCCGCCCTCGCCCTTCTCTGTTTCTTCCTCCGACAACAATCAAAGAGCAGAACGATGTAGGAGCTCAATGAACACGACGCTGGTAGCCGTAGGCAAGCGCCATTCCTCTCATTCATCCCAACAAGATCGCGATCTGACCTCCACTTTTTCGCCACGCTGCTTTCTCACGTCAAAATTTTATCTCCCCTTTGATTACCACCACAGCGTGATATCATTATTACGTAATTTGTGGCAAACTCTTTCAACGATGTTCATGATTCTAGTCGATTTGCTATCGTTATTACTCAATTAAAAAATATATGTGTATAAAACGTCCCGTGTCTGCTACTATTTGCGCAATTAGCAAGATTTGTCATGCACATAATTCTCCTATGTATCTTTCCTTTTATTATTAATCAAAATTTTGTATATATTCCACTGAGTGTCGTGAGTTTGCAATTGAAACTTGCGTAACCACTTAAGTCGAGTATTTGATATGTCGTGAAGTTTCTTTGTCAATGGCATGTATACTTACATGCAAGACTTATTTGTTAAATGCGTGCGCATGAGGAACATTAAGGTTGTAAAACTGCTTTTCAAGTTTATAACAAATCATGTTATTATGCTCTTTAATTTTGTACGATTCTTAAACCGCTCTTTACTTAAATATACAATGACAGATGCAAAAAGTGGCATCGATGTCACAATTTAGGAAAGTTAAAATATTATACGTGGTAAAAATATATTAAATCGTTTACTTCATTTAATTTAAACAGCAATTTCTAAGACTAGTGGTATGATTGACTTTTTAGATGTACGTGCAAATAGATAGAATATAAAAGATGAATTCTTACAATTAGTGTAGCGCGGCGGCGCTTTTCCGATATTTATGACTCGCACCGCAAAGTAATAAGGAGAACAAAAAAAGGAAAACATGGTATCAGAGATCTGCATTCTGAAGAATGTACCGTACAAATCAATTTTACGAAGCTTGTGGAAGTGTGATCTCTCACCGAATCGTCTAGCGTGAATATAGGGCGGCACGAAAAAAATATCAGCATGTTTCTCTATTAGCTTTGAACAGAATCCCCCGTGGTGTGGAACTTTGTTACGTCGAACCTTCTAACTCCAGGAGTGTTGGCCACCTCGGAGCCTTGTGGGTCGATGTGCCGCATTCTAAAGCTAACAACATTGTGACTTTTATTAATCTTCCTTTCTCTCTTTCTGTAACAATCGGATGTTATATTTGATTGTACCAGTTGAAATGCCGGTACAGATGGAAGAATCTGCCGTGATTTACTGTTGCGTTTTTACTTGTTGAATAGCATGATTTGCCGAGAGCACGGGAAGAGGGTAGGCAATCAAAGGAGACACCCGCCCTCGCAGGAAGACGACATAGACATAACTTCACGTCTCGCCCTTAACCTACCCTACCCGCGAGAGATCGTATGGGATTTTTGAAGTTAAACCGGATCGAGATTATGTGGCTCGATATCGTTCACGACGGCGATGGAACGCGGCCTATTCTTTGAGGGTTAACTGGTTTTGACAGCCACCGTAGTTATCATGCTTTTATGCATACCGCTCCGTCATCGTCACTTCTGCTTTCTCAGACACTCCTCCGTTAATCTGAAAATAGCACTGCGTAGTTTACTTGCGACTAATATTTTTATTACGGAGAATCAAAGATATTTTTTCCATTTTTTTTTTTACAAAAACCACTAGCATCATATGAACAAGTGCATGGAAAAATTGAAAATAATATATTGCAATTGCTTACTCTTTAAAAAAAGGTATGTAAAAGAGAAGAATGCAAGAGAAGAGCAGAGTGAGGATGAGGGGAAAGTGAAGGAAGAAAGAGATCAATCAGACTGCCGTAGCACCCCTCCTCCCTCCCCCATAAAAGAAGCCTAGTTCTGTTTGTTGCGTGTTCGTGTGCATCCGTGTCCGATCGTGTTTCACGAGGTTTTAGTATATGTCCCTCGCGGGTCCGACAACTCAATAGCCACACACAACACCGAGGAACAAGGCGCTCTCGGATTCGTCGTGTTTGGTCCCAACGATGAGTCCCCGGGGGCTACTCAGGTAGGCCCCAACTAAATGACGAGGATAGCCTCCAACATCCGTTCTCTCTCTTTTTCTCTTTGGCACATGGCCTTTTCGTCTCACCTGAGAGTTAGAATCTTCTGTCGGACACCCCCTAGTCTCACTGGCAGTCGACATTCTCACGCTAATTGGCCGGCAGTGCCCTCCTTGTAATTTCATTAAGGGGGTCTCGTGCCCGCGGTGAGTTTAAGGCCCCGCCAACGCGCCTGCCTCCCCTTCGCCTCTCTCTCTCTCTTTCTTCTTTCCACTAGATCAAATATTTGCCAGGTTTGATGGCTTTACGGAGTCCAACAGAGTCGTGAACTGAAGAATTGGAAGCCGTTATATACCTTGAAGAGACTTATACCGCCAATTCGTTCGGGCTAAACAAGTATTCCATCATTCAGTTTTCTTTCATTTAGTCTTATTACTTTTTATTTGTCTCCGTGACAGGCAAATTTTCCTGCCTGTTTAAGTGAAACGTAGAGTCTATTGAAAAAGGACGAAGGCGTGTATAAAGGCGTGTATAAAGACGAAAATAAATAAAGGCGGATTCGATCATTAATAAATTCAACATAATATCTATCCATCGCTTCATCAGCCGACAAAAAGGTGGGCTGTTTGCTTTGGCGCCTTACGTTCCACCTTAGGTAAATAATATGCGACAATGGAGTTAGACCTCTCACAAAGATCCTCCTACCTTCTCTCGAAAAGATCTCCTTTCTCTCTTTAAGAGTCCAACTCCACGTGAGGTCCTGAATGGCATTGACATTGGCGGCAACAACAAAGCATCTTCAAATAATCTACCAATTGTATTGCTAACTACCTCTATTTGTCATGCTGTTAGGTTTTTGCTCATTTTTATTCACCTGTCATGCGGATTTTACTCTAATAATATACAATTCGACGTCAATGCAAGCTCAAAATCTACAAGGACAATAATCTGTTCACACCTTCCCTTTGAAAATATCGTATTATTTTAGTAAAATGATATATTTATCTATACATACTATTCTACCTATATATACTATCTATTTTACTATTTAACTGAAACAAATGCTATTGGAGAGCTATCAATTATTTGCTGTTCACATCCTTGTGTTCGGTTGGTTATATGTATTTAGCTAAATAGTTTTTCATTCGTACATATTATTGTTAAATATTTCATTTAAGTCATTCCTAATGTGTAATATGTTTTTTATTCTAAAAATACTATCACTTTTACTTATTAATATTCAACACCATGTGTTGTAAATTTGTAAATTGCGATTATTGAAAGATCTGAAAACAGAAAGAAGAAATATATAAAAACATTGTAAAGTGAAGTATTCGCAAGAGTACTCGACTTGTAATTTCATTTTTGTCATAAATATTATTTTATTAATTAATTTAATGCATTATTGCTGAGAAAATGTAGTTCCTTTGATAATAATGTCCAACCTATTACATGGCTTTCGTGTTAAAATCAAATGGATACTCGTATCGGATCGTGTGAACGATGCGATGTTGGTCACCATGAAAGGTCTCGCGAATGGGCGATATATGACTTCCTATCGACTTGACTTTGCCCACAGTCAGCGTCATCGCCAGGCCTCACAAACCTCTTTACGATTTCCCAAGAGAAGAACCACCAGCAAGGTCTCACGGGCGGTCGTTTCGAATGCCTCTTGGTGAACAATGTGCCAGGGTGTGCATACAATTAACCGGCGTGTTGTCGACTTTGCACGTCCTGTGTAATTGCATCGCGTTTTGCTACGTTGTATGAGCCTCCTCCACGTTCTTTTTCACGGTCTATGTGGCCCAAACGTGCCTGAGCATACGATCTGCTTGCTAGCGGAATCGCGAGTGACCATATTCTCACCCCGACAACTGGCGAACATGCATGGATAAGAATTCTTCGCTTAATCGTCGCGTTTCCTCTTTCAAGTGACAGGGTCATAATCTTTAATAAATAACATATTTTGCATCGTGCATAATTCACAAATTGCTAGATCATGTTATTAATACAAGATGTGTAAAATAAGTAGAAATATTTTTTAATTAAAAATATATACTTTTCTTTGAAATGTACGTGTGTAAACAGCTATTTTTAATAATATTCTTTAACTTCAGATAGATTCAAGTACTGGTTTTTTAAATTATTTTACTTTAATAATCTTAACTATTTAAATTTTATTTGTACCAGATATAAAACGTAAACCACAAATCCATTCGTTAAGCGAATAAGTTTCTTTTTATATCACTTTATTATACGTATCGGCGACTCTCATCCTCAATTTCCTAAAGACCATCGTATTAGAGTGCTTGTAAAAACATTTATTAACGATAAATCTATTATGAGAACCGGAGATACCAAATTATTTTGATGATACGGAAGAAATCTTTTGGGGTATTAATTTCGTTCCATGTAATTTTATAAGTCGTTGGCGCCAGCGGACTGAAGCTTCTCAAATGACCGGTCGGCGTTTTTTCTTTTCAGATTGTCGGCAAGTTAAAAATCGGGTACTGTTGTAGATCTCGTAGATCTTGGGAGAAGCATCCGTAACTGACGAACTGTGAAATCGCAATTTGCCTGCAGATTATGTTCGCCGATCGCCGAAGTTTGAGAAGCGTGAAACTGAGAGGGTGGAGCGTGACGCCACTTGATGTCGCTACTCAAGTAGCACGTGTATTTTCACACTAGTAGGCTTGTTAGAAACGCTGTAAGATAAAATATCCAAGACTATAACCAATTAAAGAAAGATCCACGTGGACGTATACAAATGAGTACATTGTGCTTCGATTAAACGTTACGCTGTTACTGATGGAAAATTGAAATTTTTACCAACTACGATTGACTAAACTAATGTATTGCATCTACTATTGTTGCGTATAGAATCGATTATTGTCGTTCACCAAGTATCTTTACCAAAATTATTTCCATACGATTGAATTCACTTGTAATTTAACTAAATTAATCTTTTAATAGCAGAATAGATAATTTGACAAAATTAAAATTTGCAGATTCAGTTTATCAGTTTCGTACACGCGACTTTTACTGATATTAATTTTTACAATTTATGAGAGAGAGAGAGAAAGAGAGAGAGGGGATATAAAAAAATTAATATTTCATAAACATTGAAATTTTTTAATTAATAATGTTTATATTCATATACATTATAGTTTCAGAGCAAATTTAGAATATTAATGCCTTGGTAGTATAAAGTATTAAAATAATAATTGCAATATAATGTGTTAAAATAATAAATAATACTCAAGTAGATATTTACGCATAATAAAAAAGTTGAAACTGTTAGAAGATGCAGTATTACAATTTTCAAAATCGTGTACTTTATCAGAAAAAGTGGCAATAATAGGTCTTCGTGTCAAAGTCCGGAGTGCATAACACGTTCAAATCTAGATGATAGAAGAAAAAAAAAAGACTTTAATCTCTTCTGTCGGGCCGCTTTATACTTTACTACTCAGACCGCTAATATATTATCGCCGCAACTGTAATATATTTGACATGAGTGTCGGAAAAATTAAAGCAATCCTTCTGCTGGTACCTCCGGTGGTCCAAGATCGCAAGCCGAAAGCAGGTCTCTCTCATGGTAATCGGAGATGCTTGGATACAAATATGTGCGTATTAATAAGAGAGCGGCTCCACAAGGAACAGGTCTCAGGTCAGTTGAGAAAAAAGTATCAATTCACGCGGATCTAGTCTTTCTCGCAAGTATGAGACGAATCAAAATTTGATTTGGAACGGAGAGATTTTGACCGAGCGTGTTAATTCTACAGAAGTCATTTATCATAAATTTATTAAAATATATTGTGATTGTGCAGAATTTATCTGCCATCTCCACCTGGAAGAAAAAAATCTTCATTGTTACTTATTGATGAAATAACTACAATGAAACATGTCTTTTCTGTAATAATTTCTGTAATAATATAAACGTACTTGTACTGTTGGATGCTGTTTAGTTACATTGCCAAGCGGATAAGTAATTTCAGCACACAATTGTTTTAGTAAAATTAATTTTTTAATAAAAATTAAATATTTAATTTCTGTTTCAAAAAAGATTTTTTAAATAAATTTTATACTTGATCTACTCGCTATACTGTTTTTGAAACAAAATATTTTGTGATTAAAATTTCTACTTATAATAATGACAATTGATTAGTGAAGATAATAATGATCGTGGATAATAAATGGTCGTCTTTTTAAATTGATTTTATATCGCAGTGATATCGCCGACTAATTACTTATTTAATGCCGTCATAAAGGACTTTACGTTTGCTTGCTAACCAACTTATGCTTACATACGACCATATGCCTACTAAAAGAAATACGATTCCATATTGCAGAGAACAACTCAAAGAGCTTTATATTATTATTGGAGTAAGTTTTCTCGCTGCAAGCCTACAGAGAACTGTAACTCCGAATAGTTTATGTCAATGAAAGGCTCTCTGTCTTTTTTTACTTTTTGCAATCATCGAATACCTGATAAAGATAGCTAACCGTCTTTGCTATTCATTCTCGTTTTTGAAGATATTCTTACTCCTTGAAGGGGACACTCACTCTGCTATAACATAGACCTCACCGACATAGCTTCCAGAAGTAAGGAGTGGGAGGATTCAGAAAAAAAGATGAGAGAGGGTAGAAGACGGGATAGAAGAGGACTAAGACCCCCCACGGTAAAACCTCGCACTTTCCCACATGTGGGTGATCTCGTTTTATCCTGCCGACGAGATCTCTCCTCACCTATGCCTACCTTGTGTCGTGCTTTTTGAAGATAAAACCGTTACAAAAGTCTGAAAACTGAATTCCCAACGAAAAATTTAAATTTATATAAAGTAAAAGTTTATAAGTTGAAATTCATTTTGTAGCATCTCTTTATTATCGCTGTCCATTTATGAAAAAGAAGCGATAAAAGGTAGAAAAGTGCATGAATTATTAATAGAAGAAGGAATTCAAGTCGATTATCATATCGTCTGCTCTCAAAATTTTAATTTACAGAGCAATCATGCTCGATGTTTCGTTTAAGTAATAGAAACGTAATCTAGTCTTAATCAGACTTGACGATCCTGCAATGCATATCTACTCGAAACAGCTTTCCTTTTTCAACCAGACCTAATGCGACTCTTTGGAATTCCTGTCGGTCGTTTCGCGGATGTTAACATCTGATGGTCGACCGTCGACAAGATCAAGGCGATTTATAACTCATAAGTAACTCGAGCCAAATAAAATATTAGAAGATATTAGATAACTGATGCACAATTATTTTTCTTGTAGGTTTTATTCTTGCAGGCTTTCACTTTGGAAAGTTTTCAAGTGTTTTGCTGCTGTTGTGCTACTTTACTATTTTTTACAGAACTATTATTTTCTATGGCCTTTCCAATTCTCAGCGTTAAATAGGGTGAACCTTAAATTTTTTTACAAACCATCCTGTTATTCAATGGTGTTGAAATGACAAATTATTCCTTACGTATCATTGTACTTCTAAAAAGGATGTGAATAAAAGATAAATTTGTGTAGTAGAGAAAAAGTTTAAATTGCTTTTTCTTTAAAATATAATTTACTGATTTCAATGGACATGTCATAAACTTGAAGGACACATGTCACAAACTTGGAAAGACAAAAGGCAACAGTTATGGGAAAGAATAGGAACACTAGAGAATACATTGGACATCAATTCCTATAAAACTCAAACGATTTTTATGATTCATTAAATTTGTTAAATTATTTTTATGATGATAGATATATAACAGTCTGCAAATTGTTATATCACATTGATTATATTGAACAATTGATTTTATTAACAATATAAAAAATAATAAAATGTTACCAAAGTGGATACAAATCTCTTTGTATAATATTATACAAAATAAAATAGAAAAATCAGGATTTTAATGCAAAAGCTTTGCATGATTTACACGTGACTTGTTTTACATATATTCATATATAATTTTGCCATTTTACACATTTCGTGATTTTCAAGATGTTATCGCAGAAAATCAAAACGCTTGGAAGGGAAAGAACATTCTAATCAATGAAGAATCGTCGTGGTTGCACGTGTGCATTCGAGGGAACGGCAATAAGGGTGTCGCCGTTCGAAAAATGAGAATGCATTACCTCGACGCCTTCTCTCAGAGTTCTCGGCAAGATCGACGTTGGTGGCTCGGCGGATAGCACCGGCGTCTGGATCTGGACGCTATTACCAAGGCAGAAGCGACCAAGAGAGCGTCCCAGAAGCGCGATGGGGAAGAGGGCTTCTCTCCTCGCTCTCGGCAAGGCATTCCAAAACAAAGAGCCGCGATGCTGGTTCAACGGTGGACAATATGTAAATCAGTGGCTGGCCGTGGTCACGATGTCGCGACCTCGCCGTCCCGCTTCGGCTACCTTCTTCGCCACCGCCGCCACTACCAGCTCGACTACTTCCCCTAAGAATCTAGAAGATGTGTAACCATGCGTAATGGTTGCTGAAACTTTTGTTCATGAGAAATATTACGGAGGTAATTGCGAGTGAATTAGGGAGAAAAAAAATTAAAACAGCTGAAGATTTTAGTAATTAAATGGGTAATAAACAATTGTTTGATACTTAAACTATTAACATATAAAAAGAAGAACTTAATAAACCGAAGTTTTTTAAAAAGTTTATATAAAATTCTGAATTAAAAAAAATATATTCTTAAAAATTTCTTTCTTATTGTTAGTACGAATTACAATTTCTGTAAACGTTTTCTTTTTACGGAATGAGTGAGATACATTAAGCGAAAGTAATGTCATAATTTCTTTGCACGGTTACACGATAAATCACTCTTCAAAAGTAGTGTTCAATCAATGTTGGTGCATCGTCTGAATTGAAATCATCTCCCATATCCGCGCGGATACAGCTGATGATGACGCATGCACTGGTCAGGATGGCTTTAGTTCCCATGCATTTCGCGAGAGCGATCGACGATATACCACGACTCCATGGTCAACTTTTTGATCGTTCCTATCTACGGCAATTAGCTGTTAAAAGTGTTCGTGTGTTTCACCGGTTATCGCCGTCCCACCCACGTGCCCGAATCCGCGCGTTATCTCGCGACAAAATGCATCTCGTTCGACCGGAACAACTTGCCGAAAACGATGGCCCCGAGCTGCCGCGGTAAAAACGTCGACCGCGTCGGCGATACCAATGTTGCGAAAGAACGATATTTCCATAATGCTGATCGTCCCTCTTCATTCGACGCTACGGTCCTTCTTTTTCTTTTCTTCCGACCGATATCTGCGTCGTGTTCACTCTTCTAGGAAGCGGTCTCACAGTTCCCATGAACGGTACCTCTTTTCTCTGAAGCCATCTTACCGTTGACCGAGAGAAAACGCGTTGCAATCGCTAACACGGGAAATCATTTTAATTCATCCTTCTAATGTATGTCTTCTATTTCTTGTCTTTAACGCAATAATATTGAAGGAAAGACGCATTTTCATCATTCGTTACTTTTTTAAGTATTCATTCTCAACAAATAATAATTAACTTCCTAATATCCATTTTTACACGGAATGTGTCTAACTTTTATATGCTTTGTACCTGCTTTTATAATTATATTTAATTGCATTTTAAAATCTTTCTCAGTGAAAAAAGATTTAAACGGTTATACAAATTTCTTGCTTGAGAAATTTAATACACATCGTAATGTCAAATAATTCATTAAGGTAACAAGAAGAATTATAAGTAAACTTCCGACACACGATATGCGTACGATAGCGAATAGTTTTCAAGCAATGGTTGCCATTAAATATCTATTTAGCTGTGATGAGGGACGTGCATGCATTTTGTTGACGAAATAAGGATAGACCCTTGTACTAGCCTATTGGCTAACAAGGCAAAATTAGTCGTGAAATAAATCTAGACTGTTTTAGAACGTGGTACCCATGGCAAGAGGGCGGGGGATGAAACCTATTAGCACAGCACCGCCCCTCAATCAGCAGCAGTTAAGAATGAGTGGTGTGCCATGGTCGTTTTCCTCGGGTTATTCTGATTGGCGACTACAAAAAAATTCACTCTACGCACACTTTCGCCAGTATCGTTAAAAGAACCAATGGAATATGACTGTTTTGTTAAAAGAATATTGTACAAATGCAAGTGTATACGAACTTTACTTGGTATTGATTTTATATTTCTTCTTGTGATCATTTTGCAATTCTTTCAATAATACAATAATTTAACAATATGTCGTAAGATCAGTAAATAATTATATAATACCTATACAATATAAATGAATGAAACACTCAAGTGACAGTTTGTTTTGGCATAGTCAAATTGTCTTCTTTCAAGGATAAATCACGGTAAGCTGCGAGAACTACTCAACTTTTGAAACCTTTTGTCTTGACATTATTGAAAGTTGTCTTGAGGGTCACTAGGAACATAGCGGGAGAACGCCTTCAGGTATTCGAGCGACGAGGCGAGGACGAAGAAGGACAGGGCGAGTTACATAGCGGGTGATGAAGAAGAATGAATAGTGAGTGACGAAGAGAGAGAGAGAGGCTCCTTGTAGCTGTCCATGCGGGCGCACTATCCTAATTACAACGAGGTCTGGTATATTTCTCTTTTTTTCGAGTTGAAAGGAGCCGAAGTATTTGCCCGAGGCAACGGCGGGGGCTAGATTCCGGACCACTCTCAGGACTCATTTGGAACGAAGTGCAAAAGGATCACCGTCGGCACATCGCCGCCGTTGATGGAGCAACTGAGAAACGTGAAAGAATAGTAGTAGGAGAAACGAAGAAGAGGTAAATCGTGTTCCGTAGGATAAAAAACGTCGCAGTTTTCCCAGCCATTCATAGCGTTGACCGATCTTTTCGGCCTCTTCTCACATCTCATTCATATCTTGCCCTATGGGATTCGATCGTCGATCTCTACCTGTGCCACCGGCGAAGACACTGGCGCACCATTCTTCTTTGCTCTTTCCGATGGCATGTATGCGCCGGAATTTTCGAATTCCATTGCAGACGACTCACCGACCGCCATCAATGTCTTATTCGTTTAAAATATATTCGTTTGTGGACCTTGGGATTGGTGTCGTCTGATGCAGTTGTAACGTATTACTTATTTTCTTATTATATTAATTGCTGTAATGTCTGAGATTGACATTGTTTTAATTAATATAATATATCTCTTAATAACTATTTTTAATTATACATATGTATACTATGTATATATAACGTGTCGTACACATCTTTTGCCACGTGCATATTGTCGGCTATAGTAAAAAGTACTAAAAAAATATATTGTTCAAAGAGAAACTTACAACAAAAAAGTGTTTATTGGTTACTGCATACTAAAAAATATAGGTTTGTTTAAACACCAAGCAATTATCTTAACTTCTTATGAGATTCTGGAATAGTATCGCTCTTCCACTGTCAAACGCAGCATGGGCTAACGATCTTAATGGCTAGGCAAAACATTGACACCTTGGCGGCGCTCGGGAGACCACCTGGATGAGGATACCTAAGGGAAGGCGGGTAGGGATTGTCAAACACAGAGTCAGCACGAGAGAAGTGGAAATCCTTATGAGAAAGTAAGTTGGACGAACGATGACAATGAGCTAACAGCGTGTGCAAACACGGCGGCTTGGAACAGAGCCGTACCTGGACCGATGATCATGTACTTACGCGTTTCCTCTCAAACACCGACGACGTCGACAGCTCCGGAGACACGGCATCGGACACTGATCATGGGAAAAGGCAAATCCCGTTTGGTCAGGTTGAAATATTCGAGCCGAAATGCTCGAGCAACACGTGCCAATGATCGAAGAATTGCTTTGTTAATACATTTACTAAAAAGAAAATAATGAAATGTGCATAGAGTAACGTAACAAAAAATTATTTAGAAGCAAGTAGAACTTATGTCAAACCAGTTGATTGATTTTAATTAGTATACTTCTTTAGTACGCTAATCTATTAATACTTGTTCTTCAGACGTGAAATATTTCACGAAATCTTTTTAATTTATCTTTTTTTTAGAGGAAATTGCATCGAGGAAAATGAAAAAGGTGGTGTTAAAATAATAATGACAAAATGTCGAACGGTCTTTGGTTTAATATGCTACAACAGAACGGGCAATCTGAGGAGAGAAACCCGTATCCAGATTACATATCCATACATAAAATTGTAATTTGCAGTTTATTACTATATTAAACTATATTATCAGATCGTTTGTGTACAATACATGAAGCGATCGCACTAGTTAATCCAAATTCAATTTATCTTGTGTCGCGATATATGGAACGCGATTATTCTATTACTAAAATTTTACTTTTTACGGTCCTGCACGATATCTTCTTATTTACAATTATCGCAATCACTTAATTTTGCAATAAATGAAAACATTTATAGACCGTATATAGCTTCTCACGCTGGTAATTATTTATGTGTTCCAAGTATTTTTACAATTCAAATTGTAATAAAAAAAAGACAGAGATCAGTTCTCAAAGCGTATAAAAGTTACCAGATCTATTCTTAGAAAATACAGTTGATCGACTTTCAGACCTTCAATATTGTTGCATTATTTTCTAGGAAAACATTTTTCTATCCACATTTTTAAATTGAAATTTCTAAAGTAAATTTTGCTACGGTACTTTTAGTCTCTAAATAGAATAAGAATTTATAAAATAACTAATTTATCTTAGTAAATATGTGCGCGAAATATTATTTAATAACCTTAAACTGTAATTTCACATTATTTTAAAATAATAAATATAAAAATAAGAATATAACTAATGATTGAAGTTTGAGATAAGAACTTTAGCTGCTATTTGTTTCCTTCTTTTCCCATTTTCTCTTCTATTCGCTTTTTCTCTCTCTGTCTCTTTTTTTCGTCGGAACGGAAGCAAGCGTAGATCGATTCGGAAATGAACAATTAGTCGCCTGAGGGATGTTCTAGAATGCATATCACAGACGCGATGATAAGAAAATAAAAATATATTTTATGCGATGCATGTGTGCGTATAAATAATGATTTACGCATTCAAATTGCGTCAATGATATCTCGGAATTGAACATATAATTTGTATGTTACTACTGATATGAAAATTAAGTATGACGGAACATACCTCGATACGGTTTTGTTTGCAGATGATCGCACAGTAACTTTTCAGCGTGACCGATCTTTTAGAAAAGATAGCCACGCGACTATGAATTGTAAGTACCAAAAAAATTCTTCCGGTATCAGTTTTGAAGACTGCAAAGGCGTAAGGTGTATTTTATATATATATATAGATGTATATATATATATTAAAATATGATTGAATTAATTTAGAAATTTGTGGAACTATTTAAAATAGAATAGATTGTGATATAAAAATACATATCGTACTTGTTAAAAAAATATATATTGATCATAAAATAGCATTATTGATGGATTTATGAATAAAATTGTAAATTTGAATCGATGAAGAAAGTCTTCATGTAATATACCCTGTTGCCAGTAGTCTTCAACAGTCTCGCATATTATTATTAATAAAAAGTCGATGTCGGCATAAAAAAAGATTATGTAAAAGAATATTTTTTAATGAATAATATATCGAGTAAAATATAATACTAGAGGGATCTCATTTGCCAGCGAAATAATTGCGATCAAAAGTGCGAAATTAACGAGCCTCCATAAGTTTCTGATTAGTTTCTTATACCCTGCGAAGGTACGTCAAAAAGAGAAGCAGTAGCAACTGTGCGACATACGCCACGTAACGATGCTCGTCGCGTGGATGCGCTCTTCTCCTTTTGCACGATGATAGTAATATTGTGATAATGAAACTCCGTACGCACAGGCAAAATAATTGCATGTATATACGGGGTTTTAATTGTGATATATAGCCTTCTTTCTTTCGTATACACTAGGCACTTTTAAGCTCAACTAGATACTTTAAATACAATTAATCGGAGTGTAAAATCTTTATAAAAATAAAATAAATAATCTGAATAAATATGGATATACTAATATTATACATGTACCATGTTATGTATAATATAATATTACGTACAAATAATATTATATTACCTATAAACAAATTATACACGTATAAGTAGTCAATAAATTATTATATAAGATTGTGGGGTATGAATCGCTCGCGAAGAGAGGCCTTTTTAACGATATTGTGGGATTTCTGTGTGCATAACGTAATACACACACACTTAATCGCGGTCTAAATTACCGCGAGGTTCAAAATATGTTTTGTCTTATTATGAACCTACAGCAAGGATTCCTTCCTATTAGGTAGCTTCGTTCTCAGATTATCACTTCTTGTCTTACGCACTGATCATAGAATGCGTGTTAGGTGCCATAAATGTTCGTATGTTGAAACTACTACGCCAAGCAAGATATTGCGTGGACAATCACGCTAAAGAAATCAACTTGAAATTTGTCGTGGCATTTTCGTGCAATAACTTTTATCGATCGTTCTAATCTTACGTGCACTCTTTAAACTTTGTGTAACAGCCACTCGAAGTAGCAATGGTTGTTACAAATACGTTTTATTTGTATTGAGAGGTTATTAAAGATCTTAAGTCTTTACTGAAAATCAAGCCAATCGCGGCGATGTTGGTAATGCGTCGAAAGAAGAATGTAACGGATATCACGTTCCTAGAGTGTAAAATAACCGTGATATTTGATTGTTATCTCAAGGGTTATACGTTCAACGTTGAACGATTGAGCCATCGGATCTATTTGTCTCCACTTTTGCTTCTTGTATATAAAATTAAATATACATCCGCATGCTGTACGGCATCTTCGCGCGAAATCATAGCTTGTGTGATATGTGAATATGCATGATTATGTGTATATGACCGTGAGCTGAAACGGCGAAAGCCAGTGGACCAATAACGACGCGGTTTTTTAAATCTCTGTTTCCTACTCTTTCTCATTCGGTTCTATGCAGTACCACATAAAGTGACATCAAAGAGTGTCGAAGAGGATGGTGAATGTGATGAGGTGTCAAGAGCATTGATGGCACTTCTAGATTTATCATAGAAGCTTAATATGGACATAGTGATGCGGTATATCAGTCGGTTCGACAATATCACTCCTCATCGTCGACACCAACGAATAGCCCGATCCTCGTTGCAGAGACACATTTCATTAAAATTGTGTCCATCTACTAATCAGATATCAAAAGACGGTCCTCTTTCTGTGTCCCGTCTATTCTCTTCCCTGTATCCCCAGAAAATGGAGCTGTCAGTGACCGCGTTAATTTTCTGAGACGAGAGATGGACTTCGTCCTTCTTCGGCTTTCGTCGTACAGATCTTCAAGATTACGCAGATTACAAACGTAGGCGTAGATGCGAAAATACTTGTATCACGTATTCGAGGCCGTTCATATATTCTCGGAAAATCAGCCAGTCACGCAGATCACGGAACGTCATATCCGTCATCGTTCGGAAATCGGACGTCATGACATCTCGAGTGACGTCCGGTCGTCGCGTTACGCTACGCTCTTCTAAAGCAACTTGGATCTCACAGAGAACCTGAGAAAAGAAAAGCATTGGGATATTAGAAACACGTGTAGGTAACACTTGCAGATAATACACTTAGTGTGATGAAATTTTTCAATTAAAAGTAAAATATTAAAGACGGGAATTTTGTAATTTTTAATATCTACGTAAATTTGCTCTAATTGTGTGAAACTAATTGCTAATTTAATATTGATCACCACAAAAGTGTCTTGCAAACGTGAGAATTGAGATCACTGTTGCTAACAATTTTCAATAGACGATGACTGACTTCTGCAGTGATCTCTTTCGGAATCTGTGTTCTCCAAGTCGACGATGCTCATCAAAACTAACTAAAAATGAAGGAAACTCCATAGGAACTTGAGCGCGCCCAAAGCCATTCGCCGGAATGGTCAATAAAATGGCAGTTAGCGACGATCTTTAACGTCTCAACCTTTACGTAAAACGATCGTAAAACTTGGCAAAACGTCTTTCATCGTGCTTGCGGCAACAGAAGGTAGAATAATTCAGGCTAATTGTACCGATGTTATTGTGAAAGTCGCGCACAGCAGCTTTTTTTATACCGCGCGCCGTGAAAGAGCGACAGTTCGAATACCGACCGCTCAGCATAATTACTTAGGAAGATAACGGATTTGATCCTAAAACCAAACTCACCGCTCGAAGTTTCCACTCGGCTTCTGTGAATTTCTGATGATATTTAGGCTGATAATCCTTTTGATCCAAAACTACCTGCTCCAAGCCCACCGCATATTTCTGCATATATTCGTACGCATCGACGAGAGACGTGTTAATCTGAAAATACATAAATCCCAACGCATTGTTAGTCGGCTATTCGTGTATTAGTTATATTAGTACACGTAGAAATGTCGCAAAAAAATATATATATATTTGAAAGAAATGTAGGAATATTTATTAGAAGTACATGTACTTAGATAGTAAACTGTTGTATTCGAATAGATTATTAGTAATAACTGCAGATAGATAAAGCGAAATAACGTCACTGATAGCGTCACGTACTTCCAATTTTTCGAGATGCTTCTGGTCCAGTTCCTCTCCCAGCTCTTTGGGTATTTCAGATCGCGTAGGCAGCCAAGCGTAATGATTTTTCCTCCACAAATTGTGGACGCTGGCGAAGTCCGTCTTGAAAGTTTGTCTGATCTGCAAAATCATAGAAGAAAAACGTGGGCATGATTAGATGCGTCGTTTCACTCAAAAAAGGAGCCGCAGCATCGAAGAAAGATATGCGGGACTATCAAGTTTCCCCATCGTCGTCCTCTTGGCGCGTGCAATCTCGCGGAAATTTGAGAAAAATTATCCCGCGTGGGTATCGCGTTATTGCTACACCGTTCTGCATATCTTTCATATTCGTTGCGCACGGGAATAGATTAAGATACATAAAACGATACGTGACACGCATGTGTAAAATCATGTCGCTGTCATTCCGTCATGGGTTTCAATAGTCGTTCGTTTAACTATAATATTTTTTACAATCCAATACGCCTCGGCGTGATAGATTCTACATACTTTTTATTGAAAAATATTCTTAAAGGCAGAAAAATGTGATTCAGCAACAACACATTGCGAACCCAGTATCGACGCTTCTGTGTCTTGACAGCGGTGTATCTCACTGTCACTTTATATTGTCACTTCGCGAAAGGATCACGGACTAGTGCGCCGCGCTGCTCTTATTGTATTTCCAGGTATTCGCCAATTGTGCCAGCACTATTGCCAGCGCAAGTACCGATTCGCTCGCGTTAATTTCTCGCGGTAGCGCAGCGGACCGACGCCACTGGACGTCAGTGAGTTTAGTCACCGATTATACGTCGTGCAACACCTCGTACACGATCAGTCTTCCGATATCCCTCGTTCCTGGTACGAATGAAAACGCAGCCGGCCGTGCGAACTGCTGCGTGAGTAACGCACAGTAGTTCGTGTCGGCTCTCTATGCGGGAGAGCGCGTGCCACACGGGCGGCGGTGACGGCGGCGGCGGCGGCGGCGACGGCACGCTGACTTTTCGGGAATACCGGGATGGGTCAGCTAACAAAAGCCAGCTTAGTCCTTTACCCAGAAATTACTCAGAAACCCGGGCGCCGGTCGAGACAGACTAATTGTCCCATCAGGGATCGCTTACATCGGACGAGTCATTATGAATCATCCGTTGAGCCGGGAAGTGCCGCGAGAAATAGAGAGCGAGGGAAACGTGCTACAGCCTTGCGTAACATATTGGAAATCACTGCTCGTATTCCACTTTGATATCGTGATTCGATACAGGAAATTGTCCCGTTGCTCTTGGCATCGGATTTTAAGAGATTAACAAATCATAACTGTTACTTTTATGAAACGAAACTGTAGCACATTAATTTTATTTTACATAATAATTATTACGTAATTTTTGTATAGCATTTTGCGTTTATGTTTCACGGCGCACCGACGGTCCTGCATCGGCAGCGGCTATGGAGTAGGTCATCGGTCTCTTATTATGACGAACAGTTGCGATATAATTCGAATACTTAAACAACCGTCTTTCTTACAAAAGAATCCCGATGTTAACATTTTATATTAATGCATATTATCTCGTAAATATTGTTATCCATTCTACGTGCGCACGTGGAAATTTAATCTCATTGATCACGTACCTTGGATTGTTTGTCAATGCAGATAACGCACCGTGCCATTATCTCAAGTAGAAATGGAAATAATCACCGCGCGACGCTACTCTCGCTACTCTCGTACGACCTGCGAGTGCGATAATACCTTCGATCGCAAACAATATTGCTGAGAACCACGATTGCTTGATAAATCATACACCCTCGAGGGCCTGTACTATCCATCGCGTATGAAGCCGCGGAATAATGAGTTTAGAAATTCGCGTGGGGATTAACGAACGAAAAATATCGGCACGGCCAAGGTGGAAAGTAGCCGTACGTGACGACAAATGGATTTCGAAGGCACGACAGCGGCGGAAATTCGAGGGTAGCCCATAGAAAGGCGGCATCGCGGTAGTCATTCATTAAATTAATTCCCTCGTTATGGCATGTTCGATCTCGCGTACCTGCGGCCACTCGTGTGCCAATCGGCGATCGGCCCTTCTCACGCCCCGGTCGTTACGAAAGCGTCCAAGAGAATACAAAGATATCTTTTAGGCCCATCATTTTGTATCGAAAAATATTAAATACTCCTTGTAGCCGGCCACCAATTGCGTCATCGACTGTTACTGCTAATAATAACGATATCTACCGCAAACTCGCCTAGGCGTGTGGATATACGTAATGAGGAACCTGATGGGTAATTAAATGGAATTTTACGGTAATTTTGTGTAAGCAGTCCTCTAATAAATACATTAGCGAGACCTACACGTCTACCTACGTATGGCGCTCTCTGCCGAGCCCGCGTCCGCCTTTCCTTCTCTCAGGTGCCGAAAAGAACTCGTTTTCATCGTCGCGTTTTATGATGTGTTAGTTACATCCACGTGGTGGCTCTCAATCCGCCCGAGAATCGATACTTGGGCAATCTTTGTTTTAGCGCGGCACAGAAAACGGCGCTAAAAGTCACGAAGGTCCAAAACAATCGCCGTGATCTTTGTTTCACGCTTCGGAGCGCTTGAATATTCTTCACACATTTTCGCTGCGAGATATATAAATACGAGGAGAGATTGCGAGAGCGGGAACGAGCACGGGAAAAGGTGGTAAAGCGGAACAAAAAGGGTAGAATGAAAGGAATTGTCGCTAACAACCACTGGCGGCGGACAAATCTGTGGCGCGGGTCTTTTGTGCCTCGTAAAAGTCTCGTCGGCCACACTGGAGCACGAATAATCGTAAAACCGGGCTGGAAGCTGGCAGGAAGTAGGCTGGTAAGAATAGGTATGGTCTCCACGCGGCGCTGCCGAGGACCCGTCAAAATCAATTAGCCTTTCAGTCTTTCTTCTAGCGCGGCTTCACCGCTGCACCGCTTATTAGAAGTTATAAAATTTCGGTGTGACGGCTTCGAGAGCCGATCGAATGGTTCGCGATATCGATACATCCTATGAGAAGGAAATTTCGTCATAGAGTTTGATAATTGTTATCAATAAATACTAACAAGTAGTATTATATTGTGCAGATTTCTCCTGGTGTGGAAGCATTGTGTCAGGCTTAAATCCGATCTTTGTGATAACATTCAAACGAATTCGTTTTTGTCTGACTCTATAAGGAAAATTGAAAATTGACGATCGCGATGGTCACACACGTCCGGAAAATATGTCACCGCGCAAAGAAGCGACGCGAGTGAATATATTATAGAAATACAGCGGTACACCATGATAGGAGATATGTGTCGTATATATCGAGGCAAGTACAGTCTTCTTCATTAATGCCCGGACCTGCATTTTTATCATCATTTTTTCATCTGTACAAGTCACTGAGTTTCAGGCTGTATGTGTGGTACTACCGTAGACTTCTATAGAAGCTGTGTGAAGTATAGTCTGAAACTCATCGATATATAGATGGGAATAAAGATTGTGAAACTGTGAATCCTAGTAAAACTGAGGTCCAGGCATTAATGGATAAGACTGTACATGCACTGACTGGTTGTATATCCGGTCTGGGCTTTAATATGCAAGCGGCGTGCCGGTGTAGCGTATAGGTGTCCATACGCGGTGGAGAGGGGCAGCTTCCGATTCTGATTTATTGGAATCCTCCGCTTCCGATATCTTATCCGATTCCTTCACGTACTGGCGTCTGCACACGCGCGAAAACGTAGACGTTGGCCGTCGCTATCGCTACTTGTAAATTGCAGACGGTTGAACTCGATTTATTAAGTCATTCTCAGGCGGCGCGTCAATGACGGAAGAATAAAAATTTAGAGACAAAGCGAATAGACGCACGGCAGAAGGACAAAGCGCAGCAGATAGATTGACGATCGAGTGGACGATTGTGCTCTAAAGATTTTCAATTATCCCGGAAGCCTGTTGGAAGAATGGCTGCAAGAGATTGCGAGGTCCGCCGCAAACTTTCCTCTCGGCGTTTGTGCCACGCGCGCGAAAGATACATTGGCCGTGAGATTTCCGCCGTTCTCAGTATCCTTGGCTAATCTACTCCTTTCTCTCCCTGCCGGTAGACGGCCTACGCTACGATAACGAGTGTTGGACGGTGAAGACACTGGACCACCAGACAGTGTGTCGCCGCAAGTCGATATCAGTGGAGGAAGGCGCCCCTGGAGCTCTTAGCCTCGCCGCGAGCACAGAGCCGTGCGGAGAGGAGAGAAACTTGACTCTTCCCTGTCATCATGTTCAACTATGACTTCATTCCTTCTCCATGCCATCTTTTATGTGTCGCAAGTGCCGAGGCATTTACACGTGCGCGATTTATTGTCTTTCTCGTCAAGGGTAGGAACGAGTTGCGGCCGGTATGATATCGGATTATGCGCTGACTTGGAAAACATCGGTATCCGGTATCGCCGCGCGATGATATAACGGGAACGCTTTTTAACCGCCGGAGCCCCAGGGCGAAACGGACCCTATAATGCGAGGAGGCAGAAATACCCTTTCTCGATGCACGCGACGAATGCTAATTTACTCGGTCATATACTCGCTTCACCTAGGTAAACACCGTTCGCGGAGGACGGTCTTTGTCTGGTCTTAACTGATGTTGTTCGGCGATCAATCATTTATGTCTGGGTACCATTATTTGGCGAAACGCAGTCGTTTGAGTTAATTGACTGGCGCTTTCTCACATCGCGCTTTTTAGAAGTCTACGTTTTCTTTCATTGAAAGTCTAAATTATCTTACAATTGAAATCAACAAGTGGAATATCAAGCGGATTACGCATAAAAGTGTAGGACAGTTTCTCTTGAGATTTGAAATGCGAATCACCTCTGTTTCTGAGGTTTGCGAGTCGATCTCTTTTTTGGATTGCTCCTAGAGAGAAACCTTGAGAAATCGCTTGGGTCTGCTGCGTGATTTATTGTCCTTGGCCATAAATAATAAGGTACGATTGGGTGGGAAGATTCTTTCGAAACAAAAATTTCTCGCTATGTATCTATTTGCTCCATAAAATTGATAAATATACTATTTAGAATTTGAAACGCAGTCGCAACTTTAAGTAATAATTGTTGAATATAACTTAGAATAAAGACAATTATTCAAATTGTTAGGTAAAATATAATGTAAATGAAGACTGTTTAATTTAATATATTTAATGTAAATTGAACAAATTCAGTATGAATTTATTGTAATTTGAAACGTGAGCTGTACTGAAATCAAGTGCGCACATTTTGTAAAGTTGAGGCTACTAAGCTGTAATATTCATTATTATATTTTTACAGTGAGCAAAAATCAAATTTTTATTTGACGAAACGTTTTCGAGTAACGTAAAGACGCGGCGCGAGTTACAAGATCGGGAGCTTCTTCAAAGATTTATGTGACTCGTGGAACTGCGATTGAACGTTTGGATGACCGGAAGTACTACCATAACCGCCTTCCGCTCGAGGTTCCCTCACTCTACGCGATCCCCTTCCCGAGGTCGTACCGGTAATTATCGAAGAATTGATGAGCTTAATTTTTCAATAAAATCACCGATATCGGATCGACGTGAATTACAATGGTACGCACTGATAGGTGATTCGCAACGAAAAACCACTGAACCGGAGTGGCAGTGCGGGAAAGAGAGAAATATGCATTCTGCTACTTACAAATTCATCTCTGAAAAGTTGCGCATGCTTCAATGCCGTTCTCGCTTGGAGTACTATTTGGTTGAGGAGATCATGGTCCTCCAACTGTACGATGTCCGGACTGGAGCCGTTTGTTCGTAATTTGGTAGAGACGCCACACGGGTTCACCCATTTCATATCGTCCGTTTTGTTCGGGGAATTCATTACCGGGGCACTTTGCACCGCTAGCGCTAGGAGAATCACCAACGCGCTGCCTAACCCTGGAAATAAAAACGGTCACCTTAGACTTGTGTCCTATAACGGTCCTTGTTACACAATTATAATCAAACTACTCGACCGCAATGTGGAATCCACTTTCGATGTTATGAAAATATCTACTATTAAAATATTAGAGTTTCCTAGATGAAATTGCAATTGACACCACATTAAAGGGTGCCATTTACGCATCGAGTAATTCGAGCGATTCAACGAGGCGCGTTTTTCTTCCTTATATCTTAATGTTCTCATTGTATATTGTATATTTTAATACGCCGTATGTACCATCAGTACGTTTTGTAGATCATGGAAACAGTTACGTTAATATAGTTCCATCGGAGATCCGTAGCGAACGAGCGCCATGGGATGAGACCCATTTCGCGATGTAGATTAACTTGTGTAGGGGCATCATTAACGGAATTGTCTGAGCCTTAAAAAAGGAAAAACCGAAGACGAGGCTCAATGTTCGGCGGTAATCACGATTTGACGTGAGAGCCGCGAGACGCCTGTGTGAAATTATCATTGAGCTTCCGGCTCATTGGCCCTCCGTTTCCACCCTCGGGGATTCACTCGTCGATAGTAAGCGCCTAAATGGTAGATTCCGATCGGGACCGTCTTATGATCATCCGGCAGTTTCAAGATCACCGCACGTCGAATTACGTCCCCGCGAATTCGTCGTCGCATTATTACGCGAGTTACGACCCTTGATGAGGGGCCTCAGATCACGTGCAGCGGTACGACGACAAACCATCAACAGTTGTGCGTACGCATTTGAAGGATGTATAACGACGGGAGGCCACCGCATACGACGTGTTGTCTGCATTTAATCCATGCCCCCCCCTCCCCCTCCTCTTACCTCCCTGTCGTCTCGAAGAGGTCTCAAAAAATCGAACGATGCATGCATTGCGCGTACGCCGCTAAGTGTAATGGTTGATTTAAAGGTAAATCGGTTTGCACAAAATATGGCATTTTGCATTTATCAATGTTAAATTCGATCTGTTTATACTCTTCTCTTCTCTGAGGTCGATCGCGATCTATAATGAGAAAATTGTGCGCTAGAAAGTCGTTTCCTTTTGTCGAATGACTTTAACGTTATTACTGGACAATGTTAATTTGTGTTTTCAACATTTATAACGGAGCATCGGTAGTTTCCCAATCAGGTAAAAAGTGTCACAAAGTATTGGAGAGTTAAAGTTTTATATAAGTCCTAGCTCTTGAATTTATATCGTTAGCTGGACGAGCAGCCGCGCGACCGAAAACCGGAGGTGTGTCGCACCATCCGCAGGCGCTAACGAATTTAATTTTAATGTGCATGAACGCATGATGGAGCCGACGGACGCGCCGTACAAACGAAGGGAGATAGAAATGCAGACGGAAAAAGAGCGAGATGTAGAGAAAACGAGGAGTGGGACGGGGAGACGCCTCGAACACTTAACGCATATTAATGAGCGGCTCTTAAGTGCGTTCTGCGTTGCGATGAGAGAGCAATTTGCCGCAGGGAAGTTTGCGCCCTAAAGTGACGACGCAAAACCGTGTCGGCCAGCAGCGGCGACACGTTGCCATAATTTTTCGGGCGAACATACCACGATTCGCTACTAATTTACAAAATCGCAAGAACGCGATAAACGTTAATCGCGCGTAGTCCATATTTTTTAATACTCAGTTAGCTCACGCAGCCGCCTGTAATACGCGAAATAAGGAATTAATGAAAAGTTAAATCGCAAATTTTCACAGATGTAACTATTCTCGTTGCGATGGCGTGTATTGTAAAAGCACTCGGGTCCCTTTTTTCGTAACTAGTTGCATAATATACGTCAGCGTATCGATAAAATCATATTTTTACACTTTATTTTTAGCACGAAAGAGTAGTAGAAAAGAAGAGCAAGAAGTATTCTCGGAAGGTTAACAATTCTGGCGGAAAGCGTCCAATTAATGTCTGCTAATGATCTTAGAAGAAACACGTGTGTACTTGCAATATACTTTTCGCCCATATACGAAAAGGACCGTATCTCGAGAAACAGCCGTTCGCAAGTATTTTTATCGCGCCGCAAAGCTCGCAGTGATCCACGTAAATGATCCAGGAACGTATCTCCTTACTCGTCGTTCAAAGGCATCGTTTACTTTCTCTTATTTCTTTAATTACTCTGTCTTCCTTTTTTCTCCCGGACGTTTAATTGCTACGCGATTAGTCTTCCACAATCGGTTAAATTTGTCAGCGGAGAAAGGGATACGGTGACATAGACACTTTCAGACGAGTTCGCGTTCTCGAGAAGGAAAACAGAAACGTTCGGAAGCTGGGCGCGATCTTGTCGCTCAAAACTTATATTCTCACCTATTTACCTAATCCAGGAACTACGCGTCGTGAATTTAATTGTTTTTCGCAGAAATGCCGTACGGTGGAAAACTATTGTTCTCGACATACTGTAACTGGTAAACTTTTTTACGCGTATATATTTGGTAATCCATGCAACAAATGTTCCCTTAATTTACACGTCTCTTTAAAAGGAAGCTCGACTAAGAACATATGAAACGTACGTTCTTCTCGTCGCGCAATTACAATCTTGTCGGTGAAGAATAGTTAATCGTCGAAGCATTCGGCAGATGACAGGCTTTAGCGCCATTTTACCCTCCTTTATACTTTCCCTGGTACTGTCTACGTATCGCCGATACCGCGAGGGCCTACCTCAACGACGACTCTCAACGACGGCGTTCCATCGAAATTCCTAAGAACCCGCGGCCGCGTTGAAAAAAGTATGGCGCGCAAAGCCGGTGAACACCGGTGCAAAGCGCATCTCTACTGTCGGCCAACAAGAAAGACGGTGAAAAATGCGGTAATGACGCACTGTCCTCGCATTGCTCGCGACAATTATACCCCATTACGCCCGACCCGCTACTCCCTTTTCTTCCGTTCGTGTCTACGGACCGAAGCACGTTGCGGTAGGTCGCACTACGGCGCGCATGTACGTTTGACAATTTATTATAGATTGCTCTCTGTCAATTCGTCATTGTCATAAAAGAATGGCCAAGTTGTACGTCTATTGGAGTTGTCAGCACCTTTCGAAATGTTTCACCTCGCTTAAGAATGAGAGCGGCAAATGCCAAACGTTGTCTTACTGGAAAGTACAAAAGTATCTAGGGGCATCTGGCCGAGATTATCTGAAAGACGAAACTACAGGTTTTCACGGTTCGTAGAACCTAAGGATTTAAACCACCTGTAGGACCCTCGTAGCGTTCAACAGGTGGGCGGACGGAGGCAAATATACCGCGCGTCCTGGCACGTGCCGCGTTTTAAATTCATTCCGGGAAATCCAGAGCTCCCTACAATAATACACCCTCATCGATTTTACGGAGAATGTGGAAGAAGTAGATAAGACAGTAAATGAAAACGCGTGTAGACTCAAGATTCGCAAACTTGTAAACGAAGAATCGATAAGGAGGACCGTTACAAGCCGGATGACTAATACGTTCATCGGCATGCTCGAAAATGACGTCAAAGTCGCAAGAGAGAATGACATGAGCGGCAATGAACCGAATGAGAAAGAAAAGCGTAATATCACGTTTATGTGCTGTACATGGCGTCTTACCGACACGCGAAGAGAAAATATTTAGATAACACATATTTCTACGCAAAAATTCATATAGCTTAGAATTAATTGAAGAAATAATTGAGAATCTAATTTATGCAATGTATTCTTTGTACAGCAATGCTTACGCACCAGAAGCATTATTTATATTATATTACAGTAGATTTTAATGTTAAATGTTTTATACGTTTATATTGTAAAAGAATGACATAATATTACGTAAGAAAGTTATTAAAATTATGACTTTTAGAAGTTTATATAAACAGTTCAAGATTTTCATCGGCAATTGAGGAAAATAACATTTGTAGACCGAGGAGTATGTTTAAAGGTGTTTTCTAAAGATACTTATCAGAGGCGGCGAGCACCGCTCAATGATTAAGGTTTCGAGACACACGCGGGTTTTACCGTCAGGTCATAATCCGCTCCGGGTGCAGATTTACGAGTCATAATCAAGTTTATCGATGCTAGCCAAGTAATAGGATTCCCGAGTTCTACTTTTACATACGAATCCGTGTATCTACTATTTCGGATTATGACTAACATAGAAAAATTCATGGAAAATTTGGCTGAATCCTCCTGATACAACGTTTGTATCCGATAGACGTACTTGCCAAGTTAGTTAATATATTTCCGCGTCGACGTTACGAAAGGTTAATAAGGAGCGAGGGATATAAACAACTGGCTTGATGCAAATGAAGCAAATCCTGATATGATTTCTAAATCAATTCGGAGAAAGCGTTGCGACCGGAAAGAGGATGCAACTTTTATATTGACAACGACCACGCTGCAAAGAGATAGAACCGTACGATGCAACAGCCGAAATATTATTAAAATAATTGCGTAATGCATTTTGCTGCATTATCACGACCACGAGTCAATCGATAGTAGTGTAATGTCTGCATAAGAATACAATAAAAGTATTTTGTTCACGTGACAATCAATATTGCACCTGCTACGACCCATTTTATGATACAAGAGTACTTTAATACACATGACGCGCCGATCTGCAATGCATTTAAACAGCAGTTTCTGAATAAAAAGTCTTAATTAATTAGTTTTCTGTTGTGTCGCAATAAATAATGTTAATTTTGCAATATCAACGTTCATTTGTGCAATCGCAATTATCGTTACACTAGCATTAAGTGATTGCTATGTAATCTGGTGTTGTGTACACTCGTGTGTTTGCGTGTGCGTATGCGCGCATACGTGTGTGCGCGTGTGCGCGCGGTAACATCGACTTACTTAAGGATCTGAGTACGTTGAAGGATGCGTTAGAATGCCGTGTTCTCCGGTCGTGATAAAATGTAGGCATGAGGTGCGAATCACTCTTTCTCTCTCGTATAAGCGTTTTCGCGGTTATCGCTTTAGTGCAGCGACGTCTTGCGACGATGTTGTCCTGATATTTGGTCGGTTGCAACGATGAGATCGTGGACTTCGGTGCCGGCGCGTTGACTCGCGCGGCATGGTCGTGCACCCGGTGGGACGTAGTCCTCTGATCGCGGGTGAGTATGATCTCCATTTGCATCGATGGATTCTCTAACGCGTTCTTCACAATCATCGTGATCGCATAACACTGTTGCGCGGGCACTCGCGAACGCACAGCCTCGAGGCAGGAGTAACGCCGGTGTATCCCTCGCGGATCTCTTCGCGTCAGCAATGTATGTATGCTGGTAATAGATACACGTGTGTTATATACATATGTATATAGGCATGGATACCACGGACGGTGCGTGCGTGCTCCAACGTTCTGTCGCACGATACGGCACCGATCCCGGTCACCTGAGGGGTGGTCACAATCGAAAAACAGTCTGCACAGATTCACAATCCGTTTGGCACTGGTCCCAGCACACGCGATGCACTGATTCTTATATGAGGGGGTAGAGGGGTTGTGGGATCCTGAGAGAGAAAGAGGGGAGGGGGGGGAGGGTGCTTGATAAGATGGCGGGGGTATTCAAGAAGAAGAGAAAGAATCAGAGGGATACACTGTTAAGGGTAGTGCGTTTTCCTCTATTTTTTCTTCCGGTTCTTCCTCTCTTTGGTTGCCTGCTTCACTGTTACACCCTCACTCCCGCGAGTGTCCGTTTCCTTTCTTTATCGTTTCCCACGCCTTCACAAGGCTATGTTTCACCTTTTAATTGAAAAGGTGAGCTTGACGTCAAAGGATGCTGCACGATCACTGAACGATTTGTCGTACGGAAAAAGGGAGGCGCGGCCAGTCAAACGAATGGACAGGATAAGAAGGCGGGCGAAGCAAATTGTTCGTTTGTCGCTATAGTAGGAGTGAACTTGTCTAAGGGGAAACGGTAGTAGAGGTCTATCCGTCTGCCTTGGACGTACGTAGATCACCTCTCACTGTCGTACAGTCTTTATCCATTGTATTCTCTTTCGTCCCTTTTTCTCCTTCTTTTTCTCTTTCTTCCTTCCTCCCTCTTTCTTCCTATTGGAACGCAGCTCTTTCACTCTTCCTATCACCTCGTGCGCCCCCGGTGTATGACTGTCAGTGTATGGTACTGGCCACTCCGTCGACCGGTGCCTATATACGATTGTAAAGTCACCGAAGCACGTGGCCCGCACCCCGCTTTCGGCCAATCCTCCCACCATTCCCGCCCTTCCTTCGGCCACCACCTCCTTCGTCCATCATCTCCTTCCCTTCTCCACGTTAGTCCTCCAACGCGGTGGTTCAGGACTCATTCATAACTCCCCGAGACCAACTTGGTATCCCCTCTTAATCTGTCCCCACTATGTGTACGTAGTAGGCGATAGTCACCCAACGATGTTAACGTCGACTCACGATCGACCTGCCGTACATAGTAGTTTTATCTCTCGAGCCTCTCTGGTGATCTCAAGTATTACGAATGGATACTGAGACTTGCTGTACTAATTAATTTGCAACAATGTATTTTCCTCCAAGTATCGTGAAGAGATGACAATTTTGCTAATTTTATCATTAACTCTATTAACTACGTATACTTTATTAAATTATTCTCTTTACTGCTATTTTTGTTTGCTTCGTTCCATTTTATTCAATGTATATTAGAATACAAATTTTTAATATAGAATTTTCAGGAAAGAAAGTTCAATTAAAGAAAAATATAACGTATTTAGATAAATTGAATAAGCTTCTTTCTAATACGACAATGAAATAAAAATAAAATTACAATTAAATGTTCAGGTTTTATAACGAAATCGTAATTAGACAAAAAATATCCTTGTTGGCACGTGCTTTTACTGTTTTTATATCGCAGAAATGTAGTTGATGCATCGTAGTTCATTCTTCATAAAAATCGTAAATGCATTGTTACGGATAAAATAAATCTGTCGATAAAGGTAATTATATCGCAGGAACATTCCGCCTGCAGAGATGAATGTGTGCGTCAGTAACGCGGCCGTACGCGCGATTCCGCTAATTGTCGACGAAGGCGTGACACCATTCGTTATCCCCGGTCGAGAATCTCGTACGTCCGTAGCATCTTCGTTATCATTGCGAAAAGTTCATGGCATTAATGAACGATGTTAATAATGGCAGGTCGCGATTCTTCGTCATGGCAACGTCAGTAAGTGCATATACGTTTCTGTAGACACAACAATGATGCTGATAGCATTCATGATGACGCTCATAGCAATTATTACGTTCGGCCGTTCCCATGCAACAATGTCGTTGCCAGATCTTGACATTGTCGGATTAAAAAGATCGTTAGAGTCCGATGTTTATTACAAGTATGTGCAAATATTTATGTACCGGCTGAGCTCTTTCGCAAGATCGTATCTCGATTTTACGCATTTTTTAATTTTTCTGCTTAAATACTCATTTAGGGCCAGAATACGCGTTTAAACAGAAAAACTGGAAATTGCGTAAAATCGAGATACTACCTTGCGAAAGGGATCAGTCGATACATTGGTGATGTTTTTTTTTAATCTTGTTTAACATAATATAATAGAATCTTTTTTACATGTGTATATTTAGAAATATGACATTAGCATCAATTATAATCTTGATTCGTGAACTTTATACATTGTTAAAGTTTTCCACGTTGTGTAGTCAATCATATAACTTCCAACATTGATACATCGAAGCATATCCGATACAGATAAAACTTTTTTTGCAGAACGGCAAGATTTCCATCTGATCGAGTGATCCCGGTTCCCCTCTCGCGCTTTGAATTTTCTCACCGCGGCGCACACACTCCCCACTCAAAACTGCGTTCGTATCCTCTTTTACCTCCCACTTAAAGTCAGTGATGACGTCTCCTTTCACTAGCTCTTGAATGCTTACGTACATTCGTACCTCCGTATTACTGAAGTTGGAAGTATGCACGTCTGTGACAAATCGGTCATACTTCCGAAAGGATTTTCTTAGAATGAACGCCGGATCCTCGGGGCGAGATAGGATTCCGACTGACAAATATTTTCGAGGAATCTAGTCCAATGGTCCGGTTGCGGTTAATTATAGACGAAGTGATTTCGGGGAGATTTTTAATTAATTATTGTGATAGAGTTAATTGTATATAACACACGCGTTCGACGCCGCATGACATGACAGATTAATTACAATCATTGTACAATCATCTTGGAAACGATGATATAAAATGCATGTTTCCATCCCGATTGATTGTTAAATGCAAAATAATGCTATTAATAAAAATTGCTTCGTTGATATAAAACAGTATTGAAAAGAATTTTTTATACATATGTATGTATACAGTGTCCGATTTGCATCAGCAGGCACTCGAAAAGCGGCGAGTGAACTACGTGAGACTTGTAGATTTGAGTTTCTGATTGCATCACGTAACGTAACCAATGAATAACGGCAATGAGTTCTCTATCAAAGTTTCTTAAAACTATTAATTTTCGATAAATTAGCTCCCCTCCATAAAATTTTTGATATCATCAAATGTTTTCAGACAGTTGTTGGCTCTTTTTATATTATTTCATTAAAAACTTTTCTAAGATAATAAATTTTACAGTTTTTTAAATTATATTATAAGTTACACAAAATTTTTGATACTATATTCATGAAAAGATCGCGTTTTTAAAATGTCACAATCCATTTTTGGAATTATGTGTAGAAAAAATACTAGAAAACTCGACACAACTCTCTAATTATGTAATTATTTTATTCCTCACACTTACCGACTAATAGGGTACTTTATTCTTTCATTATATTGTACCTTACATTTTACGTGTGCACATAAACTTCTTCAGAAAATACTTATAATGTACAGCGAGTAGGTGACACCAAAATCCCATTAGAAACAAGACACACATATCTATCCGCATCTGTGAGAACCTTGAAGTAATGGATTGGAAGGTACATTTTGAATGAAAAATAATCGATGGAAAAATGTGACAAAGGAAACCTTGAAACTACACCTTACAAATTGTACGTCTCGGTCGATTCTTTAGGATTTTTAGGGATATGTCATCGTATACAATGCAACTTTCGCTGCACGACTTCGGTAGAATGTGACAATGTCAATATTAACTATTGCTTACATTGATAGAATCGGTAAAAATCACGATTCATTATTCATAAAGTAATATGGAGCCTTGGCCCGGAGGCATTGCTGCTGAAAGCATCAATAAACGACCCAGATTAACAAGATGACATATACTATTATAGACAAATTAAATCGATGAGAAGAGAATATAGGATTTCTCGATATTTGTTATGCACGCGCGCGATGAATGCTACCAAATATTTAATTACCACTTCGGAAACGCGAAAAATAAGAGAAAGATTCTTATATTTTATATTTTTCTTAAAATTGCTCATGCTGATACACATATAAACACATAAAATTGAATAAAATTAAGAAAATTTTAATAGTACTGGAAATAATGTTGCACTTTTGCATTCCTGTTTTACGCCAGATATTCTGTTATAGATTGAATTGAACATGTACATATACATAGTATATACATATGTATGTACTGTTGAATAATATATTAAAAAATGTAATATACAAATATTAACAAAATATATGATAATTTTCTCTCATATATCTTTATGTAATTTATATGTTTACGAGTATTTTGCACAATACTGTGCGTATTTATTTAACAAGGAAGCGCACAGGAATAAGACATTGGGAGACGCATTTTGATTTGAGGAACGTCCTACGTGACTGTCCTCATGGTTTCGCCTTTTAATTTTACATAAGAGATCACGCATTATGCATAGCTACTACGTGCCCGTAATACGGTGTGATGGAACAGTATAGAGAAAGATGATGTGATGAAAAACTGCGTGGATACTAAAGATTCTCGAGCGTGTATACGCGTCATATCATATATGAAAGGGTGATTATAGAAAAATATTCTCGATAAATAATACGCTAAAATTATTTCTCTCTTGCTCATTAAACTCATAATTTTTACTATTGACGTAATTTCTACTATTGAATAACATTAAGTTCCCCATTTTCCATTATTTATCTTAAGCAAATAAAAGATTAAAACTGAGAATTTAATATACCTACGTTTAATTCACTTAAAACTTCTCCTATGTTTTGTCTACATAAAATTTATTATTGCACCTTGCACTACCATTTTTTATTTATCGTATGTGATACGGCGCCGCCGTCGGCGCGTCCCCTTCTTCGAACGTACGTGATTTCCTAATGAGAATGCAAGAATAACATCGCGCCATGTATCGAAAATGTAGATAATGCACTTGAGGAATTTTCAGATAAAACTGTTTCTCGCAGTAAGCGATCTCACTTGAATTTTGATATATTATCATCCTGAGAATCGCAATATTTAAACAGTAGAAATTCTGCATTCCAATGTAATTATTTTCATCATGTATAAAATTTTCAGAAATAAATACAGCAAATATTCTCGATGTGGAAATATTACACGCATATTTATTGTAGGCAATAACACATATAAAAATAGTAAATGTCTAAAAGTTGTATTTTTTTATTAAGATTGATGATTTTATTCTCGATTTTCTCCGTGTAAATCATGTTTGTTCTCAGTTATGGCTTTAAAAGTGATCGCTAATCATCTAAGATGGATGGGTTCATGTTTTAAGAAATCAACTGTGATTCGTGACGACAATACCACATTGATATTTTCTCTCAGTAATATGCACGTTTCCTTCCGTTTACGACGGGGCATGAGAGTTAAGTGGTGACTGGACCGAGTTTACGCAGAAAACGTACGCGGTCGCGTGGCACGCAAGAAAAAATGAAATGAGAGCCAAGCGGAAGGTCCTGCTTAATTAATGAGTCAATGTGATCATTGTTTCGTTGGAAACGCACGCGTTTTCCGCCGAAAACGGAGTGCGCGGTACGTACGCAGGTCGCGTGTGACGAATCTATCCTTGCCGGCTTCTACAAGATTGACACATTGGACTTATGGAAATTAGTCTAATTTCGTATCGCGGTTGGCCATTATGCTCGTAGTCACGCATCAACGCGTAATGCCCATCATCATAACCGATAATCACTTCGATGGAAATACAAGAGGAGAATCGCGGGAATTGCGCGCAACGAACACGCGCACAACGCCGTAGGATGAATAACGAGATATTGTTACTCAAGGTAAAAGGGCCTCAAAACTATGTAACGTGTGTATATATTACACAGTTATAGGCGTATTCTCAGTATGTGTTCCAATCGCTTGATACGACAAAGTAGAAAATTTTCTGAGCAATCTAAGCTAATAATAATTATCATTAATACACTGCAATTATATGCTACGTACAGAACATGAATTCACACTGTGGAATATGATATGTTTGCGAAGTATTTCATTAACAATTAAATTTGATATTTAAATAAAAGTATTTAAAATATGAAAGTAAGTAATAATACTTTGCAATATTTAGGTTTGCAAAAATTTATTTTGCTGCCGGATCTTATGGATTTTAATTTATATTCGCAGTGTATAAAGATAATCATAGATATTTTTTCGCGCAGAGAGAGAGAGAGAGAGAGAGAGAGAGAGAGAGAGAGAGAGAGAGAGAGAGAGAGAGAGAGAGAGATATTTAGATACGTAACCGGACAGGACGAAATTTTACAATTAGTATTATGCATAATTGAAAAGAAGAAAAGACTTTTTGTAACTCCTTAATTGTATAATTGGACTGTTCTTTACATTTTATTTCGGTTTGTAATAGTTAAAGCCTTTCAAAGTCACAACCTACACTGAAAAAAATTTCTGGTTGAATATGGACGAATCAGATAATTCCTTTAGGATTTACCAGAATTTCTGTAATCCTACAGAAATTCTGGTAAATCCTAAAGGAATTCTGGTAAATCCTAAAGGAATTATCTGATTCGTCCATATTCAACCAGAAATTTTTTTCAGTGTACTTCTCAGGTACTTTTGAGTTTAAACAGTGGATGCATTTGAACAGATGCTATGATTTATGATAATGGTGCGTTATAATTAGTAAAATGACCAGGTTGCACGTAAAATTAGAAAAATGGAGATTTGAGCCAGGTATTGGGAATCTTGTCCCTTTCGTCTTTGTCCTTTTGTTGTTTCGATAATTTGTCAAATTTAAGCACGACTAGACGAATATTTTATAAAAGACGAAGGGGAAAGTAAAAGGGACGTATGGCTATAACTAAAAAGAGAATATCCCTTGTCAAAAAAATCCTCGTATAACTTACACTGATCAAAACTTTTCCATTGACTTTATTTGTTTCGTATGCGCTTTGTGTGCTCCAACCATCTTCACTTTTTAACCCCGTCACAAGCAAATCCTGCCTACCAAACTCTACCAAGAAATGTTTCGCCGACTTAAAAAGAGTCATTTTAATTATATAAACATATGATATATAAATATACTAATTGATGCATAAATAGTGATTCTAATTGAATTTGTGGTATTATTATATTATAGAGATCAGATATGGATCTACTAATATGATCCAGAAACTATAATCCCTAATCTGCTTGAGTGTTTTCTGATAAAAATTTGTTAGTGAAGGTGAAATAAGATTAAATCTTTATTCGAAAACAAATGACACTAATTTTTTCCAGAAATTGTTCTAGCAAAATTAATATTTTATTTCCATCTCTACAAGGTTTATAATAGTAACGTAAGATATTTATTAGAGTGGCTTATGTCACGTTTACGATTATTTACATATTTGGCATGGCGCTCTGGATCTCGCGTATGAATCATTAATTCAAAAAGCAACGAGGCTTGCGAGACTTTGAGTCATTAACAAAGCAACTAATAAAGTAACATATTACAATAAAGCTTTGGCTATACTTTTTGTTAGCATCTCCTACATTTTACATATAAGATTATAATACTTTTTAAATCGTGAAATTATCATTTATTATAATATACATATATTTCACTTTTACATTTTATAAAATAGTTGCAAATTAAAATATATTATTTTTAACTTTTGATACATGTATAAATAATTTTTTTTTCAAAAACAGATGTACATACAAGAAGAAAGTAAAAATATCTCTGAAATGTATTATTTAGTGTGAAAAGTATTGTAAATTTTTCTTACGGACAGATCTTTAAGTTATCCATTGTAAAGAATCCGTTAGATTTGACGAAGCGGTAACAAATGTTATCAGAGGTAATAGCCGCATTGTGGCGTTCACGATGCAGTTCATTGTACTCAATCGAGTACGGTAATCTCGCGGAGAAGAATACAAGAGGATCGCGAGCCGCAACCGGTTAGGATTTTGCGCGCGGCATTACGCGAGCAAGCGCATTCGAGGCGCGTACGAATGCGCGCGCTAAAAAACGGCATTTAACCGTCCGAAGTGGAAAAGACGGGTGTAATTTTTTGAAAGAGGCAATTATCGATTCGTGTGGTCCCTGCGATGGCAGCAGTTACAAAAAAGCGGATAGAGACATCACATTCCATCGGTACAAAAGGCACGCTGGGACATCGATAGGGACTGTGTCCTTCAATTTTCCTTGCTCTTTCTGCTAACATTTAATTGTACAGGGACCACCCACGGCTTCTTCATTGTAACAACATTTAACGCTTGTTTGTGAAGATTCATTCGTAAAAATCAAGATAATACAAATTTTAGATATGCTTTGTCAACAATATTTATGCGCAAGCCTCAGGGTTCAGATCGTCACATTAAGAATATCTAACGACTAAAATGTTTGCTATAGAGATTGGACACTAAGTGACATAATGAAAGGTAAATTTTCTAGCAAAATTATTTATCACTGTTACTAATTCGCCATATTTATAAAAAATGTTCGCGATCAATCATCCCAAAATATATCAGCAATAACAGAATAATCGGGTACCACTGATATAGTAATCCGATGAGTTTTTTCCATTGCACTGCGTATATCGAAAGAAATCGTGGCTTACCATTCTGAAGAGGGCAGGATTTGAAAATTTCTCGGCACGCGATATCGGCAGTCATTTATTCCAGCATTCACAGCAATAGGTTTGTCTCATTTCAAGAGGTGCGCTGGTTAACGCGATTACCGACGGAAGCACTGAATATATTCAAACAAAGTACAAGAGGCCACGAGATAATCGACATGCCACTTTATCATGAATTTTGTGGCGATGTAGTAGCACAGTTCGGAAATCCGGAGTTCGAAGGTTGGCAAGGTTCGTTTGCTTTCACGAGTCAATGATGTTACGATACGCAACGAGAAAAACAAAAGGGTGCGCGTGACGCTATACATCGGGGTATAAATTCTTATCGATGCTTTACATTACCGTAATTACTGTCTGTATTAAATTATTACGTTTCCTACACAATTCGTCATACAATTACTCTTTGTAGTGCTCGATATTCGTGATGCAATAATTTTGCAGCTCGTTATTACAATTTTAATGCCTATAAAAGAATGACGAGCAATATGACTTATTTGACACAGAGATTAACGTAAGGCAAATTGTAACGAACAGAATTATTAAATAATATTGGACAATAATTATTTTCTCTCTTTCTTGTAGTCGATTAGTCAATGAAAGTTACGCGCAGATTGATTGATTCTACGGCTCGAATGTAACACTATCTGCAAAACATGTTCGTAAATCGGTTATTTGGGAAATAATAATTATCTGTGATGCTCCTTGTTGACATCCGGTATGTAACGAACAACAAGGACGCATTTACTGCGCACGTGCGTCACTGCGCTAAACAAATTTTTCTGTAAATATAAACCAGGATATCTTCTTGACACGACAACCTGTTACATACATTAACAGCATCCGAAAATGTTTCGATGCGCGATGACGTTCATTAATATGCGTCCAATATCAACTGCGAAATTGCAAAATGTATTTCGTCGTTTGAGACTTATATTTTCTGTATAGCATAAATCTTGAAACACAAAGTCGCATGGCACGCGATTACACGGCTCGTGACCACATTCGACCATTTCACGTAGCTTTGCGTTTATGCACCTTAAATATCGATAGCACTAGCATATATTCGGTAAGATATGCCGTATCACATCTTCACGCGGAATCTATCGTTAAACAACTGGGAATCGTTAATGCGAAGTTAAAGTGTGAAATGATGCAATGATTCACGCATTGCTGTGATAATAACGAATTCAACCACAGATTTTTTCTGGCTCAAGAACAAGATCCGAGTTGTTATAAACACATCGATAAATAATCATATTTGACGTGAGTTTGGACGTTATTATTTATATTATTTTTACAGATTGAATAAACAAATAAGTAATTGTCTTTTTAAAACGACCATAGAATACGTACAAGATTTTATATACTCTGGAAATGCATTTATTATTAAAACAATTGTGTTTGAGAAATACAACACCGATTTTATATGTTCCGCAAAAGGAACAAGTTCGTTAGTGAATTATACAAAATGAAAATAATATTATATTAAATATTTATCAGAGATTTAACTTTATATATTTAAAGCAAGAATTAGAAGTACAAGACTGATTGCAAGACAGATGTGTATGTATGAATGGCATGGCAAAATAATTTGTTGCTTCACATTCAGACAAGATGGTTAAAAACTATTAAGAATTTAATTTTATAATTAATTGTGTCTAATACTATGATCACGGCTAATTTTATTTACTGCAATTCTCAATTACCAATGTGTCTCGTTTGCATTAGGTATGAAAGAAAGGAAATTGAGGGTTCTATTGATAGCTTAGAAAACTCATATTCCTCGGATATTGCATAGTCATCGTTATGCCAATCTCGATATGTAAATACTATCTCGTCTACGCTATTGATTACTAATTTTCCTGAAATGCTTAGCATTATAAATAGCATTATAAATTCACCTCTTCACGTTGTCATCGCTTCGGGAAAAATATTTAACATTTATCGGGTACTTTGGGAGGTAAAGGCAGTAGGTAATTTAATATTTGATTAACATTTTTTTCTCGAAAAATAATTCCAAAATAATGTTGCAGAAATATATAATCAGAATATTATTGTTGTAGAACAAGCAAGAGTACGTAAAAAGAAATAAGCAATTGTAATCGAGCCATTTTCATCTTCGCTAAAAAGACGGAAGTGAATTTTAAATGTAGTAATGTTCGATGATTAACATGACACTGGGCTCCATGCCTACTATGTTATTGTAAAAACAGGAAATACGTTCTCGACATAACGATCAGTTCTTATCGTACACTGGTTCCGGTCAAAATCGTTTGACCCTCGCATTGGATTTCGACTCTCGAAACTGCACTGTCGGTTTGACAACGAACTGATGCCCTGATGCGCTATTTTAGTTAGTTTCAAGTATATCATAGCAGGAGGGGCGCATATCTTAAACTTAAAGTGCATCCGCGGCCGTGATTGCCAGACATTGAGTTACGAAAATGTTTGCACTTAAATACGACGGACGGTAAATATCTCTTTCGATTTAAATAAAAATTGTTGCATTGAGCGTTCTATTATCTACGTGCAGTTCAACATTTCAAGTTTCAACATTCATAGTAGTTTTGTATAATTAACATAAAACGATATCTGTCAATAATATCAAATAAGAAAATGTCTTCTAAATAATTTCACAATCATATGATAATTTTTGTATATTGTGTTTGAAAGAATCAGATTTATTTGTATGCAAATGCGAATGACCTTACAGATTTACTTGAATAATCCAGATAGTGGTGAATCAACTCATACTTCCTCCAATCTTTGATTCACGCACGCCTTCGTCCTGTCTGGTTGTAACCGTCTGCTATTATTTTTAGCGCATGATCACTACGCCGCGCGAACACGAAAAGAAAGAGAGAGAGGGAGAGACGTTTGTAAGACGCGGTTCTAATGCCGACCGAGTATATTAGGTCATCCCACGGGCTTGGCTTGCATAATTATCGGCTCTTCTGTCACCAAAGGCCGACCCGCGTATAACACCGTTGCGTTGCTCTTTTACCGCACCTTCAGCCGCGGCATTCATCAACGTGGTATGCGTAAAAATAAGTACTATATGCGTTTGTATGGACATAATTTTAAATTTTGTACATGAATTTGAAAATTTCCACTTTATCAAGCAATTAAAAGTTCGGTCAAATCGCACATTACGAATTCCTATGGCAAAGCTGTAAAAGCTTGAATAAATAATATTGAACGTATTTCGAAAAAAATATCACTTCTATGTAAATTGTACAAGTACTTTTCTTACGATAGATCGTAATGTACGGTATACGTGAACGTTAATCGATAAGGTTCACCGATTCAAATGTGTGCAATGACACATGTGAAACTCCTGGTAACGATCATTGAACACTCCCGAGTCTCGTAAGTTACGAGGAAAGATCTTTCGTTATTCTATGCGGGTAACTACAATGTGTTATAAGAGAGCCTAGCTAGGATTTTCCAATTGTGTCACGACGCAGGTGTATTTTTCTATTAATGAATGCAAAAATACCGGCGCAGGAAATATTATACAAAGAATTAAATTGATTATAGTTTTCAAATATGCACTTTGTCGATGCTCAAAAGTATTGATTATTTATGATAAAGCTTTTATATGTACGTTGCGAAGATCTTACTATATCGTACTATCGTATTATCAAACTGGTATGCCGATGAGTAAGACAAATTCACTCATGTAACTTTCCTCGAATCATGGAAAAAGCACGGGAAAATAGCTGAGTCGCACTATCAGAGCTTCAGTAACTTTCTATCCACACAGACGAGAGCAGTATCCTTTCGTATACCACAGAGTCAAGCACGGATTTTACAACTGCAATACTTTTCTTTTTGAAATTATCATTTTACACAGTGATACATGTACTGGAAGTTTTATTTATCTTCATGAATTTTCGGTTTTAATAGTGCGTTTCGTTTAAGTAATGTATTTCCATAAAAAGAACGAATCATTACAATGCATTGAATAATCTTATAATCCGAGTAGTGAAGAAATTAGTCCGAGGTACCAAAAAGGTAAGAAAAATTTTCGAAATAATAACAAAATCTTTGCACAAGTACAGATCGATTGTCACGTATATGTATAACTATAGTACTCTATTTTAATTCTCATATATCAAAAAAGTAACTCGTTACGTATTATTCTTGCAAGCTTATAAATAAAATATGGTGTTGTCAAAGTATATGAGACCAAAGAGTTGTTATATTATAACAAAGCTATCTATGACTTTATCAATATTATCTGAAAATGTTTAAATATAATCTGGATATCCGGATATATTTGTATACAGCTTACCAGAATTGATTTTCATAAACAAATTTTTACGAAATTTATCGTCTAATAAAAATATTTAACCTTTGCATAGATTGCGGTGATACTAATAAGAGTGAAGTTTACGGATGGCTTGAATTAGTCATGCGAAGTACGCCAAGAATATTAACCCTTTGCGGTTAGTGAGAGTCAAATCAAATGATACTTGTGACGCTGTTGTCTAAACGATATCCTCATTTTCACACTTCCTTCTGAGAAAACAATCTTACAGGTCAATTTCGTGTGGCAGTTGTCCGGCTACTCTTTTTCTCTCTACCGGACACATAACATCCGCCAAACACATAGTAAAACAATTTCATAAAGATTCTCTAAAGCACACATGACTCAATCAATCAGATATTTTATTCTTCAAGAAAGCTTTATTGTAATAAAGAAGATGATCGGTTTTAGTTTTAATTATATATCTCACTCATTTCAATAATAGGGAAAATATGTTATTTAATACAAAGAACATATAAAATCCAAAATATTAAGCAATTTCAGATACATACAAAATATCTATGTATATTTCTGTCATTGTTTTAATTATATGGAGTGAAAATTTTTCGTATTCAATTATTGAATATACCATTACTGAGTACATTATGTACTACATGAAATATAAAGAATACAACAACCTATCACGATATATGTACGTATATTTTTCTACCTGTGCAGGACGATGAAAGGCAATCGATTAGCGTAGATGCGTAGTGAATATTGCGCGTGCACCAGCGATACTGTTGTTTCTCGCAGTGTGAATCGAAGAAGAAATCATCGGCATCAAGGCAAACAACTCACGGAGGAAAATTAAATGAACAATACGCGGCTTGCGTACTCCCTAATCGTTGAAGCTTGACTTTGATGTCACGGTAATAATACACATATGCAGCACGTTTCTTACGCGCTCCTCGGATTGTTTTATCGAAACTTTTTGCCATTTTATACGCCCGTTTCATGGCAAATTAAACGATTTAAATCAATGTCACTCATGTTTGATGGCAAGATACTATTTTTCCCCGCTAAGTAGCGCCTCACATTAAAAAGCTATTAAATAATAAAATAGATTCTAACTGATTACATCGTTAGACGAGCTCTCCGCAAAGTTTGACGTCAATGCGATACTGCTTGTGCGGATGTTGCGTGATAGATTATCTTATACTGCAGAGATTCTAGTCAAATATATATTACTTTAATGCATAATAGAACGCAAGCAATTTTCTATCGATTTGTCAAGCGTGACGCTTTCGTTTTCCGTGGGTGCCGGATATCGATCAAAAATTTTAGGACCAGCCACCCACGTCATTTCGACGTCATGCTACGTCATAAGTTTCTTAGACTCCGAGAAATATCTTGTTATCCTTATCGCGTAACATTTCTCGTCGCAAGAATATAATCAGTTAGTTAATTCGGTAACGTATGTAACACTAACAAAGTCGACTCGTTGTCGAAACAGGATGTATCAATGTGCCGCGGGAATTTAATATCCGATGATAAGCGACAATGTATTGAGCTATCATAAACTCACAATCAGTTGGTATCAGTTTTCACGTACCGTCTATCGCGACGTAACACATCTCATAGGGAATAAGTTTAAACACCCATGCGTATGCAGCTTCGATAAGCATCCATGAGAATGTACAAACAGGTGAAGTTCAAGTCATAACAAATTAATGACGAAATATTTTTCTAAAATTTTCTATTATAAAATTCTGCTGTTTTTTTTTAGAAATGATTAACGAATTAAAATTTACGGCTGTATTACGTCTCGCTAGACAACTGTAAGAGGAAATCTCAAAATATTCAATTAACTTACCTTATCCCGCGAGAGAACTTGACTGGGAAAATTCAACCTGCCTGCAACAGAAGAAGATAAGAATTAACGTCTTCGAAAAGTTTTACAATAGGGTTTTTAGTGTATGTGACACTTTTATGCGATGTATAATGTGCCTGTTCATTGTGCTTCCCCGTTGCATAAAATTTTGACGTCTAACGGGGAGACAGGATACAAAGTCCGAGATATTTTAAAGTTTTATGCAACGATTATGTTACGCCAAGCAGGATATTCTCTTGGAATATCCCCCGTATATTTATCCCGCGGTCAACTTCGTTAGTCCGTAAGTCAGTTTTACCTCTGCTGTAATAGTTGCTTGGCGGAAGAAAAAAAGCAGTCATCCTTCAAGTATGCGGGTATTGTTTCTTAATAACATGCTTTGAATCATGCTCGCTTAGTAGACGAGTCTTCGAGATACATCGCATTCGATTGTTGTGCCGCGCAATGTATTTACATTTATTGATGTCGTAGCAAAGGTCAGCTTGCTTTTGTGCAATTTCATGTCACGTTACGGAAAGAGTATACATATGTATTTTTGTGCTATTCAACATTACTTTGCTTAATATATAATTCCCTATCTATTGTATGTACATATTTAGATATTATATATGTACCGAAAAATAAAATAAAATGCGCGCGCGCGCCTGTACGTATCGCATTTTTATATATTAAAAAATTACTTTTGAAAACACTAAACTCATTAATATTAATTAAATGTAGATTAAATATTATTACGTTAAATATTATACAAAATCAGTAGTGTAAAACAATTGAACAAATAAGAATCTGTCGCTAATGTTATCTTATTTGTTGCAGGCGGAAGATACTGAAGACATAGCTTTCTGTCGCGTTAATTTTTCTCACGCGAGAGTAAGGCCAGGTGGGATGATATGGACATTGCAATGGACTTTATCAGCTTCGTAGATGAATTACACATGTTGCAGCGACTTCTTCGTAATCACCACAGATTTCTTTACAGGAGAGACCAGTTGTGCTTGCCAGTGCAAGCAGCAGGCGTAAGTTGTGTATCACTTGTACTTTCCTGACATCGCATACTAAGAACTGAACTTCTTCTCGGATCATCCGGCTTGATATTTTCACTTACAATGTGTCTTAAATACTTCAATAAATTAATCCTTATCTTCTTTGCGATAAAATACAAAAAAGTTCTATATACGATAAATTCGTCGATAGTAATCTCAAGGCAGATTCGTTTTTACGTATTTTAGAGATTAAAAGAATTGGTAGAAGGCATGTATAGAACACCCTATATGCACAAGTTGCGATCACACGATGGCACGTGGTCGGAGCAGCCGGTGCCCATCCAAGTATACATTTGTCGTTCGTAACGCGCTGGTATGCGAGATTATTTCCTGCGAATGATTCATCATCGTGCCCTTCAGGGTCGGGATGGCGGATCTTCACTTGGGGTCCGAAGATCACACGATATCGTCTTACCCTTTCAGCGTGCACCTGTGCAATTCTCGTCTCAGTTGCCATCGTGCCATATGTGTTTATTTGAGATCACACGTCAGTTACTTCATCCTTTACTTCCGATTATTGTCTCTACTCTTTCTCATTCGAGTATTCATTTCTTTTGATAAGGTTTCCGACAGGTCCTAGAAGCAGTCAGCAACATGTGCCTGCGGCTTCCTACGTTCATTCATGCTTTCATTCAGAGTATCGATTAACTTATGCAACGCGTAGACATTTGTATCAACCGTATCGCATCAAAGTTGTACGAACCACATTAGTTTATCTTATATAAAATTATTTTCATATAATTTTATATAATTTCTCCCTCTCTACACACACACGCACGCACACACATAGTCACACACATACACACACACATACACACACACACACACACACACATAATATACGCACAATGTATATTGGAGTAACAATTTATACATAAATTTATCATTTTCACATAATACTTGATATTACTACCTCATTAGTAAAAGATCTTGAATTATACAATCTTAGCGTCCAGTATGTAATCTTTAATTACGTTATGGATACTCTCTCTGGCTCTACAGTTTGTTATCATCGAAGATCACTTTACGCGACCATCCGTCAGCTATCCATTTCGATACAAAACGCAAACAGAACTGAGGAGATTGCATACCATCGATAGTCATGCGATGCATTCAAGCCGTTCATTCACGTATGCGCTCATGTGACCTCTTTGCCATAAGTATTCATTTGCTATTTGAATAAATATGCATTCTCCGAAAAAGATAATTATTTTTCAGCCTATTTATTATTAATTTCTGTAATGTAATCCACGAATTTACAGACTCGAAGTAAACGTGAACAACATTTTCAAATGGCTTAGGAATCAACTTAACAAATTAATTTGTTAATTGATTTTTAATCTTTTGGAAAAATATATATGTGTTGCATATATTTAGCTTGTTTCTATAAGGAAAATTAATTGAAGCTTTTATAAGAGCTAGTTCTTTAAAGTTTGAACTATTTTTCCAAAATGTTGCATATTCAGTTAAGAAGCTATGGTATTTCCGGAATGTATATTGGGTGGGCACAATTTTTGTCAGGCGCCTACTTCGCTTCGTCATACACGCGATCTTCGAGGGCATATTTGTAAGAGGATTGAGCGCGCATAGGATCGTCGAGACTGTTCGTTGAATCATCGCAACTCGATTCCAGGAATGCTCCATTCATCTCGGAGCAATGTCTTCGCAAAGGACGCGTAAACCGAAGGTCTTGCGGAATCGACGAACCTGCTTGCGGAAGATACACATTCTGACCCCATTCCGCGCGCGGTCGTGGCTTTGAGGACGCGTATTTCTGAATAACTGCACGACAAATTTCAAGAATATGTTACATAAAAATTGTCACTCGATTGGAATATCAAATTATCTCTAAAATTTTTCACGAGTTACAAGATTGCAGGCCAATTTTGAAAATCACAGTTCATTAATAATTCATTAATGAATAATGTAAACGTAAATGATACAAGCATTTTTTATTAAAAGTAAAAATCTAATCTACAAAATCTTGCTATTCGTCCTTAAGAATTGTGTTGAAGTGAAATTATTATTCAATTTGATCGCTATGTATGAAATATATTTATTTAGTTGAGCGATTAGAAGGAAAGTATATGTTCAAGTTGAATTATTGTACTTTGTAACGTTACTCGATGCACAATTCTGTTCCGATTAGACATGTGTTTGCGCATTACACAACCAAGTTACGGGTTTCCCCTGGCTTCATACCTTGAGGTACACAAACCCATTTATGCTTATGCTGATTATGACGTGGTATACTATTTTTGTGAGTTAGCTAGTTCTCCCTCACAGCTTCGCAGATTCTTTGTTCAATTGTGTTTGGGTAAACTCGATTACGTGTCGTAGCATCTTCCGCGATAAGTGCACATTCAACATGAAATTATTGCGTGTAACATTTCTGCGAATTTGCACCTGCGTCACTGATTTGGAGAGTTCCCAACGATACGGGGAGTTACGCGGCCTGCTTAAGTAATCGCGTACAGTACGACGCACAGCAGGGTGCTGAAAATCGTTGGGGTCTGTTAGGCATTCGTACGTCCCGGGATGCCGCTCTGAATCACTGCGTGTGAAGTCTTTCGACTTTGGCGGTAAAAGCCCACCAACGTGTGTTGGACCACCTTCCGTTTCGGATCGTTTAGTCACGATGTAGCCCATCTTTTGGGTAGCTTGCGCAAGATCAAATCCTGTTACAAAACACCGCGTTTCACGATCGTCGGCTCTTATGTAAATTCTTCTCTCGTTCGTGCAACTGTACCTACATTCCATCATTCGCCGGATGTGGAATTTCACTGTTGCAAAATGTTGTGTAATTTGAAGATGCATGTTATCTATATCGTTCATAATATTTGATGAGTATAAAAATGACGAACAACATGAATTTTCAACTGTATTCTTCGGGATATGATTATTTTTAAGATTGAACGAAATATAAGAAGGATTACACGTTACATAAATATTCATATATTAGTATTATTTCTTCAATATGTCTAATGTCTAAAGAAGCACGTTTAGTTCGCAATCGTACGATCTCGCGAGACCACTTGTGCATATCATAATGCATCGCAAGGTCTCTTTTTATGCTTATTATTCATAAAGGGGGAAGAACACGTAATATGCATATACGACAGGCGATCGGTCTTTGCGTAAGACGTCCAGACGATCGAAGCACAATTATCATTCACCTGATTCACCTCTCCGCACCGCAAATACGTCGTTTGTTGCGTCTTAATCCGAGTACCGGAGATCATTTTCGCGGAATTTGCCTTCGACTTTTGATCGAGGCCATTAGAAGAATTTTACCGCGGCCGAGCACGGAGCTGCCTGTAATTTCTGGATCAATAATTGCTGCGTCGAAGGCGAAACGGATGCGACAAGGACTGTTACTTTACAATACGATACGCGAGGCAAGATCTTTTTCCATTTTTCAAATTAGTTTCAGAGACGATGTAAATGGTTAACATGCGATTTTCACACTCGGTGTGTCAACGTGGATCGTCGCCTTTCTAATCTCCGGGTTGACAGGTACACACTGTTTCGTACAACTAAACGGTCAGTGACGCGTGACGATACCGACCTTAGCATACCCGTGGCTCGCGTGGCAAATTAGCATACCCGTATCGTTATTTTCACGCGACCGTAAAGTTCGTTGCAAACGTGCGCAGGCTCACGTTCCGCTTAAGGACTGCGAGGATATTTTGGGAAAGAAAGAATTACGATCGATCTCTGACGACACAGAGTCACCTTGCACATACAATTGGATGTACAGCTTTTAAATAGATTTTTGCCAAAAAGAGAGCGTCAGATTTCACAAAAATTGCTGTTTTCGCACAACACTCCTGGCGTACGTTGTATCTGGTAGCAAGAAAAAAGTATTATGCAAATAAGATTTATTTCTGTACAACTTGTACAACTTGAGCAAATTTAAATTTATAATTTTGCTCAACGGTATCAATGTTGTGTCGACTGAATCATGGTAAACAAAGATTAGAGCTAGACAGGCTGAAAATTTTGTACAAGGCATGAGAGTCGAGAAAAATTTTATGTTACATCATCAATTAAATAATGATAAAATTAACTCTAATTATCATTAACTATCATAATGACTATTCAATATTATCATTGCAAAGTATCGCTATGTTTACAAGTTGAACTGATTATAAAATTTATGATTGCATCGCATGATTTAGGGGCAATATTATAGCGAGAGGGTCGCAGGTAAACTCTATTGCTGAGTCATTTCGCAACTCCGAGAAATGAACGAGAGAAGTTTCTCAGTAACCAGATCATCCTCTTAAATCGAAAATATTAAATGCAATCAAGTGATTGTGGCTTATCACCAGCATCATTATGTTATCACCGTACAAAAGAGTGAGCAGAAAATATAACTTCGCGGGCATAAATAGACGCGTCGTTTGTGCTGTAACACAGCATGCAATCGGAGACCTTGATCGAAAGACTTGGTTACAAATTTTTTATCTGATAAATATATCTTTTTCCAGTAATTATTATATTTTATAAAATGCGTAATGATCGACACTAAATATATATTTAGTGGCAACACTTTGAATATCAGTGACAATAATCATCTTTATATTCATTAATAATAATTGAATAAAATTTCAAATTTCAATCGACCTTAGCTGACCACATTTATTAAAATACGCTTTCACAACGTTTCGACCTTTGGTTTAGGTCCTTATCAAGTGAGATCTAAGAGTAAATGGTTTACATACAGATTACGTGAGAAGTATAAAAGAATGGCACAGTGTCGCAGAATGATTGTCGGCCTACCTTGTTACGGAGATTTGTGTAATGAAGTTAAAACCGCATTTTGGCGGAACAGAGCTCAGTGTTAAGAGTAGACTTTCACGAACGTCCGGAGTCGAAGGGTGTCAGAACAAAACTGATTATAGTCATTTTAGTATTCAGAAGTCGGGTAACAAATATAAACATATAAGAGAAACAAACCAAGAGATGCTTTTGAGAGGTAAACTAAACCAAGCTAATAATAGTATATCGGATTAAGATTGTCAGAGTGTTCTCGGTTTTCTTGATGAGAAACATTTCAGCTCTCTCCCTTTTCTTTGTGTGCCTTTCATTATGAACAATTTCAGGGGATAACCAGTCAAAGTCATGTCCGCGTTGTGCGGTGTTCGCTGACCACAGAGTGATTATTAGAGTGTTTTTAAATGTTATTAGCATGTTCTATAACACGTGTAGTTGTGTAGTCAAAAGCAACTCTGACGGTCTAGGTTTGTGTTTCTTATATGTGTATATTTGTTACCCGACCTCTGAATACTAAAATGACTAATCAATCTTACACTCCTCGACTCCGGACGTTAGTGAAATTATACTCTTAATACTGAACTCCGTTCCGCTAAAATGTAGTTTTAATTTCATTTGACAAAACACCGTAACAAGATAGGCTCACAATCATTCTGCGATACTGTACAATTCTTTTATACTTCTCGCGTAATCTGTATGTAAAACGTTTACTCTTAGATCTCATTTGACAAGGACCTAAACCAAAGATCCAAACGTTGTGAAAGCGTATTTAATAAATGTAGCCAGCTGAGGTCGATTGAAACTTGAAATTTTATTTATATTAATACTGGCAATCTCTGATGAAATATACCATTCGAACAATAATTGAGTATATAAAAATTTTTACATAAAAATAATATGCAATACAATAATTGGATATAAAAAATATGTGAAAACTTAGATTATTTTAGTAACTATTACTAACTGTCATCCGGTACGAATTGATATAGGGTCATCATTTTGGAGGATACCTACTCTCTAAATGATCGACCCACTTTGATGAGATGCCGACTTTAGCTCCTTTTTTATTCGCACGTCTCGTGTTCGCGCAAGTTTGGACCTGTTCTCCAGCATAGTTCGGGCGAATAAATGGCTAAAAATGTGTACATTTCAGAAATTCAAAAGAAATCTAATCGTTTCTCCTTTTTGAGGTTTTCATCTCTTTATTTGTGTATCCGCCCCTGTTATATAAATTGTTTATGTTTCTATATACGCATATTGCTAATGTCATTTTACCTTCCCAAATATGCTAATTTAAAAATAGGCCACTCAAAGATATACTTGACGATGTTTCGCATGTAGAATTACACTTTATTACTGTAATATAAATCTGTAATTAAATTGGATCAATTTTGACAAAACATTGAAGTAGGTACATATAAAATATATCTTTTAAACGACACGTTTAAATGTTACGAGACCTAATAAAACATAGGCATTGTGAATTCAAGTAATAGTGTCAGAATAAACATTTGGCGATTATAATTTGACACGTTGAGCAAAGATGACGGCAACACTTTCTCTTTTACCGCATACGCTTACCTCTTCAATGGCGTTTCTGCCTATGACCTGCGTGTGACCCGCGTATGTAGCTTCGCGCGAAGTACAGGTGCAACTCACACGCATCGATCTCTACTGTCCAAACGATCGCGAGCCGCTATAAATCCGCGGCCTTGCAGCTCACGCGCACACGCGCGCGACGGCGCAAAAGTTGGATAATACGTTGGATAAATCGTTATGTTAACGGCGTCCGTGACGTAGAGCACGTTATCTCGCAGTACTGACCTGTTTTTCGTAACGATCCGCGCCGAGGAAGAACTAATGTTTCCTAGACCAGTTTCTGCAAGCTTATCGTTCAATTATACGTTTCGCTCGATCACGAACGGGATTTTATCAGTGCATGTGAATGCACTTGGATGAGTACGGTTACCGGAATGAAATGCAATTATCTAGAATCATCTAATTGTAAACGGATACTCTGTTTAATCATCAATTTCTCGGTCTAAATTTCGAGCAAGGATTGTGTGAAGATTCAACTGAGAATCCAGATCCTGCTGGTAGAGATTTACATTTCCTTTCCTTTTCTCTCTTGCGATAAAATTTAAATTTTTAAGAAAGTATATAAACGTACATATTATATTAAATATGAAAATAAAAATAATTATTAAATTTATCTGTGAAAAATAATTATGTACATATAAAAAGTTTATCAAAGTGTATTAAAAGTAAATTAAATATATAATTGAGCGTCCATTGAAGTTTTACTGTGTGAGCATAATGTAATTTCGTTGATGTTTTAGCTTTAAGATTCAATCGGCCCAACTATTGTTTTCGCATTTAATGTTACCATTCAAAGTATCGCAGATACAAGTATCGTAGATGATTTATTTCAGTTGCGAGCCAAATCGTCAGTCAATTAAAATGTTTTCCTGTTGCTGCAGGAAAGACATAAAAGTACGATCTTGCGCGGTACATACTCGCGTGACGAGCGAAGAGAATACTAAGCGGCGCTCAAGCCCGTGAGTTGTATGAATCAGTCGTAAGCAAGTGTAACGACCGAGTGACGTCAAGGAGATTGCACAACGAAGCGCGCCGGTAATCCCAACCGTTAGTTCGTCTGATCGATTCCTCGATCTCCCGATGAAAGCGATCGAGAAAGCAGGGCTTGGAATTCAGAATTCATTTCCTCGATTTACCATGCCCACCCCTTGAGCATCTTCGAAGGCTGGTGTGAAAGCGCTAAATAGATGACTGTTAGTTCGATCTATGACTAATCTCACGAGAGAGAAAAAAATTTACATGCTTAAAATATATGTAATATGTTAAAGTTATTTGCTACTTTTGTTACATCATAAAATAAAAGACAAGAATTGGATATTTATATGTCAACATATTTCGGAATTGTATCCGGAAAATTAAAATGTCTTCTTTCGTTTTCCAAAAAGTTTTGACGCTACAATAAAAAATTTAATCAAAATAAATTGATTAAAGCATTTTCAATCAAGTTGTATTTAATGATAATATTTTAAGTTTTCTGTTAAAATTTCTTGCCACAAAATATATTCATCAGTACAAAACATAAAAAATTTCTTAGAAAAGAATTGTCTTCGGCGAGATGAAGTCATGGGATCGTTTTAGAAGTAGGTTTTATAATTCAGGGATCGTGCATCGCGTGAAACCCCGTAGCGAGGACGGAGAGCGTTTACAAGAACAGTTCTTTGATTCCAATAAACGAACGTCAAATTCTGATATCCCGGTGTTTCCTGTTCGCGAAGTCGGAAGTTTCCTACTAGAATCATAAAACATTCATGTATCAGTCATAAATTATTGCCTTGCTGCCCACGTTTCCCCAGTAAGATTCGAATGCAAAATTTTCATCGTGAAATCCTTTTTCCGCAGGAGATATCGTACTGGGCGATAAGAAAATTGTTCTGACGTCATTACAAGATCCGCCTTCGTGCTGATTGCGTCGTTGCACTTGGCTCATTCGACGAGAAAGCGAACGGAGATAGTCACGGAATGAGTGAAAGTACAATGAAATAAGACCGGTACGAATTATTAACTTCCGAAATCCGTATTCTACTGTATCCGTAACCGATTATAACCTTTCGGATGTTTTAACGTAAAGACTCTATACAATTATTCAATTTTATATATTTAAATACTAGTTCTACATTGGAGAAACTTATATTCAGTATTATTTGAATATTTCACTAGAACAATACATTACGCGAGCATCATTTCGCATTATCCTTATTTTTACATTTTAGGGTAGATTGTCCCATTCTCTTGATAAGTTAGTTAATAGTTGAATCATTTTTTGAATTAATAATTTATACATTATAATTAATTTTATTACCTTTCATCTTCATCCATTCTTACTAAATTGGTGGATATTATTTCAATGCATTCTGATTACTTTTTCAAACTGTCTTTAATTTTATATTAAATTAATTTAATAAAAAGAAGAAATTAATTTTCTATTAATTTAATTTTTACTTCGTCAGTATTATTCTTCTCCGCTCAATTAAATGATTAACTTTAACTTCTCTTTCTTCAATTTTTTGTTTATTCTCTAACCTTTTTTAAGTATATTTTTTACAAGCTGTCAAAATTCACATGCGAGGTGAAAGCACACCGCGCTTCGACAAGACCAATCGGAATCGCGGAGGAGAGGCCCTCGATATTATCGACATGCGCGCCGGTAACGTCTCGTTTTTTATTAATAGAAAAGGATAAACGTTAATTGATTTAATTTACTATATTTTATAAAAGTTGTTCTTTATTTTTCATCGAGATTAGGATAGCAGTTTTGCAATTAATTAAATCAATAGATACTCTTTGAAGAGACAAGAAGCGGAAGTTGACACGCGACCAAAGTACGAAGATTCTTATGACGTCTTGGAAGATAACGATCCGTAGTTGCGTCACATCCGCAAACATTCGAAGAACTTTGGAAGATTTCGTATCGTGGTATGTGTCACACGTCAAAAATTCCCTCAAGATACTTGAACACACAGCGTCTCCGCAATGGAATACAACAACATTATTCATCCGTTTACGTAATTAGAGTTTTCTATGTAACGCGGAATCATTCGTCTTAATTGATGTTACTAAGCTGAGATTAAATAGCCGTAATATGGATACGCTAAAACTTAAACTTCTGACAGAAGATCGGAAAACTACCATGTTATTATTTCGTCCTTTTCAGTTAACCGGGAAATTATTGGCACTTTATCTCTTCGACTTCGTCGCCTTCTCGGCTTCTAATCTTTGTTAATTTCCCGGATCGTCTACACGCATTAACTACGTCACTTGTGACATCTTAACGATGTAATAGCTGTCACAGCAGACGTCACAGCATTGATAAACGTAAGTTTTTACGCACATCATCTTCCTCAACGTTTGAAAATGGTTTTTCCTTTTGTACATGTACATAGGTAGATTAAGCAATATATTATTAATAAATGTGAGAAAGACATCCGCGTTAATTATATTTATTATATATACTGTGACATTATGAAAAATCTAATTACGAGACCAAGAGATTATAACAGATAGATGCATGATTATATTGACCATTGAGCCATTGAGGTCGTTCGAATTGTGTAATATGATATGCATAACTGCATACGTAGTGTAATATAATTAACGCGTTACTAATTTTAGTATATAAAAACAAGTGCTCTTCGTTATCTTAAGGAAATACGTTCAAGATGATCCATGTTTAATTCAAGTACGATTCATTTATTGATATCGTCGTGTATTTTTGAATGTAAAAGATACTTATTGTCAGGTGCTATTGCTGAACCTTTTTAATTTAAGAAAATAGTAAAAGTAATAGAAGAAGTCCAATGTATCTCTCTCTAAAGAATGTAACAATATTTATATTTGAAATGCCTTAAAATTTCCCCTTTTCTCTGTAGAAATCTCTATCTTTCACCAAGCCGAAAACTCGCGCAACTTTCCGCGATGATTTGTCTGTCGACAGTCTCCTGATCCAGTGCAGAACAAAACTGGACGTATGTAATAAAAGAAGTCTAATACGTCTCTCTCTAAAGAATGTAACAATATTCATGTCTATTTCAAGTATTTAAAAAATTCCCCCTTTTTTTCTTTGTGGAAATCCCCAGTTTTTCATAAACTCGCGCAACTTTCCGCGATCATTTATCTGTCGACAGTCTCCTGATCCAGTTCCGAACGAGACTGGGTGTATGTAATAAGAGAAGTCTAATGCGTCTCTCCCTCTCTAAAGAATATAACAATATTCTTATCAATTTAAAATACTTCAAAATTTTCCGTTCTTTCTCCGCGGAAATCCCCATCATGCACTTTGTAAGCCGAAAACTCGCGCAAATTTCCGCGATCGTTTATCTGCCGACAGTTTCCTGATCCAGTGCTGAAAAAAACTGGACGTACGTACAGATATAACCGCATTATCTCATCGGACGGCACTTGCCGTCCGGCGCGGCGCGGCGGTGCGGTGCGAAATGAACGTGCATATCCGCGCACAACGCATGGTCGGTATCATGCGGCGCGCTCGGCGAACGTGCACGCGGAAAGTTTAAGCGTGCGGACGCGTGTGCGTCGCACGCGTACACGAGCGGCAGCGAGAAGCGCACACTTTGCACGTGTGCGCGCTTTCTCGCACACGCGAGCGCGCACGCGTGCGCGCGCGCGCGCCCGCAAATCGTTCTTTCCTTCTGTCAGTGAAGACCGACGACCTTGGCCTCGTGACCATGAGCGCCGGTTGATTATATTAGCGCGAGAGCGCTACGGTATTTCATACTTCCCTTATATATTCGCATTCATGGGCTTTCTCCATATGATGGGGAATTTTCTAACAATAAGGTGAAAGGTCAGGCAAAAGTGCCGGATTAAAAAAGCTCTTGAGAAATAACACCGCAACTGAATTTCTCGTTAACTAGTGTTAATAATTAATTCCTTGATATCGGTAATACATTGGCCACAGGGGATTTTTTACGGAATATTTTGTACCTGAGAAATATTGAAAACAACCAATATTAATATTTATTGTTCTTTCAGGAGAGAAACTTTATATTTTTATAAAGGGAGGTCCAGGTACAAACCCTGGCTGAGGTAACTTTTTCGCAATAAATTAAAAAAAAAATTAAAATCACTTAGACACTAACATCCTGCCTTGGCTCTTATATCCTTTAGTCCTTCGAATTATGACTTTACATCAGAGCCTTATGAATTTTATTGTTTATATTTTTATATTTTGATATATTGGGTTTTAGCAGTGCATCTCAAACGTGTGTGGAATATTTCTACAAGAGCAAGAAATTACAAGAAAAGAGAATACAGTAAATAACTACAGTGATGTGTAAGTGGTTTTTTTAAAATAAAATATAATTACATGGTAATAAACTATTTACAAGTCTTATTAAGATCAACGTTCATTAGAATTAAACGAGATAATTACGTGCGTTAGACGTCTACTATGCAAATTTTCCACTGGAAATCTTAGAATTTATCTTAGTATCGATTATGAAAATTATGAAAATGGTTCAATTTACGAAGATGTATAACAGTCGAGGAGTGGAAAATGAAGGCATTTAAAAGTATCGTATTATAGGTGTTAATGAGTTATGCATCATTTGCTGCATGAATAACTCTCTCGATTTCGATAGCACTAAAAATATATGCGTTTAGCAACAAGTGGAATGCGATGATCGAGAAAAAAAAAGACGATCCGTCATTCTTGTGGGTGGCGATTAGCATGACACGACCGTAATATTAGGCCGCACAGAAAATTAGGATGAAGCAGGTACAAACTGAGAGCGGCGGCTGGAACTTGAACGCGACTGCGTGAGTCACGCTCACGAGCCGTGACTCATGAGAAAATCGCCGGTGGAATCCGTGAAAACGTGAAACTAATCGCGCATCGACAAGTATATACGTAATATGTATAAACTGTGCAGGAAGCTACGTACAGCACAAGCTTATACCTCGTGGCGACGCACGCCGGTAATCTGACGTTGCGCTGAACGAGGCAGCTAACAAATTAGCGGCAAGAAAAATATCTAGGTTACTCGAGGCGTTAAAATTTCCACCGGGGACAATAAAAATACGGAAGATTTTCTAAATATGTAAAAACCTGGGCGATGATATCACAACCAATTTCATTAAATAATGGTAGCGCGACGAGCGCGCCATTACACGGATCATTTTCTCGGCGCAAGGTCTTCGGATGATTGTTATTTGTATTTTGCAACGGTTTACGCAAACGCTTCATCGTGGAAAAAAAGAACTTCCAACGGAGACGATAATGATTTGTTTTACACTTTACACGAGCGTGCACATGAGCTGAATAATTTTACTTGCGCGCTACGGACGTTCAGATATTGACAGTCGCGCGCAACTGTCAAATTCTGTGCATGAATGACATAAGCGTTAATTCATTTATTATTAATCATGCGATAGGTAAATTTAGGCTTATTACCAATATAATTTATTAACTGATAAGACAAATTTATTACCTTGCGCCTCTATCGAAGCTTGACACATGTGTATTACGTCATAGAGTACGTAAAAGAAAAAAATGCTCTATGTTTCTTGAGACCGTGTTGTATCAAAAACATAAATTGATCAAATTTTGTCTGCGTTATATCCTTTTTTAGTGTAACATATCTTTTATCCTTATTTATGAAGAAATATAGAAAACTTAATCAAAGTTTAACCACGGCCGCGTAAATGTTTTTCAAAGATAGTAAGGTTTCAATAAGTAATTCGGAATACTTTTGTAAAACCTAGCGCGGATTGGTCTCAATGTGTGGATTAATAGACAGAACGAGGATCTTTGCAATCCAGAACGATTGGATCATCGCATACGGTAGAACGCTTGCTTCAACTTTTCTTGCCTTTACATGTTTTCAATACTCTATAATATTTCGTCATTTCAACATCTCATAGAATCCGTGTTTTTTGCAATGTAAAATAAAAAATGTCATTTTAAATATTTTTCACGATTATTCTAAGTCTTGATGAAGACACGCAGCGACTTCTCCTGTGATCGTCCATGTGCGCTTCCGTAAAATGAAAACAACAATGAATAATAATTTGGTCTATTTACAAAAGGATTATATAGCAATAATTTGAATTTATGGGATCTATGAATTATTTTGCGTTATCATATCTTTTTAGAATGTCAATGGAGACATCTGTAGAACAGACGATTAACCCGTTTGCACGCCCACGCAGAAATAGTGAGTCAGATTTTATGCCAGAAGACCAGGCGTATTAGCATAAATAGAAAACGCACGTGTGTGTATGTGTTTTCTGCATTTGTGTGTAAATTACGTCATGGTAAACTTCTTTACCGATTGACAGATTCTTCTCTATCGACCGTGGAAAAAATACGATGCGGCGCATAAAATTGCGCCGTCGCAGATGCGTACGTCAGAAGGATATAGAGTATGTGTATATGTAGATTGGTAGTTGTAATGTGTATTTAGGATCATTACTGAATTTCACATTGGTGTGACAGTCCGCGATAAAAGCCATACGCAACTGATGAGCTATTTAAAAAATAGCTTATCAGTTGCACAGTAAACTTTGCAACTACTATAAATAGCATGAAACACATGCGTTGTATTGATCTCGGAGATTTCGTTAAGGTAATATTTTATATCACTAATAGGTAGCAAATATATTAGCCTTTACCTTCTCTTAAAATGACTGATACGCTAAATGATGGTCTTGATTGTAATCGAGATGCAAACGAAAGCGCAAAAATAAGCAATATTGCACTATTCACTACTCAAGAGAAAAGAAGATATGAACGCGAATAAGCGCGTCCTTACGGCGCCGACACGACGGACTAACTGTATGACATTGCTTCAGGGCGGGTACGACTTATCGATTTTACTCTTGGCGTAGACCTCCGGAAGAATCTGTCCCAATTATCGGTCACGATACTATTTATGATCACAGTTACTTATTTTGCGAATGCAACTTGTGTATGTGCGATAGGTGATATTAAAATCATTATGTAGAATAAAATAAAGTTCTAGTTCTCTTATAGCCTGTTTTCAGAAAAATAATATAATGAAATAATAAAGTATCCTTATTTTGAAGTGAAAATAAAAAACAATATTGGTGATTTTGTTGACCATATCTGGCGATTAAAATTCTTATTGCGAAAAAATATTACCCCAGCCGGGATTTTTCGCAATAAGAATTTTAATCGCCAGATATGGTCAACAAAATCACCAATATTGTTAATTACTATTGGCAACCTTAAGAATATTCTAGTTGAAAATAAAAAGTTTCACAAAACATTAAAAAAACACATTAATAAAATATATATTTTTTTACATAATTTTTTAAATATTAGCAATTTTTCAAAAATAAAAATTAAAGATAGCATAGGAGGAGTACATTCTGCTTCAGATAATACATTTTTCCATGTAAATAGCAAAGAGGCAATTAGGAAGCTTGGAATTATTTGTAGATATGACATCTTACAGGTATATACAATATATACAACATATATATTTGTCACGTTATGTTTGTTGTTATCCTCAGAAATGTAATTAGTCGACCGGTATATCCAGTTTATGCGTTTTTATTTGCCCACACAACATTATTAATTGTACACGCTCTATTAGAGAAAGTGTTCTGATTGCAGAATCCCTTCTCGTTATGCATTAAAAATAGACGACAGAATTAGTTTTAAATAACAGGTGTGACTATTGTGTATTCATAAATTCTGACTTGTAATATATGTCATTTTACTTGTATAAATACCAGTCAGAGTAAAACTTTTTTTACATAATAATTTATATGTTTATTACTATTTCATAAATAGTATTTGTAAGTAAAATTGTGTGTCTGCTTGATAACACGATTGTTTGATCGAATATATTTTTCCTAAATAATCCTGCACAATTAGATGTTCTATTTCCTTGAATTGTTTGTGGTTTTGTACAATATCAATACACTCCACAATGTGTACGAAATATGATAAATGTAAATAAGAGTTGATTAACTGTTTTATAAAATAAACTTATTTTTAAAGCGTACATAAAAGTACAGGCATGTATGTTACACTATTTAATTTTCTTACAACTAGCATTTGCCTGTTGTTTACCCATGAAGTAATGTATATTTACTCTTAGTGTAAATAAGTCAAAACGACTAATTAAACTTTGATTTATAATTGTTATGTACGTACTGTAAACGAGATAAGCTTATCTCCTGTTTGTTTTACGTTAAATAAAACTTAAAAATTCTTATTAAACAACTCAGAATGCAAAATTGCTAAGATTAGTTCCTACATTATTATCTAAAATTTTAGACGTATTCTAAATAACGTATGTTCTGAATTTGCAAGAATCTAATAACAAGGAAATCATATGGACAATGGATGTTACAAATAACAAAACCAATTCTTTTGTACTAAATTGATATTAAATTACCGTGTTCTTTTAATTTTTATTACATCTATTTGCAAATATACACCTTAACATTCAATTTATTAAACGGAATTCAGGTCGTTCTTATTTACGCGAGTGAGACACTGCCATAACTGGACTCGTTTAACATCTCTCTGAGGTTAATAAGTGGCAATGAGGATTTCAGATACGTAATATTATCTATAAACCAGGGCTTTGTGGATTTAATCAAAGATCAAGTTGCTTTTTGCAATAAATAATTATTTCTACATTTATTAGATTTTCAGAAAAACGTTACTATTTTTAATCCTTTCTTTGTAGTTAAAATTCGAGAAATATATTATTACTTTAAAAAATTATATATTTTAAGTATTGCATTTTTGTGTCTGTATGTATGAATACAGTTTATATTTTGATTAAGAGTAGAGCATTTTCCTGTTTATAAAAAATTGGAAAAATTAGATTCTGTACCAATTTAAAAAGTTACTTTAAAATTTCTTCTTATATTAAACACTTCAAAATATTTGACAGAATGTTTATAACGATTATCTGAATTGATTGCGAGTTTAATTATAGATAATTACAGATAAAATTTTATTACTTCAACTCTTTCCGGGAAATGATTTACTAAGAGAAATCAATAATATTGGCAGCATTGGAAACTGATCGTATATGCAGATTAGTTTCCACCGTATATTTCCGTCCAATGACTTTCTCTTGCATAACAGTTGTATGCAAGAGCAATAAGATCAAACGTAATAATATCTGCATGCATTACTTAACTGACATGATAAGAAAATACATATATGTTATTTGAATTGATTTATGGTGCATTTTAGATATACATCTCTACCGAAATAAATGTATGAACTTATGTGAATGTACACCTTAAACAATAGTAACAGAAAAATAGTAAAGTTTAAATTACTTTTATAAAAATATTATTAAATTGTGATTTTTTGACACTCGCATTTTTTAGTTTACAATAATAATATCATGATAAGGACAGACTGTTGAATAATTAAATTTATCACGCGAGACGTTAAACAATTCAGCTCTATAATGCCTGATTAAATCAATGCTAATTAATGCAAAGAAGCACGTCGCATATTCAATTAAAATTCCCAAAATCTTACTTTTTCTTTCCTCTTCCTCTTTCTCTGTGTTCCTATCCCTTTCTCTCTTCCTCTCTCGAAGGCTCGTGTTCTTTGCAGTCCTCCCTGAAACCAACGGGCTATCTTCACCCGACCAATGCGAATTTTCTCGTACGCAGTTTGGAATCTTCCACAGCGATACGCGCGGACAGGAAGCACCTGACGAACGTGAACGTACTGCGACTTTGCGGCGCGGCCCGAAGTATTCTTCACGCGGCTGGTATCTCTTCAAGGACGGAATAACGGTGTCACCAGCGCGAATGACACCGTAGCGGCACGGCGGGCCCACGAGATGCCTCCTTCACCTTGACCGACACCTTAAGATTATTCCCGGGGATCTGTTCACTGGTAATCGTGAGTCGGATGTGCCAAGTCAAACGATATGTAGAATTTTTCTTCCCGCGAAAGCGCAAGATAATCAGGAAGCCCGCGAGTAAGCGAACGGAACGATCGTGGCGAGGAATAGACTGCCGTGGCGAGAGGCCGTGGAGAACAACGCGGTTGAATATATCAGTCTAGCATGTCCGTCGGTATTGGTACGAGCGTGTAGGTGCCTCCTCCGCGCTAGTATGTAGATATGTAGGTTCGACATAGTCTCGTGGTGGGGCCTTCGCACATGTTCCTTCTCTTTCCCTCTTTCTCTCTTCATCTCTCTTTTTCTTCCATGTATACGAACAATCTTCATATACATGGAAAGTAGCGTGCGGGCATATGCACAAGCCCACGCAATATGCGCGGTACGAGACTTCGGAGGGCGAAGCAATCAGTGACGGTGAACGCGCCAAATTTCTGACAGTGATAATGAAACGATACGAACATTCAGATTTGACATTTGCTCATCGCATATATATAATTCACAATAGAGGATAGCTGTAATTACTTACAGATATCATAGATCTTAGTTGTATATAAAATATTGAAAAAAAGTGATATATTATACTATATGTATATACGAAGCATTCAATAATGTAATTCAGATATTAAGTTAAACATAATAATATAATTTATATCTGAACGTAAAGAAATGCATTGAAAACTAAAGTATTTTATACGTTAATCATTTAATTATGCGTAGCTGAAGTTTTACACAATTCAAATATGTAAGATGTTTATAAAAGATTTTAGGGAGAGAGATTTTCGAAATGAAATTTGTTTATTCTGACAATACTTATAAAATCAAAAAGAAATAATTTCTTTAATCTTTTTCTCCGTGCCATAAATGCTGATAATATTATCTATATGACTAAAATTCTGAAAATAGCAAATATTTATTTTTATATGTCGCAATAAGCACGGAGTGCGAGCGGAGCTCAAGTCGCCTAGGAAATGATGATTACATTAAGATTTACGTAATAACTAATCGGAAGCTATTTACTAACCATTCCAAAAACATTTAGGGCCGGTTTTTCTAACTTGGTAAACTAACTAATAGTTAAATTATATGTCTCTTTTTGTATTTTAAAGGAAAAACAAAGACATACATATAATTTAACGACTAGTTAACTTATCAAGAGGTTGGAACAACCTGTTCTTAATAACCTAAACTTACTTCATGCCTACGTAAATTTTTGTAATTAGTCATTAAAAATCACAAATAATATTATATTTTTAAAATGCTTCCTTTAGTATATTTAAGTATATGTAAAAGTTAAAACTTTTAAATAGAATTAATTAATTAATTAATAAGGTAATATCTTCAATTAGATAACTGACATTTTATAGTACGAAGCAGCGTGATTATCCCAATTTCAATTTAATATATATTATTTTCTTTGCATTTGATTAACATTTGTTTGTTGGATTTGAACATGGAATATTATTTTAATAATTAATCGTATGATGTTATTTGTTTCTAATGTATAATATTTATAAAAAAATTATGTATAGATACGAAACCGGATCTATGTACAGATATGTAAAATTCATATATTGTCATCAATACTTTGCTGTCGTAGGAACCAACATTACATTAATCTATTGGAAAGGAATATTGTAAAAGGAATAGTTCGTAGGAATAGACGGCTTAAATTTAGAAGTCCGTTTCCGATAGTATACATACATTGCGTAGATCTAAAATTAAACGTCCGCCATTTTCGAATGTGCAAATCGTACACTTAGAGTGTGTTATGAAACACACGTTTGGAAGTGTGATTGTAAAACTTCTCTCACTTCATTTAACAAAATAGGAATGTAATAGATTTTTTATCACTCTTCTATAGCTACACAAACCACTGCATGTACTAACTAGTACTTCACTATGATATTGTGATTATTCTATTTCATAAAACATATAAATTGCTTTGTGATAATTATTTCATTTGATTATAAACAACAATGGCTAAGAAGTTTATTTTAGATTAATGTTTAAAATTTTCCTTTGATATGATATAATATTATCTAAACATAACTTTATTTCTATGCGCCGCATTTTTATAAGTTTTGAGAGAAATCTCTCTTTCTATATATTATATATATATAGAACACACATATATAGAACATATATATATGTACAACCATCTTTTAAATATCCGATATTATATAAATTAATTCACGTATCTAGTAAAGAGATTTGGGTTTTACTCAGCAACTATTTGGGAAATTATTACTCATTACCTGGGTAATCCAGCTTTGATTGCCAATAAACATGAGAATTAACTATTAAATGCACATTTTTCACATAATTCTACCGACAATATTATATCATAGAGCCGTGCAATTATTTACACATAACACTAAATCATTTAAGTTAATCAACCGACCGCTGTTTTAGTAATTAATGATAGTGGCATGAAATAGCTCATTGAAATTGCAAGCCTTATTAGATATACGAGATTTCTTGTTCAAAATACAACAGTCTATTTACATCTTTTATTTCCTGAATAATGCAAATCAGAAACGGTATTTTGGTTTATAAATGGATAAAATTGATAAATGTATCTTAATTACACAATTGTATCAGTTTATAAAGTTATTATTAAAATTAATTTGAAAACTAACTTTAATTTTCTTTTTATAATAAATTATGAATTTTTAAGTAATTAAAATAAAAGAAATCTTATCCTTTTTAAAGAAAGAAAGAAATTACATAAATGTGTTCTAAAAAATTTTTCCATTTCCGATTAACATTTACTACTAGCAATGATAAGCTACTAGCAATGAGAAAAAATACAGTATATAAATTTTCTTAAATTTATCGACGTAGTAAAAATATAAACTGCGCATATTGTCGCGTAAATTATTGATATTGGACATCTTTTTTCTTCACCAATGTTGACTGTAATCACACGTGTGGCATAGATCCAAGTTTATCTGCCGATCATTATCGGAAAATGCACGCGCTGCGCGTGCATAATTTATTTAGCGCCACTCAGAACCTTGTGAGCTATCCGTCGAAAGGCAGTCAAGTTGGTTTTGGTTCGTTCAGTTCCGTCTCTTCGTAGAAAAGCTACGAGGTCGTAACACGATCCCGGGAAGCGATTCCTATGAATTTTCATGATTTGCTAGAATTGATGGTAGTTTACGCGGAAGCAGTTCACGTTTTCCACGAGTCCGTTCTCGAGCACCGCGAGAGATACCCTATGAGGAGATACACCTTGCCCTAGAAAAACCAGTAACGGCATATTATTCTATATCTGCATATACACTACGCAATGCATATGCAACATGTAATGACTGTGTTACGTGTTACAATATCTTATCATATTATCTTTACTTGTTACGTTACCTTAGCGTGTCGTGTTATTATATCATATGATAATTTATACCGCGCGTAAAAAAATTATGTTATAACACAAGCAATATACAGCTCTTATAATTTGTGATATATTTTTTTGCTTTTGCATCTTGTTAATGAGCTTCTATATACAACCGAATATCGTGTAAGATTCTTTCCCTTTTTTATTTTTTTATTTATACTCTTTTCATTTTTGTTTTACATTTTGAAAGTAAAGTGTATGAATGTTCCGTTTACTACAAAGAATGATAACATATTCGGCTGCTATCGTTGTATGTCATAAGTCCTTAATTACTCTGACGTAGTTATACGAATGAATATACATACGATCGATAATAAGCCTGTCGGAGAGCTGCTGAAAAGCATATTGGCACCCGAATGGTTTGAAAGATACGAACCAATGGTACAACTTGCATCCAGCAACGCCACGCCCCAGTACCTAGACCGAAAGGTTACCAAGGCAGATCAGAAGTTGTCCTACCAGCTCATGCTGATGTCCAAACTCTTCGTGTCAATAAAATTGCGTTTGTAACAGTTTGAATGAAACTATTGCAGTTTATGTAAATATATATCTATATAATTCTTTCTCTTATATGAGACAAACAATAGAACATACGTATAGCTTTTGTTAAGGAATGCGCGCACAATACCTGCTTTGGAAGAAAGAAAGAATGATGAGTTATTATTCTAAAAACAAAATATTTTGGAAAGATGATAATTATTTAAAACATTATCTGATACGTACATAATGCACAACAAAAAACTAAGTAGCAAGTAATTATTATTACAATATGATGGTGGACTATACATTATGGTAAGGAAATAAATAAAAAAAAGGGGTATTAAATAAGATATTAAATAATTTGAGATCGAAGCGATGGACAAAAAGATTAAGTAGATAATGGATGAGGAATAGAAAGTTATAAACTACGAGAGATAAAAGTGCGATGAGTTAATTAGAATATTGCTGTTTCAGTTTAGTATGCATGTACGTCTATATATTTTTAATTTAGAGATAATCACTCGAAAGTAAGCTAATGATTAAATCTTTTATCTCGTTTTGACAGACATACCGTGAACTGATTTTGCAATGACAATACAAGCTTCAGCGATGTTGCAATCAGCATGGTAAGCACTGATTAGTGTCAACAAAGCGATGCTATTCTCTCCATTGAAATCATGTTTAAGGCCTCGTGTTACTCGAGTTATAATCGCTGACTCGAAAGTTTCAACGCTTTTAGATGCACAGAATATGCTTCTTTTGATTAAAGTAATAGACATAACATGGAGAAAAAGCAAGAGATAAATATAACATATTTAATATTATGCTTATATATTATATTCATTCTGAAATATAAACGTTATAAATACATATTTTTATTTTACAAACAACATAAATTATAAATAATAATATTAAATTCTCACATTTCACCCTACTTTTATGCATAATAAATTTCTCAGTAAATATGATTTAAGTCCAACTATATAAATTTGGTTTCGTTCTCACAACTTTTGCTAAAACAATATTTTCATTTGTGCTTTTCCGGCATAATCACTAACCGCCATACTTTTCAAGCCCACTCATGCGATTCTAATAACTATCACAAAGAACGAATGGCACCAAAATGGCGGCTGAGGTGAGCTGCCGTTTATGATTAACATGGCGGACTAACCCGACAGGTTTGCGTGGAATCTGTGTAATCTGGCAGGGTTTTCGCCGAGAACCAGACGCCTTTCTGGTTCGATACGGAAACATTTGATGTCTGGGACCGCAACATCTTGAAACGCACGCACAACGGAGTCTGAGAAAGAAAGTACCGACTACCGGTAGGGTCGATGTCCGGCGAAGGCCGCTAACGACGCCTAATCTTTTCCAAGAAGCTGTCACAACTCGCCGCTCTTCTGGTATCGGGCCGCGTTCACGATCAACTGTGAACTTTTCGATACAATTATACTCATACCCAATAAAAACTTAAAACCCAGATGGGTCAATATTATTGCTAATAATTTTTTTCAGTATTTCGTTCTCTCAAAATAAAGTGTTTTCGAGTACACCTGTAAACCTTTTCGCTTTTATCTTAATTTTGTTTTACTTTTGTTATTTACTAAAAAAACTCTACTTTTTTATATATTGCAATTTATGTATCATGTATGCATGTGTATAGCATGTTAAAGAAGATATTGATTTAAGTAACATTTTATTGATGATTTATTGATGATTGAAATAACATTTTATAGATATTTATACCTACAGCAAAAATCTTAAAACCAGACTAGTGGCCAGGAACTGATGATATTCATTTTTTTATGGTTACGTTTCATTCGAGTCTGTATACGGTATTCATTCGCAAATCTTTTTCTAGTTCTTTTCTAGTTTTGGTACACGCCGAGGAAAAATCTGGGAGAGATTTGGAAGAGGTAAATTGTTCTTTTCGACTGAAAAATGGTACGCCCATTAATCAGATGGCATTGCGTACATGGTGTGCAATTTATTTTAAGAAGGGAAGAAGAAATCTTTCCGCTAACTTTTTCCCGTTCTTTATCTCTTGAAAAATTTTTTAATAAATTTTATAAGTATTTGGAATTTTTAATAAAATTTTAATAACCATGCCATTATTCCCGATAGCATGGTTGATTAGTAATTGTTGTTTTATTTGTCGCAAAGCAATCGTTTTCAGACAAGATTAATAATAATTATAGAATGCCACTTTTGGAATACAATTATGTAAAGTATTTTGATATAAAAGTAAAAACTGTGTCGCGACGCATACATTAAACATGATAGATTGTCGCATCTATCACGTTTAAACGGAGGCGTTAACGACGCGCTATCCGCGTCGCCTAGTTAATTAGACGAATTAATTAGCATTGACAAGTAGCATAATTAATATGCACAAGCGAGGTGTCTTCCTCCGGATGTTGATGCGTTGTCAAAGATGTTGTGATTTTCGGCATCGCCGATACGCCACACCTTCTTCGACCACCTACGGCGACCACGTTGAATTAATGAAACATGAAATATTTTATGAAGCACGATATTAAGCGTCGTCACTCGCATTCATTGACCTAATCAATTGAATCATTGTTCGTTCTATAGCGGATCTTTCATTCAGTTCCTGAAATTATATCGCGAGGTAGTAGAAGGACATTTACGCAATACGTAAGACTCCGTCGTCTGATGCCACAGACATATTGTATTCATGATTCAAGACGATGCTCAATGACATTCCATTTGATGTATTCATTCAGCGATTCTACAACGATTCATTCTCTCGTTCCGTTGGATTTTTGTCTGGTATACCTAGATTTTTTAATGAAATTAAAATATACATATTATTTCTTGAATTACTGAAGCATCTTTCATCTTATTATTTTTTTAGAGTAATTCGTACGCTAAAAATGAATTTACAAACATGAATTTTATCTTATCTAATTATTGAAAAGAAATATAAATTATGAGAAACGTATAAAAAGAATATAAAATATAAGTATATACTATATAATATGCGTAATATAATTAATAAAATACAGAGCCTTAAGATAAAATTATGTTACACTCTTTATAACTATCTTGTGATTAAAAAAAAATCTTGCAGAGTCGTGTCTATTACATTTGATTCTATATTACTTAATTAAATTTTTGATAATATCGAATATCTTTACATTAGACTCTCAGGCGTGGACACGCGACATTAAATCACGTCACTGGAATGAGCACTTACCTTGTGTGAATCCCGACGATCGTTTCCGACAGGAAGTCTGGCCAAAGAGGAAGCCCTGGACTGCGTCAGCAGACCGCTCTCTGCCATACACCTTTCCATGCCAGCTCGTGCTGTTTCAACTACACTCATACCTTTTGCATTTGCTCGCACGAGTTCGCCGACAAAGACCGTCGGCATGGAACTCACGCTGCATTTTTGATCACGCTCGGCCATACTCCTCGCCCACACTGCCTCGTCGCGTCGTTTACTGTCACTTACGAGTCACCTGTAACTTAATTAATTCGAATAACAAATTCAACGTTGGAATTTGTATTAATAAACTCCCGTACCTTTTTCTCAACGCGACATTGGCAGTTGTATGAAAAAAAAGTTTAATTAGCGTTATCAATCTTAAGAAACGTTACACATGAAATTGTGAAAAAAAATTCCTCTGTTTGAGGTGAGTTATTTTTTTATGGATCCCAGTAAAATTGCAAGTTTCCGTAGAATTGGCGTCACGACATAAAGGGTAACGAGCCATATATACGTACGCTCTTTCACGCTCTTAAAGGATTCCGTGCAAAGTTGGAATAGCCACGCGATTCGCGATCGGCGAATACCGCCACACCCTTCCGTGCCGCTTCCGCCCTTCGTTGAGAGATGTTTGCAACAAATTGGAACCTCCCTTGCCCTTCCTTCCAGTAATTGGCAAGCGATGCGCTGGGCGTTTTTCTCGGTCCGGCCCCGATCCATAATTGCGACTGAATGACGAACAAACACGCCGTATACACGCATAGATGGAAGTCAACCATCCTAACATTGAAACGATCGGCAACATTCTAAACATATTATTTCTTTTCTATTGGCACTGTGAAGTTACAAATAATTGAAGAGCTTGTTTTCAAAACCAGTTTTGTTTGCCTCTGCAATTCATCGCTATCACACTAAAACTTGTCGGTCAACGCTCATACGGTAAGAGGAGCATCATTATTCGAATTATCTTACATGTTTTTTTTTCGAATTTGTATCCATAAATAATATAACAACGCAATATTTCTATTGAGTTGGATATAAGATAATGATTAAAATATCATCTTGAATCTCTATTCATGATTGAATGCGCGTTCATATTACCACAAGTTCCCAAAAGTTTCATTGCCTCGTTACTTAATAAAGTAAATTCTCTTAATGAAGCGGCTCACGATTTGAAATGTTTTAGATAATAAGATAGTAAGCGATGAATTGCAGAGGCAGACAAAACTGGTTCTGGGAACATGCTCTTCAATTATTTGTCACTTCACAGTGCTAATAGAAAAGAAATAATATGTTTAGAATGTTGCCGATCGTTTCAATGTTAGGATGGTTGGCTTCCATCTATGCGTGTATACGGCGTGTTTGTTCGTCATTCAGTCGCAATTATGGATCGGGACCGGACCGAGAAAAGATAGATAATAAGATGACAAATAATATACGCCGTTCCTCTGTTACACGAATTAATTTAAATATATTTAAATGTCGCGTCGTGACCGACGCTTGGTCCTCGCTTTCCGATACCAATGCGTCCATTACTGTACACGAACATTTATATATACCTACTTTCCACATGATCCGTGACAGTCTGTTTGCGGCATAGAGACATATTGCAAGACGTGCACAAAGAAATTATACGGAGACAGAGAACAGTAACTGGGCGATGAAAAAATGCTAACCGGAAGTTGGCGCTCGCCGTTGCGCCCTGTCATCTCGTGGCTCGTAAAAGCTGCTCCTTCCTCACCTCTTTCCTCTCTATTCGGCTGTTTCTTTGCTCCTGGATCGCCGACCGATGACAGATGGAGCGAAGGCGATCGAGCACGATCCACTCGACCGGATATAATTGCTCGACTACTGATTGACTTTTGCCGAGTGGCCTTTTGTGCAAACTCTATACCGCCTACTTATATCTTCTCGTATCGACGCGACCGAGGTCTCGTATATCCTAGCCTAGTGTAACAACCACTAATTCGAAGAATCGTTCAAGCGAGCAGATTACGCAGCGCTTTACATTTTATTACAAAGTAGCGTGCACGCTATAATTGAGAATACACGGGACAATAGATGATAAACGTTTCCAACGACAATTGATACATTAGTAAAGCTCCAAAGTCAGCATATAATGTAAGACCTGATGAATGTTTATCTGTCAGATTACAATAATTTCCATATCTCTTTTGATGACTTGGGGAGAGCAGGTAGCGAACGCTATACCGTCGCGAGTATCGACGATTCGTAACCAGTTTTATGGAGTATATTGTAATATACCAAAAACTTTCACGTTTCTAATTTGCGTTTTCCCAGCAATTTAACGCCGGCAGTTTATTCAGATTGATCGACATATGATATTGCCCCGCGGCTAGCAATCGCAATGACAAAAACTCGATAGGCTCCAAGTAAAAAGATCACGCACGTGATCGTGTGTGCTGTGCCGTCGTGTATTATTAGCAGGTAGCTTGTTAGGCGGTCGGTTTGTGGATAATGGTAGGTATTACAACACGCGACCGTTATTAACCCCTCTGTGCATCTCTTTCGGCCGCGCACCGTCGCCGTAAGCCCATCTTTATCTCGCCTTCTCGTTTATTCGCTCTCTAAAGAAACACCCCGATACTGGCACAGACAAAACATAAATCATTATTCATAATAAGCTCTCGCGACAAAAAACCTGTACCGACAGATCTTAGCTACGCTAAATAATCGCGGTCGTAGTTCTCGCTCCACCGGACGTCTCTCCCCCTCCGGTTCTTTGGAAGGTCTCGAGATGATCATTCCGCAATTAAAGGATGCCGCTGTGGGGATTCGGATGATTTCTCTTCCACCCATCTTCGAATCTTCGTAAAAAGCACGCCCACTTTATAGAAATATTTACGAAAAAAAAAAAACAGCATCGAATACATTTGAGAGAATATCTGACAGTTACGACCTGATATTTCAGTTGCTTGGTATGATTCAGCGTTTGCAATGTAGTCAAATAATCTAAGAAATTACAGTTACAAATTTTAACGATTTTTATTTATTAGTCCTTACTTTAATCTTAAACACTATCATATCAGCTTGTTTAATGGAGACTTTTAAAGAGATGATCGCATTAAAACCTAGAGTTAAATTGTCATATTTGTCTTAAAATGACGCTAAATTCGGCCGTTGCCAAAATAAAAATACAATACGCAGTTATTCGATTTCTTATAACAATTTGTCGATTTGATAAAGATACTTTCTTCATCGTCGATACGTCTCCAAGTATTTTTTTTGCGACATTCTTGTTTTTTTAGGGTGACCGCGGAGCCCGTGGTAGAAAGGATTTCGTCCGTGCGATAGACGGTTAAGCATGGTGAAGAACACGTCTTCATTTTAGCGGTCAGGAGGTGCCGGTGACATTCCAGGGATCTGCAATGCGAACTGAGCGGAAAGGACGCGACCCCGTCCCCGGCCGCAATGGCACGAGGGGATCGACGTCCTGGAGGGCGTCGCCGTCCTCGCCGTCCTCGTCGTCCACGTCGTGTGGGTCCAAGCGTTCCGGACATAGCACCGCGTCCCCGCGATCATCGGGGTTTTGCTGCCGCGCGACCCGAGTTTTTCGTGCGGCTCTTCTCTGGCGGTAACTCGAGGCCAGGCAAGTCAGGAGTGCATTACACGCAATTAGACGCCAGGGTGGCCCCAAGGTATGTCCGACAAACGGCCCTCCTCCTCACCTCCCTCTACTACATCGCATCGCGTCGTTTTCCTCCTCGTTTCTCTCTTCGTCGCTTCCACGCTACGCAGTTCACCCCGCACTCGTTTCCCGGTGACCCTTATCGGGCTATCTTTCCTTTTTGTGTTATGATACCTCGAGAGTACGAGAGATCGATTCTCCACATACACAGATTCTTATTTCTTCATCGGGATGCACATCGTATTGTCGTTCGTGTGACCCTCGTAATGTCGTTCTTAAAAATTGTTATTATTCTAAGCGGCGATCGTAGTAAGATCACTGATTGAAGTGCAATCATTATTACTATTGCTAATTATTGAGACCGATTGGAGAATGGACAGAGGACATAAACTCTATTACGTCCAATTTAATAAAATCGAGAAACAAACAACAGTGGAATCATTTAACAATTTTGTGTTATAGATTTCTATTAATTTTACATGGGGATATCATCTATTTGCACATTGTTCGTACACACCGAATCTTATGGATAAAAGATATACATTTAAATGAGATATTTCGAAAAGTATCTTAAAATAGAAATATCAGTTCTATATTTTTATACTAAATTGTAAACTTTGTTGCAATTGTAACATCCGTTATTAAGTTAAATGGTAGCAGGCATTCAATAGTTCTAATGTGATAGCTTTAACGACAAATAAGGGTGTGGTATGCGTGTCGGTCACTTCTGCGTCTGCAAAAATGAGCGTCTAATTAAATTTGTCTGTGTGCGAACACGTGTTTCACGCTCTTACAAATAGTCAATGGAGGCTGCGACTATCGTCGAACCGCATGGCGCACCGTGCTGTCGTCGCGTAAGAGTGAGATACGATCTATGTTGAGGGGGAAGAAGAAGAAGAGAATGAATGGGGAGGGTAGCGAAGGAAAAGACTTACGTACATAAGAAGCGGTGGCACCGTTTAACACGGGATGCACTGGCGCGCTTTAAGTGTAATTACCATTGGCGTAATTAATTTAGCTAAAGAGCCGGCATTAATTTACTGCGCGTGTTTGATTTTTCTTCCCTCCGGATGCTCTTCTTTTCTTTGTTTGCGTTTCAAGTGTAGTTGCGTATGTCAAGTTTTCTTCTTCCGGAACTCGCGTCTGTGTTTTTCGCACTTCTTTCGTTTTAAGCCTAATCTACAATGTGTTCCCTGCGTCTAGAAACATTCTATTTTGTAGTCAATAAACACGTTTAAAAAATTTGCCCAAGGTGATAAATTTGTATTACATATTATACATTGCATAATTGTACATTGTCGACACATTTTTTAAGCGTTTTGATTTGTTTATGTAAAGTAGAATGTTTCTAGAACAGAAAACACATTGTAAATTAGTCTTTAGTGTTTCTTTGACTAATTATGTTCAAATACAACAAATTTTTAAAAAATCACAAAATTTAGAAGATAATTCAACAGTTTAACGTGCTTTGTGTTGTTTCGTTAAGATGGTTTCGCTAAAAAATATATTTATAAGTTGTAGAATACAAAATAATTATACAAATAATGCATTAAAAATATAGATTGCACCATTTGATAATTGCATCGACCGATAATTTGTGTTGCAATTTGATTTTTACTACTTGCTCGATAATCCAGGTCGAGGTAACCGAAACCTTTGCTATTAAATGCGTGTATACACTTTACACGCATTGGTAAGAAACTCAGGCAATTTTTGCAGACCGCACAGCATGCGATGCATCATCAAAAAAGCAAACGTGTGTGAATGACGCGAAATTACAACCCAAACACGAGACCGTGAAACGCATGGTTTATTACGGGTGGCGCGTCGGCCTATTGACAGCAAATAAGTTGTTGAAAACTCACCTATTAGCATTTTTTATCTATTTCTATGTGAAAATAATTAGCTCTTTTGTTATTCATAAAGAAAAGAGTTTCGTTAGGTTTTCCTTCAACAAAAATGTCGTTTCGAATGAAAAATAAGTTCTCGTTAGAAAATGACTTTTACTAAGAGAGAAAGTTTTTGTTATCCCACCAAATTCTTTTTCTCATATTGCAGCCACATATTTTATCTTGTCACTTTCTAATATTAAATCCTCCTCGTTATTTTCCTTCTTTTCCACCGTTGCCTAATTCAGAAGTTAACTTTCATAGTCCCATCTGTGCATATATTCCTTTTTAAAATTCTGCATATTCTTTTCTAAGTTTTATCTATTTTATATTCTGTTTTATGTTCTGTTCATTTTACGTTCCGAGTGTCATGCTTTTCTGACAGGTGTACACGTGATAGCAGACAGTTTTGCTGACATTTATCTTTTACGTTGACTTTGTTTCTTTTACGTCCTTTATAATTATTCTGTTCAAAACTGATCTTGTGAATAAAGACATTTATAAAAAATGTTTTCTTGCTTTTTAGTAGAATTTAATCCGCGTTTATCTTCTTTTTTCTATATGCTTAAAAAAGAATATTTCTTTCAGTAATGTTTGCTTAAGAAAAAAAGTCTATGTGAATACTATTTATATGACCTAGTTTAAATACATATAGCTTTTCCTATAAAACTATAGTCATTGTGACAACGTATGTTCCGGATGTAATCGGCAAAAGACATGATAAAGAACTAATCGACACTATGCGTTTAAAGGGCGCGATCGCAGAGTCCATTGGCACTGGTTGGTGGTCCAATTAGTGCAGTATCCGAACGTACGCGGGGTGGCTGAGCAATTGTCGCAGTTGAGCCGCCATATAAATTTCTCAGTACGACCGTCGGTAGGCCGGTTGACTGGGCTAACTGTGCACACACAGTGAACTTTCTTGCGTGGTCGCGCGGTGCTCACCGCCGGCGCGGTCGCTAAAGGATATTAAACGCCTTCCTTGTAGGCTGACCGATGATTGCACCGACGACAGTTACTATCTGGAAACTGCCGCCTCGTGTAAAACGGCAGGGACACAGACCGGCTATACAGTTAAACGTCGCCTAGCAACAAGGTTGCCTTTAGAGCAACGTTGAATGCGACGCACCCCGTGTTCTCACGTCTTTGTTACTTACTCAAATGATAGCGCTGATAGTTTCTTACAAGCGAAAATACCTACTGCTGAAAGAAAAAGTCAGCAGTATGATACAACTAATTGAGATAACAAACTCTAACCATTGACAGTTTCAAGCATATCTTTGCACATTATTTTATGTGGACATGAATTTTTGCATTTTCTCAATTAAATCATATCATTGCTCTCGCGATTACGTGCTTAATGTATTACGGAATTTATTTCTGTCGTAAATATGTAAGAATTACGAACGGAATTTGTAGATGTACGTGTGTCATGTAATATAATGGCATTGAATGTTTTATATTAAGCATCGCTTCGAAATAATGGAAATAGTAGCTAAGATCTGTCAAGGTGAGAATTTACTTGGCAACGCGTGATGAATGGTTATGTATAGAGGAGAAACTGGTATATGTATCTCTGATGTCAGATACCATTTGCCATACGAATCTTTTTTATTATAATAAAAATAAATGTAATATAACTATCATTCACACGTAATTCGATTTCATCACTGAAATCAATGGCGTTAGAAGAGAAACGTAGGAGAGAATAGTACTCTGACCTCTTCTGAACAGAAAAAAATGCAGATTCGCGTAGGAGTGTCTGGCGTTTGGCCAAAGATCGCTCTTCTGTTGGCTACTTAGCTAGTCGTTTCGAACTGACTCGCTGAATAGCTTTTGGTTATCCTACGACCACCTAGCATCGCGAAAAGTTACTGTTTGATGTGAGTGAGTTTCGCGTGATGACGATTCGCGTACGGTGTTAAACTGCTACTTGATCCACTGATTTCACGATCTCGTAACATTCGGTATGTAAATGTGATATGTGATATAATAGAGAAAATAGAGATTTGATCACCGCAGCATCGTGACTTGTGAGCACTAAACAATGCAATGTATATATGTATACTAGCGTACTGCGTATCAGTTTTGAATTTAACAAATGTAACTCGCAGTTTTCTATAATATTTAACTGTATACTCCGATATTGGAGATTCTTGAAAGTTCGTAATACTTGATAATTCATTACAGTCAATTTTTCTCAATAGTTGAATTACGATTAAGTATATGCACGCTAAATTGACACAACTAAAAGTAGATAACAAATTGTGGCTCATTGTGGAAACTTATTGAAAAAATTGACAATAACGTTTTACAAAACTTATATGATAATATAACATTTCTGATATTACATGCACTGACAAAATAAATATTTCAAATTGTGACGTCTATGCTACTATAATGCAATGTATGGACCTTGTGCTAAATATATTCTCTCGATTGTGATTTACATGGAGTGCACATAAAGAAAAGATGAAGTATAGAAGAACGAGATAATAAATATCAATAAAAATTATGATGGTTTCTTTCTATTCTTGCAATAACATTTTTTATCTCTGTTTATAGTAAATATTAATTCACATTGTATTAACATTTGTTCATAGTTAATATTCAACGATTTTATTAATATGAAATATTCGTTTTTTAAAGGTACTTCTTCATATACCATGGAAGATACTTCTTCATATACCATGGAAGAGGATATTAATTCAGTGAAAAAATGTAATCATCAAAGCTGTAAAAGCAAAGAAAAGCCTGGTATAAGAAAACTTTTCAGGAATGGTAAAGAAATTAACATTATAATGTGAAAATAGAAATATGACGAATTTCGTTTTATCAAATTTAAACATTTTGTTATTGTAGCTTGGCGTAGAATGAAGATTGTGAGTGGTGGAAGCAATCGCAGAGAATCAGATAATGATGACACACACTTATATCGTACGTATATTTTTACTTATTTACGAAGACGTTAATTTGTTTTAATAATATTTATTAAATATTGCAAATTTAAATGTATTTTTTATATACTTAAAACAGTTTAATGTTGTAAGTATATAATGCCATGCCATTTGTCAATATTGTAGCAACTGTTGATATGTAGAACATGCAATGCAAGATAATTTTAATTAAATCAGTTCTTAATTCTTCCATTTGTAAGTTTATTAAATGTGTCCAATGTAGGATATATTAATTAATAAAAATACAAATATTACAGAAAATATTTTCAAAATGTTTAGAAATTCTAAGTAACACTAAACACATTGCCAGATGTCAGCACAAACCACTTTCTCGCACTAGCTTATCTTTACCAACGAATGGTAGTCAAGATAGCAATAAATGTGATAAAAGATTATATTGCCTAATGCGATAACAACACTTTTCAGCTATGTACAACAAAAAATTTTATCATAAATTATTTCAAATTATTGCATTTTATATAAAATACATATATCTAAAAGAGAAAAAGAGTACTCTCTCTCTCTCTCTCTCTATCCCTAATATACTCTTTAAAAAATATAAAATACAAAATATAAATCATTATAGTATATTGTTACAAAAATGTAAATATATATCTGCACTATAATATTGTAAATTAATAACATAATTAATAACAGGACTTTTTGATAACGCCTCAATATTTTATTAATTATATTTTTTATTTACATATACATATATTGTAATTCTCTCTCTTTCCCTCTCGCACAAACTTACACTCTAACGAAAATATTTCTAAAAAATGTATCACTTAATTAGGTACTAAATGAAAATTTATTCATATAAATTGTACTAGTAGTAAATATATCAATTACGTGAATTTATACTATAATTATATAAATGCAATTTTTTAAATTAATAGTTTATAAGCGCAAAATGCTACTAATGCGACATTCATGTAGATATTATATTATTAATGGTATCATTTTTTTAAAACGTTTCAATATATCGATTTATCTTTCGGTATAATATGTATGAAATATTCACATGTGTTCTAGAACTTTGACATCAGAGTCAAGAGTTTCTCTTGGTTAGAGTTTGCAGTTATACTTAGAGTAAACTGTTAAATTTGTTTAGGAAACTTTAATGTAAATAAATGCATAAACCGTTATTGTATTATTCATGTATGGTATCCCAAATTGGCACATTTTTTACAATTAATATTAAAAACTGTATAATACAAACTATGTAACATGCAAAATTTATATGATATGCCAACTAATACACGAAATCATGATATATTGAAACAAAATGTAATAGGCAATACAAGTGCTTTAGTCTACATATTGTAACAGTATTAAGAAAATTTTATATATTCTTGAAATGCTAAATTTAGTACTTGGTGAATTTTGCAGCAAGAAAGTACAGATATAATAAATGAAGATGTAACTGTCAAGTCTCTAATGTACACAATATGAGATGTAAATTTTTGTGGATATTTTTCCTACGATATTGCGCGAGAAAAACAGGTGTAAGTAGAGAGAAAGAGGTTCAGACTATATCATGCACATCATTAATAATAACGCTGAAAAATATATAAACATGAATATTCAGAGAGACTAATAATGATCATCTGACACAATCCTGACAAATAATAATTAGGTATCGTAATAATGCAACGTTTGTTCTATTATTCTTACGTTTGTCTCATCAATTTTGAAAATATCTAAAGTATTTTCATTTATATATTACATAAAAACTTACTCTTTCCAATATTTAATCTTTATAAGCTTTATCAATAAAAGGATATTATTAAATTGAGTGGCCAATATTTATTAACTTTACGTTTTTGAAATTTTGTTATGTATTTCTTTCTAAGAAGTAAGTTATAATTACATAGGAAAAGCTGAAAAAATTTTAATAGTATTTTCTTAATTATTTAAGCATCATACTTCGAGTATAATCTGCTTTACAGACTTCAAAGTAACGTTAAATTTTCACTTTGTGCAGGCTAAAATTTTGCTTGAAACGTGTTATAGTGGTTTTCCACAATTATTTATCTTTTTAAGAGAATTATATCAAGTAATATATTCACGACAATTCTTGCTGAGCTTTGCGAATAAAATCGTGAATAATAATATGCAGGGTAAAACTGTCCTCTAGTTTGCGTGCAAGATTCGCATCTGACTGTGCCCGAATTTATTCTTAGAATTTATATCGTGACTGTCTGTAAATTGTTCTTATCTGTTAAAAAATATTTGTTTAACAATTTATAAAAAAGATATGTGAATATTTTTCCTTTCATACAACTTCGAGTATTGAATTTTAGGCAGTTATTAAATACAATACCATAGTAGTAATTTCAATAATAATTTTAATAAGTTTTTCTAAATCAACCACAAGCAAATTCTTTTTATTCTTAAATATATATATATATATATTTAGCAAAGAATTCTATTAATTAATAAAACTATCTCTACTTTTTTTCTTGTCCTCGCGTTACATTTTACTTTTACACTTTTATCGTTTCTTAAGTCACTTAACTGTAACATAGACTAGTTATTTACAACGTCATGCTCGTTAGTTATCTTCAAGTTTTTCGAAAGAAATAAGATCGCGTGAGAATATTTCACGGCGTTCTCAGCTTTTCTTAACTTCTCCCTTCTCCCTTGGTATTTTTTCCTTGTCCTAAGACGTCTGAATCACCAGCGAGCAGAGGCGTTGTACTATTTATCTCCATCCTGACGGTCTCCTTATCTAACCGAAACGACTTCCACGTCTTGCCATTAATTCCTGCCGGGAGCCACAATTAACTTCGCTTCTGGAGCGAAAATGAAAAAATCATGCTGATCCTTAACTGTCTATAGTCATGCTTTCCACCGTCTTTCTTTTATCATTTTAGCTGAGGTATAACCATAAATAATGCAAAACGTCATCTGAGAAATTACATTGTAGGAACCCTTTGTGGAATGTTTAATATAGCCCCTGGAGGATATTTTACATTTCATTATTTCATATCAATTTGCATAATTGAATGTGAACTTGAATATGCAGGATGAGAAATGGTGCCGCATATAATTTACACGTTTTCATTTTGTTGGAATTATTATTTTAGTGGTTATATTTGGCAGTTCTTGAAATTCTAATTTAATATAATTTCTATTAGCCTACGTATTAATCCATCACATTTTGATATTTCCAATTTTTGAATTTAAAATATATATTAGTTTCGAATAAGCTTTTCCATTTATTATCTTTAAGCACCAATAAGAGCAGATAAGAAAAATAAATGAGCGAGATGAGTAGTTAATATATGATAATTGTAATCAACATGTAAGTTCCGAAAGCATTTGAGGAAATCAGCTTTAATGAAGATAATGCTAAATTTAATTGAAGTAGAGTGTAGTAACGAGAATAGAATGGTACTCAACATTTCCTACGCTTAAGGATGTTCCTCATATCAACTTTGACACTTTGTTTAGATCAAGTGTTTTAAACAAGCAACAATCATATTACATATTCAAGGTAGATTATTTCATTCAAAGTTGCTTTTACGCTTACAATTGTTAGAACACGTAAACATGTCGTAATCAAGTATGTACATCCACAGCGTTTATGCACTAAATGCAAACTAAATTATGAAGAGCACCTGTCATTTAAAGAGTTCTCGTGGGCTGAAGCAACCATGAATAATGTGCATTGGAGTAAAAGAGCACTCTCTGATATGCTTGTTAGCACTCGACACAAATGCACATGCGATAAAGTGTTTCACAGTACTTAAAAAAAATGTTTTAATATGCTGCCGAAGAGTATAGAAATAAAATTGAAATAAAATCTTTTATTAAATAAATTAAATTAAGGCTATTTAACTGAAATGATTACACGCTTCAATTGTTTCACTATTTCATATTCAATTAGTAATTACGATTATCATATAATAATTTATAAAAAGATTGTTTTTTAAGGTAAGGTATTATATAATAATTTATAAGAAGATGTTTTTTAAGGTATTAAATCGTTTTAGTAATAAATGAGGAAATTATTATTGAACGATCCTCAGCCAGGCTAAGGAAATATTTTTCGCAATAAATTTTTTTAATTAGAATTTGCCAGTTTGGTCGTTTAATAATAATTTCCTCATTTGATAATTATTCACTGGCGACAATAAGTCTTTATTCTCATTATTTTATTAATTTTTTTAGTAAACTGCTGTATTATTGTATACAACAAAGTGATTATTAAAATTTAATATTATGATAAATTTTTCGAATGTCCATAAATTGAGTACCACAGGATATACTTTTTAACTTTCTATAAAGTATCAAGTAAATATCGTAAATCTAAAGCCGGAATTTGACGGAAGTTAAGATTATGTCCCAAACCCATCCTTTTACGTTTCACCGATTTCAATTTCTTTGCTTCGTTGGCGTCAATAATTCTGGAGGAGCGTGATATAGTTGACAGAAGCCAAATGGAAATCGAGGGTTGCAAAGGGAGATAAGCCATTTATCCGCTTTCCTCAAAGTTTACGGAATATAAACGTGTGAAAATATATTAGCATAGATCCATGATCCACTTTTCCTAAGTGGTTCAAAATTGAAAGGCGAAAGCTTTCGCGAAATTAAAAAAAAATATTTCTCTCCGGCCACGAGCATTTATGACTACTTTGAGTGTATTTCCACTGATAAGCTGCGGTAAATATTATCTAATATTGGTAAAAACTTTACTACCTAGCGTGTGTGCTTTGAGTATATTTTTATGGAGTTGTAGATTCTTTCGAAAAGCGTTTTGATATTATTTAATATATTCTAATGCAACAAAATGCAGTTAATTTTCAACAAAGCATGTTCAATATTATCAAATTCTTATTGTATAATATATACATGATCTTAGGTTGCCCCAAATTGTATCCGAATTCCAGATCAAAGAGAGAAGTACTTTGATATACTATGGTCTAAATCGGTCCCGTAATTGCCTCGCCATTGCCACAATCCAAATTTTCATTGGCAATCGGTAGCTTTCGCATTAAAGCCACTGCGGTTATCGTAAATTGGGGCAGACTTGAGAGCGTATGCAGCGGTCACAGATTTTGCCACTTGGGAACTTCCGGTATCGCGCTGCGGCGATACAATTTGAGAGGCAGATTAAAAGTGACCCTGGCGGCTTAGAGCATCGACCTCCCAAATGCTTTAACCTTTGCCACTTGCACATTCCATCGTACATCGCGATAGGAACTACGAAGTTTACGCGACATGTGATGCCGTAATATAAATTTATGATTATATTATTATACCGTACATTCTTTTGAAATATACATATATGTACAGAGCATAATTTTAATAAAAATATATTTCATATGTTAAAAAAGGTTTCTGAAAAAATCACGTTTCTAAATACATTTTTATCTTCAATCTTTTTCCCCAACGCAGAAAGTAGATAACATACCCTTAACCGGGTCACCATGTTGAATCCGTCGGCTTACATTTTATTACAACGAGCATATTTCTACACGATACACGAAGACAAGCTCTGCCCTATGTCTATTCTGTACTCCGTCGACCGTCTATACAACCCTACAGCTTTAGTCTGACTTTAGTTGGTACTTTATCACCTTCATCTCCCGGGAGAACTTTTGCAATTAACGCTGTGACAACTAGAGAATGTTAATTTGAGCAAGTTACCGTCAACCATTCGTGATAACGAAAACCTTCCTTTCGCCCGCGACACCGGCAATATGATTACTTTCGTCTTCCATATAAGATGGTTTGTTCGCCTATCTCTCGTACCTCACAAAATCGTCAGAAAATACTTCGGAGCAACCCTCGTAATTATCGGAGATCGACTTTAAAGTTGTCAAAGTCTTTTTTTAACTCTTTTCTGAAATCGCGGTATTAGGCAACTCGAGATATACCAGCGCCGGAGTTAAGTGGGCGAATTTCCGTAACGCCACTTTATCCCATACCTTAGTGCCAAATGTTCCCGGAAGCTCCCCTTTAATCGAGGCGCGGAATTTCACTCCATATTTTTGGCGGAGCTTCGAGCGCCAACATACGCGTTGGCGAACTCGTCGACATGATGTATTCTAAGCACGAACAAGTGGGCTACGTATCATCGATTTCTCGATGAGAATAAAATCCATGCATATAACGGCCACGCGGCATATCGAGCGTCGCACATCCCCGGAAATTGGCGGATAAAGCGAGTAAAATGGATCGCGCGCGCGCAATTTTATGGGAAATCCCGTAGTTGTTCCTCCTTATCCCTTAGCCAAACACAGGACCGCGGTTTGGTTTCATCACAGATGCTCTTATATCTGTCACCGCAAATTGCACTGTGCCATCTGATGCTCGTGAAACAAATGACCATGCGATGATGTACATCCGTTACCAATCAAGCGAGATAAATGATGAGAAGTCTACGAAAATATTCTCATATCATTCTCACGAATACGATAGAAAATTTTAAAAGTCCAAGACAAGCGAAGAAATAAAAAAACTGTTATAATATGGTTAGAATTAATGATTAATAAATTAATTAACATTTTTTAATATAAATTTCTGAAGACAAAGAGTATTACAGCGTGAGTAACTGTCAAAGTATTTTTGTTATATGATATATGTAAAATTCTACATCGTGTCGCATTGCGCAATTTTACAATGCATATAGTTTTGAAAATGTTTACGTTCTTTTGCATATATGTATAAAAATTAATATTCGCACGTTTTATTTCAAACCTTTCTTGATACCTATATGTATACACTGGACCAATAAAATTTTATCAATAGATTTGATTCGATAATGCTTCTATCCCATACAAAAATATTATTTTAAATCTGCTCTTTGCAAAGCTATTTGAAAAAAGTGGATAGCGTCGTGCGAAGTACATTTTATAGATATTCCCGTTTGCGTAAAATGTCTCTTATCTTTATTGGATTTCATGAAAACTTGATTGTAATCTCAATGATTGTAATCTCTGATTGATAACGACATAAAGTTATGTGTTATAAAACGCAATAGTGGCCATAACTATTTCAACGTTACAAAAGTCGACATATCAAAGAAAATATATCTACATTTAATTTTTATTTAATTCCTATACAGTGATTGACCCAATACAATAGTATCAAAATATATCTCAATCTATAGAATGTATTGATACTTTTCTTTAAAGCGTTTCCTTAGGGCCATATTATACATTCATAAAATATCCATTAATTCTTGTTTCAGAATTTATTAAAATTTTTTAATATACAAGTATAATAAAATTGAAAGCGTCACGTATTTGTATGCGTATCAAGTTTTCATCACGTACTACTGGACCAATAATGTCTCTGTCATGAGGTTGCCAAGACGACTACCGACATTCTGCAGGACGTAGCAAACTGAATTGTGCACACGTCCACGTTATAACAGTACGAGCCAATCCAACTCAGCGTTGCGGGGAAGATAGAACCGGAAATAGACACGGTTTCACGAGAGTCTCGTTTGGCGAGCTGAAAAAAGCGAAGCTTGTGGCCAAAGGAGTGAATCACGCGATGCACTCGAGACCCAGGAAATAAAAGCGGAAATTGTAGAGCTCAGTAAAATTCCGGTGAAAAAAAATTCACACGTATGTGAAGTCAAATTATTCGAAAAAAATATCTAACTAATTGTAAGATATTCAACTAAAGACATTTAACTCACTCTGGAACATATTTTAAAATATAGTTTTTAAGATTTTAATTTAAAGTTATCCAGAAACTTAAATTTCAAATAATTTGATAACAGTTAAAAATTTTAGTTTTGAATTTGCAACTTTGTACTATCATAAAAGATAAAAATTTGTTTCATGTGAATATTTCAATCAATTTATTCAGGGAATACAAATTGCACTTAACTTTCAGAAAATAATATGCACTCTCGCGATGAAGAAATAGGGAATAGATATTTTTCTCAAAAAGGGTTGGAAATTTATTGTCGGTTGTTGTTATTGGATAAATTTTCTAAATTAAAATTAAACAAAAATATGTATAATTATTATTTATATGTATATTATTATTTATAATTATACATATTGTCCGGCATATTGTTTAAATCTCACGCAAGAAAAATTTAATTTATTTCATGTAATATATTTTTACCAATCTTTTTCGGTTTTAATTTGATTTAAAGACATGAGAATCATAAATTACTAGAAGAGATTTGGAAAACGATACTCCATTGTAAGATAATGGAAGTACCCCTTTATTCGATGAAACGTTTTCATCAAGTGAAACAGGGCAGCTTTGATATAGCAAGTTTCGTAGACTTACCTTTTAAAAGATGCAAGAAGCAAACTTTCATCGTGTCATTACTGTTAAATGACGTAAATGAAGATGGCGAAGTTTGATTTTGTACTCTGCAGAGTCTCATAATTAATTACTACTTTCTCTATTCTTATGTATCTTCGCTTTTGTATTTGTTCTTTTACATAATATATTAACAGATACACTCAAATATGTAATAATTTGGTATTCTTTAATAAATTTTATGCAATTTAATAAATTTAAATTGTTAAGTGATTTCTAAAATGAGTATGAAAATTTTCGATGGCTACATGCGTCGAAAACGAGAACGAAATATCTGTGCCTAGTATCGGAAATCGGGTCGGATTGAACTCTTTACATGGTTTCACATTTCAGTTCGGAAATATAGCTACAAATCAGAAATCTTACTGAGATTTTATTGATATAATATCTATCGTGATATTTTCCTGCAAATCGCAAAATATGACTGTTCCTTTTTTATTCGATATTCATAAATTGTAAAGCTTATGTTAAAAATGTATTCCAAAAAATATATTTAATTACAAATGTTAAATTATACTAAAATTTTGTTTATAACAATGTAAATAATAATAAGAGAAACATCCTAGATATATTTTAGATAAGATTGTAAAGTTTGTATTATTTTTGTTTTTCACGTTTTCTGTATACATACATATATTTTCTACATTCGCTTTATTACGCATCGACACTTGAACAGCAAATGGATAACTGATTTCACGCTATATCAGATAATTGAATTTCTCCTTGTTTGGTTCGGCCCTTGAGAATTATCGACATAGATTCCAATAAATTACTTGAGTTGCACCTATTTTTCTCAGAGTTCTGATTTCTTTCTGTGAGATTTCGCATACCGATAATGATTGGATGTCATTTTGCCGTTTATAGAAAATTGGAAAAAATGTCATGTTTAGATAGAGATCACTATTCTTGGTTAAATTCTTTTGAGTTGTAATTTCCACATAATTTAATTTTCCCAAGAGATTATTTTTAATACAATTACAATTTTATTACTACTTTAATACTATCGTCCATTTAAATACAGTAATTATAACATATTTGAGACAATTTATAAATTATGAATTTCTAAAAATTTTTTAGTTAATATAAAGTCTGCATTTTTTTTTAAGTACAAGTATAAAATTTACGTAAAATAGAAAACATGATATATTTTTCCTCATTCTAATATAATAAAAGTAATAGAATTGTAAGAATTAGTTAGTCACATACGCGTATTTGTCAGCGTGTCTTACGATTTGTAAATTTTATTGCGAACACTCATGCAGTCTCTGCATGAAAATGTGGAACAAAATGGTCTTAATGCACGAAAATCTGCATTACAAACAACAGGCCATTATCACGTTTTTTACGCCTTTGTTTTCCGCATTTTTGCGTTCGCATTCAGTGCAGCTGTGTGAGCCGAAAGTAAATTGTAGTTTTTACTGCCAGATAAATATTGTTCTCGCCAACTGCAGACAGGTACGAAATCGAAGATTACATTTCAAATAATTCGATTACCAAATGGCAATCGTTATCGTAGCGCACAGGTGATGCAATAAAAAATTCTATTCGCTATTACAAAGTTAAAAGACTTGTAAATACTCTATGCAAAAATCTGTATCCTGGTTGCATATTGTTCTCCATTTGAATTTTTATTATTATCATGTAAATTTTACTTGTCACTTTTATAAGAGACACTTTTTACGTGCGTACAGGTGCGTCAATAATAAATGTGCAGGATGTAAAAATTATATTTTACAAATGAGGAATTTCAACTGGCATTACATGTTGCGATCGTAGATTTATCGAGACGTTTTATTGTCATGGTTTGTGATAAATGATATTTATATGAATGTAGAGCTATATTTTTCGCAAAAGTGATTTGCTTAATGTATTAGAAGATGAACTGCTGCGTTTGTTAGATTACCTGTATAATAGTTTGTATGTTGTAGCTGCAAATAAATATTTGACAATATGATGCAACGTAGATCTCTCGAATAAACAATAACAGTAATGTCTTAAAAATTTCCATGCATGCGTCAATTAATCTTTTTCCGCAAGAATGATTCATGGTTTCGCAAGTTTAAACGTGCACATGTGTGCACATGTGCATTCACACGTAACATCAAAAGTTAAAATTTTGTCACTGTAATGTACAGTCGATACTTGTGCATCATGCTGGATCGTATCGACATCGTATCCAGTTCAGCATTCGAGTTACTTAGCCGAATGCAAGATTATACGTGAACGTGATAAGATTATCGAACGCTGCTGATTGTTCACTTAACGTTATATGAGATCATAGGATTTCGTTTCACTTTATCGTAGACCAGTATCAAGAAAACGAATTTGCTGATACAAAGGTCTGTAATAGAAGCAGTTTAAGTAAGAAATGCTTGTTTTTCGATTTAGAGCACTAAACAATACAGATTTAATATGTATTATCAACTTTTTCCCTAAGTACAAAGTTGGAGATGTATTCTCTTACCATAAAAATATATCATATAAATGTTTCTCGTGTTTCTCAAATTTATATTAGAAACTTTTGATTTAAAATATATTGAGCTTGATCAGAGCTAAAGAGAGTGTGGTATAAAAGTTTAAAAAACTCAATAAACTTTCAATGAAACATTCTTAGAAATTTAAAACTGAATTGCTTTTACACTAAAGACTTGTTTGAAGAACGAATTGGAGACCAGAGAGTTGTTCTAGTCATTAGTATACCAATCATGATTCCTAAACAACGGAGACCCTTAATTTGATCCAAACTACTGAAATGTTATTACCTATTGAGGAAAGTTAGTAATGACTTGATTATTTCGGAAGTGATGCGAGCCAATTGGGGAAATCTTGTTGAACTCGACACACTTCATTAGTGCATGACCTCACTTCGCACACTAAACTTTAATTAGAAACTTTTTCTTATATTTAGTTATTTAATTATTTAATTTAGTTATTTAATTAGCATTTTAACTGTTATTTATAACAGTCAAATGGATTTGGAAATAAATCGAAAAATATTGTAACATATATCATGAATTATTATTTATATCTACTCGTAGTAGAGCACACATATGATATTCGTATTTTACCCAAGGAAAATCAAGTTACAAGGACGAATGAACTAAAATATCATTCTTAAATATCGACAGGGTCACCAGGTACTGTAAAAATGATTGCGGTCTTCTTAAATAAATGTTATTGTACTGCACAAAAAAAACTTCTGTATCAATATCAGCCAGTTAAAAATACAATCGTTAATGCTTGGAGTTAATTATCAATGTACGTGCTATTAAAAATGTTTCTTTTCGACGTGTAATCTTGTTCTTGCACAAATGTATGTTTTACGTATCACAATTGCGTATATAACTACTGGAAATTCAAAGCACAAGAAAAATTTCTCAAATTTTATTTTATATTATAAGAGAAAAGAATGAGAACGATAATGTGCGAGAGAGAGAGAGAGAGAGAGAGAGAGAGGAAGAGAGAGAGAGAGAGAGAGAGAGAGAGAGAGAGAGAGAGAGATTTAAATTACATTATAAAAAACTATAAAATTTGATTTAACTTTCAACAGTATTGAAATTACGTAATTTCATAATTACAAGGGAGAATTTGAAAGGCCTTTAATCCTGTAAATTGAAGCTGTTAAGGAGTCTGTGTGGCTGACAGTACTGCAATGCAATATAGGCTCTACTGAACTGTTCACAGATCAAGCATCTCGTATGAGATGGATGCGAAGGGTCTATTGTCCCACCGTATCCCCAGCTTTGATCGTGGTATTTCATAGGTCGCAAATTAACGTGCTCGCATCTCGTTAAATGTTACCGTTCTCGTGAAATGTTACGTTTCACGGAACCATTAGCCGCATTTTCGACATTTCAAAGTATAGGACAGAATTACGCCCATGCTCGCGTATTTTCGTCGCGCCTGATGCAAATTTATGGACGACCGCTTGCTAACAAATTCGTTAGCCACACAAGGCTGACCACACGTTGAGTTTCTCTACTAAACTCGATCCACATGTTACGGAACCTCTCGCTTGAATCAAGACACGTTCGTTAATGCTGTGTGACATGATTAATTGATATTTAACTTATACAATACGTGAAAATCTGGAACTAATCAAAATTTAGACTAATCAGAATCTAAACAAAAATAAATTTTGTTGAAAACTTTATTAGAGACAATTATATCTTTTTTCCACAAAACTTTTTTTAATTTTTTAATTATTTTGAAATTAAAACAATTTATAATTAATAATTTATTTATTAAATATTAACTCAAATTATATTTCTGCTAAAGGAGTAACATTTATTTTTTACTGTAAATCACTAATGTACTTATATGTTCTTACAAATAATTACTGAAGAATTTCAAGGTATATTTTTGTTACAAAGAAAATGGATATTCACGTTTAGTAAAAGTCGTAAGAATGAAAATAGCACTTCTTGACATATTTCTGATCTAACCTTTTACAGTAATAAAAATAGATTTTCTCTTGTCTCCTTTTCTCTCTTCGTTTTTTACTCCCAAGATTTAATTATTAGTAATAAACTGTTGCATAAAATGCAACTCACCAAATGATGAAAACTTACGAAACTCTTTTCTTCTATCTTTTTCTTTTTTTTCTATTAAACTTGAGTTCCTACCTACTTACTTTCATATCCTGCAGTCTACGTGTACAGCGCCACTATAAGTATCTCTTCATCCTCGATGTGACTTTTAGCACCTCAAATCGACTGAATTTTATCTCTTATAATTCTGTCACTCTATTCGCTTCGCACACAGTATCATAATGTAGTGGGGCTTTTTCTCCCATCTCATCGTACCATACGCTCGTGGCAACAGGTTGCCTAGCAACAGCGCTTACCTCTTCTGGTTAGCCACCAGAACCATTGCTGACGCCGACGATAGCACTTTCGTTCCCATTTGCTCTCGTGGCCTCCCTTCGATTATTTTGCGCAATTTACACTTCGTATCCTACCTTTCTCCGACGCAAGCTTCCAGTTAATGTGCTATCGGTCGATGGAACTGTGTTAACAGACCTTATCACTCTCCGAAATTCACCGTCTCGGAGAGTAGAATGGTTCTGATGATCCGTAGACACTATATCTAGATATCACTAGGGTGGATGATAAGAAGCGGTCTCGCCTAGTTGAGTATGATCCCTCTGGGAACTTTTATGCGCTGGAACGAAAGGAGAAGAGTTATTTAAGGATCTTTTTTCCCACAGCGCGGCGGTTTCGCAGAATGAAAGTTTTATCCAGCTGTTTTTGCTCGTGACCTTTACACGATAATGATTATTTGGTGGGTCTTTTTTAGAACGATAGAAATACTGCGGAAATTATGTGACACGCAATTAAAGTCCTAAACGTGGCTACTTACAATTATAAAATTACAGTTACAAAATACTTAACTTTATAAAATATAAATATAAATAAAGACATAAAAATATAAGTAGAATTAGGTAATAATTATTAAATAAATAAGTTTTACGTAATAAAATCAATTATATTGACATAGATATTGTTATGTACGAGAAGTTAATTTATTGGAATATATTATATGAGTCTATAAAAGATTATCTGTGTCTAAGTTACGATCTATTGTGAAGCTATCATGAAAATAAATTGTTCAAATTTAAAACAAGCAACGATCGAAATACTTTTGTGATATTTAAACACTGAATATTTAGAAATTTTCATATAAGTTAACAGTTCTTAATAAATTTAGAATTAAGTAAGAGTACATTAATCCATATTCCATAATAATGGTTTAATACACAGCAAAAATTTTCTATATATCGTAGAAATCATTTATCTCAATTAATCTTAACAGGTCGTGGCCGTGAAAATTCAATAAATTGATTCAACGAGTCGATTGATTGATTACTGCCGTGCGCGCATGAGTGTATTATAAAAATTATTAGAACATGTTGAAAAAATGGAGCGTCTATTATCTGATGTGCATTATAACGTATATCTGAGATAATAAAATAGCGCAGTTAAATACATTTAACTTCTGACCTCTTTCCATGTATTATCCATGTATTATCTATGCAGAAGCTAATCTCTGACGTATCAAGTACGAGATGCGCCGAAAGTATTCATCCACGTGAATTTTACTTAACAGTGCCCGATCCTATCAGCGTTTGCTTATTTTCGCATTTACGTAACGGCGACTATCTTTACTGTTATGCTAAAGCATAATAGGAATTGAAGGGAAAGAGAGCCGTCCTCTCTTTGTATGCCATTGTATACAGCAAAAGTATACAATAAAACACAATAGAATTCTAAATCGTATAATAACGTATTTTTCGTTGCAGAGTCTCTCCAGCTTATCTGTATCTTATTATTATTTAATATTTTATAATTAAAAAGTTAACAGCAAAAGTATAATTTAATTTTTTATACTAATTATACTCTCAACTGCAATAAAATACATTAAAATATAACAAGATGCTATTTATATCGATCGATGTAATAGATGATGATCACGTCGAATTTTAAAGTGTCACATTATCGTTGTGCGCATAAGCACGACACATTTTACTTCGTTAAATATGAAGGATATGTGATTACGATAATGGCATTTTATAGAGTGTGCAAATTTTAGAAGACGCGTTGACGCTAGTCTCTTCACTATATCTAATCGGGTTATATCGGATTGTTGATGTTATTGCTCGTACATCATCATGAAAGGAAGTAATATCTATGACACGTAATATATCACCGTACGCCGCATATATTGTAATGAAATCTGCATAATATCTGTTTTGTGTAAGCGCATATCTTTATTTTATTGCATATACGTATATTCTACAATAATATCCTAAACGAGAAATCTCTTTAGTTATGTATAAATAACACACGTATTTCTTATGTAAGTCAATCATTTATTTAAATTTACCTTTGCCAAAATTTGAATCTATTTTATATCCAAAGCGCACGGTAAAATCTGTATTACGTATGCGCTACGTATGCCTTCATATTTTTTATATTATTTTTACGTCACTAATTAAATAAAATGTAATGTATGTAAATCGCCAATATTCTTGGACAAAATTATGAATACCTATATTTCATGAGAAATACTAATAGAGGTTAAAATGCATTGTCAGTAAAAACATATTTCCGGATATCGTATACGATAACAATGGTATCTAAGATATTGTACTGCATGCTATCGCCTTAAGTGAATAAAAATGGTGTGCAGTCTGTGTGTGTTTGCAGTCACATTTATATGCTAATTTATTGTTAGAAAATGCTTTCATCCATGGTAAATGTATCGAGGACATTTGGAAGTCTCGGTTTTACGTACAGGAAACATGCATTACGGCAATCACTTTGGTAGGATCTTACACGATTTAATTAGGACATTAGAAACATATCCTAATAAAATAACGAAAAGAATGTGAATTATAAAATTTTGTAATTTATTTACTGTGTAATATTTGTAGTCGATTATTATTTATATGCTGGTTTTAATCATTTAAATCTTAATTTTAATAATATATGATTTTACGTCAGAGCTCTCTGAATTTTATTTGATAATATTCAGATTGAAACATATTTTGCGTATTATATTAAATTTTTCAATACGCAATCGCGTCAACTATTAAGAGACATTAAATGCGCTCATTGTAAAACAGCATTGTAAAACAATTTTTAAAAAACAATTTTCTTCTATTCGAGAGTGGTTCTTTGTGATAATTTACGAAAATATCATCGAGCGAATACTGCAGCTTCACACTATCATTACTTCGTGTACTCTTTTTCGTGGTATTCTTCCGACGAGATATAATGAAGTATATGTTGTACGCGATTAATGTCGGGAATGTCGTACAAAATACCGCGCGACTGTTATATTCGGGTAATTAGTGCGCGCGTGTGATCGTAATTACCCGTATTTTCGCGCTGTGTTTATGTATATGCCATGAAAAAGCAGCAATGGAGATCAAGAGCGTGGTGGAGGCCTTAGAGGTGTTAGGCAACAACACAACAGCCATGAGGCAAGATACTTATTATTTTAATAATTTTCACCCTTACTTATTATACGTACATATCTTAATATATTACGTTTTGTAAAAGTTTAAATATCTAAAAATACATTTTCGTTATGTAATTTACTTCATCAATATCTATCGGAGAAAGACTAGAAAAAAAATTTAATAATTGTTTTTTTAAATATTAATTATTTGAACGGTGCTATGATTTAAATATATTTGTATTTTACGACGATTGTATATTAAAACTTTGCTACTGCATATTACATCGATGAATTATTTATAGATTATTTTTAATTCTTTTAAATTATCTTTGTCTTACTCTAGAAATTACGTATTTGTGAAAATTACATTAAATACATAAAAAAATATATAAGATAAAATATTTGGTATTAACTATTATAATAAATTGCCCGATGTCTGAAATTATTATTTATCCTTTTAATTATTTTCATATTTAAAAAGTTAATAATTTACTGATAGAGATTGCACAAAAGATCTAATAACAAATGGAGAAGATCTAAAAAATATTATAGAAAAGATATAATTTCTCATAAATCATTGCGTGCGTGAAATTCATTTCTTTCTCTTTCTCGAAATGCATGGGGTTTAAACAGATTACAGTAAAACCCTAGTCTATGTATAACTGCCCATCGATTTATTGCGCACACAAGAATGCACACATAAACCGGATAGAGCTTATTGCTGTTGGTACGTTATTGATCGATTTGGTCATTTAGTCGCACATTATGGTATACATATAATGCACGGGTCAGTTAATATTTATAACAAGTTTGAATCCGAAAACATGAAGAAAATATGTAAGAAGTATGTAACAACTAGAATATGCTTCATAAAAAGCGATAAATAAGGATACCTAAATTTTATCTCATAGTTTCATAATATAATTTCGTAGGTGTTAATTGAGACATGTAACTGACCTGTGCTTGAATGATTAATAGGCGAACACGATCGTAATATTGTAGCATATACACTAATTTGCATAAGATATAAAGCTCGTTAGATGCACAAGCACGATGGCCAATCACAGAGACACGGATTTCCCTTATGAAAGCTTCCTGATTGCTCTATTCGCCTATCCGTTATACCTCGGGTTTTATGCAAATAGCTGCAACCCCTACCCTTGCGAGCTCCCTGAACTAGTTACTTCGTCTTAAATGTTTCGTAAGTAACTAAATTGTTAGGCTGTCGTCGTTACACTCAATTCATTAAGTTATCTCTTGTATAACACGATGTTTCATCGCATTTTATATTAAGAGAATTATATGAATAAATAGTTAAATACTTGCAGACGACTTTAGAACGTAATCCTAAGATTCAATCAGGGCGCTTTAAAATATAATCTGCTAATGAGTCCATGATAATTACATCACATATGAAGCATATACAAATATTAAGATATTGTATGAAACATTGAAATGCACCTGCATCAAAATCAATGTTTTCTCTCATAAAAAGGGCGTGTTAATTCGATACTCGAAATGTATTGTTGCCTTTTCTGCGATATTGAGTGTCTCTCTTGCTTGACTCATTTAATACTACGAGTTGTCAGTGACGAGATGATTGAATTTTGACAGCTGTCAAAGAGGCTGAGTATAAAATAACTTGTTTTTAAGAGAAATTACACGCCCGCGAAGCGCGCGCTTGTGTTGTCCTAGTATTTAACAAAAATCTGAAATATCTAATAATGAAAAATGTTTTATATTTGAATATGTCAATAAAAAACTAAAATTAATATAAAAATCTATACTTGTGTGATACGTGTTTGTCAGTATAACATTAATTTTTGTAACAATTATATAATATAATAATTTGCTTTTCCTGTTCAGTTTTTATACTAAAAACTCAGATTTATATTGCAAGATTTGAGCAGATTGTGTACCGGTAAAATTGCAAATATAGTACTGCTCGAAACATTTTAATTGAATTTTCAAATAACAATATTATCTATCTCGTTTGCTAAAATAAAAGGATGAACTCAAGCTCTCCCTACTTTCAAGCCAGTAATCTGAAATGAATTTTTCGTGATGATTTCACTATGAATCCATATATTTTTGTAATAAAAAATTATCATAAATATTTAAATAATAAAATGCATTTTAAATAACCAATTTTTGTATTAAATGTGTTATATGTATGATTAACGGACTTAATATTGCAAGGTGCAAGTCCGGTACAAATTCATTTCTTATAGGAAGTTTCTACTTAAACATTGACTTCGAATGTTTGTATGTTCGGAAACAAATTCATCGTTTCTTATAGTAAGTTTTTATTTAAACGCTGACTTCAAATGTTGGTGGGTATATACCATGATCTGACTTTTATGTGAACGTATATTCAATTCTAAAGTTCGAAATCCATGTCATCGGAATGCCATACGAAATATCGTATATACTGTATTTTTGAATTTTACTACAATGATTTCAATTCAATAGTTTAAAGCCACTTTGTGTGACAACTACCGAATAGAAACTCGCGTTTCTTCAATATGCGTGATGTTTCATAAAGTATTATGTTGATTTCTCAACCATTGTGTATTATGTATATATAAATGTAAAATGAGAACGTAAAATCGAGATTTTTTATATAGAAATATAAATTATTTAGTTTGCTCTTAATTATATTATTATCGAATAAAATCATTCACGCTTTACGATTAACGGTGCAAATAAGTATTAGGGTCATTTTTTCGTTTTTCGTAGTTGAAACTGGGGATTCGAAAGCTCGACAGACAAATCTCGCTGGGAACATATTAGTAAAGAAAGTACGAACGACGATAAATCTTTTTGACAGTCGAAATCTTCTGCGAAAAACATTGAAGGGTTCGCTTCATAGGTCATTTATCTCTCGTTACACCATGACAATCGAACGTCGACGTTACACGTGATACATTTTGCAATTTTCAGTAAAAGTAATATGTATATTTCATTATATCTCATATAAAGTCATCTTTACGAATCCGTGACGTTTTATTATTGATCTGTTTCCTTTTTCATCTGTTGAATTTTAAAACCCTTCTTGTTTGTTGCTCAATATACTTTTTCATTTAGAATGCCTTTTTTATTTGTCTATTTAATTATCATTTATTCTTTTAAATATTATAATTTTTCTTATGTTTATCCACAAAATCTGCGTTCTTGTACAATTCTCGATGGTTAGAGATAGCTATCTTGATTTCACACCGAGATTTCGTGACATTGATGCGATGGTATTAAAGCGCACATGGTGCCAAGGTGATGCCTATATTATACGTCATGTTCCAAAATTGCTGGGTATTATCGATGAAGCACGATTTGTTCCGACGACTTCAGAAATTCTGACACAGCTCGTTATTCTTAATTTCTATATTCATAAATAAAAATCGGTAAACTGTAAGATGTATAATTGTATAAAATAAACTCCCAAATAAATAACTATAGAAATTTGTGCTATTTGAATATAAGCGTCTCCGCATTCTCTTCTCATAAATATGGATATATTAATTGTGACTCTTTCAAATCAATATTTGTATCATTAAAGTACTTTTGCCGTCTTTGAGCCCGTCTTCAACTCGAACTTCGAACAACTTCCTTCTCGTAAGGTTAGAACTTCGAGGCAACTATGAGAATGAAAAACAAGTCCGACAGAGGAAACATCCGATAAATTACAGAGTTAGGGGCAGGTCGCGCGCGCATCTTCTTCCAGTCCTGAACTTTAATGATATTAATAGGTGTCCGTGGGTACTATTAATTTCTGGGGATGCCACAAAAACGAGGGGACGAAATTTCACGTTGATATGTTGCATATTATCATGATGTTTCAATGAAATTCTCCAAGTAAATTGTTTTGTCAAATAATACTAAGTTTACCCAATAATAATAGTTTTCTTACCCAAATTAGAACAGTAAAACTTGTATAAAATTTTGTAAGAGATGCGATATTTCTCTCCTTTTTTTTAAATGTATTCAAAAGCATCTAAAATCATCTTAAGTAAATTTTCGTTGAAAAAAGTTAACTATGGAAAAACATTTTAACACATTTTTCTTCATAATTTTTACCAAATTATTTAAAAAAATTGGTTATGTTGATAGTATTATGATAGATACAAATATAACGAGGAATTTATTTAAAACATTCTGATTGTTTTCAACAAAATGATAGGATTGAAGAAAACAATTTTCTTCATATTACTTGTAGCAATAAAACCAATTGAGAAAACCATCTCCAAAGGTTGCCGATGTATTGTACGGTATCCTCTATGTGACCAAAAGTGACAATTTTTTATGAGTGTCACGAACAATAAATCTTGATATAAAATCAGGATATCTGTGAATAAAACGTTTTACGATAAGAGTTGCATAGTCTTGCGTCAGCATCTATAAAGCTTTTGGGTATTCATCGCAATATAACTTTGAGAATATACTTCACAAAAAGTTACGATAAATCCAGATAATAGAAATGGAACAAAAAGAGAATTTTATGTCTATACCGATATGAACACATTGATATCGTATGTCCGAATAAATGTACTTTTTTATTATACCACTCGCGACGTTTAGAGACTATTCTTCAATTAAATTCAATAAATTTACATTAAATGATAATAAGCAATAAGAGATATTTATATATATTTATTAATGAAAAGTGCATATGTATATATTGTTAATGTTTCTCATAAAAAGAGCATTTTAATAATTCACGAAACTACAATAGCGTGTTATTTATGCAATAGTGTTACAGCGTAAAACGCAGCACTAAAAATCGATAGATTTTTAAAGCTTTAAAATGCAACTATAACAGCACAACAGAACAATAAATAAATCGAGAGACAACTCAACTAGGATTAAAGCAGAACGCGGAAGGCTAATGCCGTCGAGATTCTCGAGTGCAGACGTCAGCCATAAACTCTGCCAAAGTTCCATAGTGACTTGCCGTACTACCATATCTCTACGTAGACACCGCACATGCCGATCTAACTGCACTCACTGTCGTATTATAGGCCTTATTTGATCGTACTTGCTCACTTTAGCCTTTCACTGTCGGTAAATCCGACCGTCCAACTTTGGGAACATGCCAAATCTATGGACGGGTACTCCCCTATCTATCCTCCTATCGTTCGCATGCGAAGGCAACCATAAGTGCTGTTTCGGTGTATCCGGTATCGAAGGATTCAATACCCTCATCACACAGAATAAGCAATTAGTTCCATGGAAAGCGGCGGGCCAGAATTAATGCCGTTTTAGGTATTAATAATCTTTAGACGTTATATAATCACAATGAGATACATGATATGCTTTATATACAGAAAAACGTATAGTTCTTAAAAATAATATATAGTTAATATTCAAATTTAATGTTTTTTAATACTGTATATAATTTAAAGTTAAATTGATTCATAGTAGAAAAATATTGCTATTAAAAATGGATTATTAGTTTTAAAAAGAATGCCATTTGTCATAAACATTAATCTATTTTGACAATTTGAAGATCTCTCTAACAAGATCTTGTATAGAACAAAGTAAATGCTAAAAGTACTAGTAATATTGATCCTCTAAAGATGTTTACTGAAAGATAAAATTACCCTGAGTTTCTCCTTTATATTTTAGGATCTCGTAGAAATGTTCAGTATTGTCTGGCTCACAAAATTTATTAAGTTCTTGACACGGAAATTTTCCCTTACCAATTTTTAACAACTTCTACTTTTATCGTAGACAAGTTCTTGCGCATAGATCATTCATTCATCCTCTTGCAGTCGCGAACAATTTAGTCGTCGCGAGTAACAGTTTCGTCGACATAGCTGCCAGCTTTCTCTTGCTTCCTGTTTCTGGCATTTGCATTGAAATTAACGGATTAAGTCTTTACACGCGCAACACCTGCTATGTCGAGTCAGTCAAATAAAATCATGATATTGCTAGAGTAAAGGCAACTTGCAATATGTCAACGAAAACTTGCCGTTATTGACTCGTTACGTCTATTTGTCATTTGTGGCTTCGTTGAAATTTATCCATTTCTTTGTAATGACGTCTAATTTTTTCTTCTGTCTATTTATTTATTAAAAATATTCAGATTATAATTATATGTATTTAAATAAAATTATACATTATTAAATATAAAATGTATTATAGATTGAAACGTATAGTCTACATCAATTCTGTTGAAAGCAGACATCAAGAGAAATGACCAGATACTATGTGAGAGACAATAATTGTCATACAGACATGTATGACACCGAAAGAGTACTAGAGCAATAAAAAAAACGAGAGAATTTATGAGATTTTATATTTTAGATGATAGATAGAGAATTTAAGTACTGGTCCGGAACATTGATTTAATAAGTCGAAAGTGCTGAACAGTATAATTATATGAATTCAACAATTGCACTTTATGTCCTCAATATGAGATACTTTCAAACATTAGAAACATTCTGCTAGATTTATTTATTCATGGTAAAATATTCATAAAATTCTGTGCACACACATTTGTGGTATTGAGAAAACAATTTGAAACGCAACAGAAGATTTACAATCCTTGCAAAGTATTCCGAAATTTTAATAATTTTAATTTTAATTTTCAATTTATATTTGTATTAAGACTTGATTTAAAAGTAAAAGACGTATAAAAAAGAATCTTTTCTCTGTTTGATTAGAATTCCTATATTCTACATCAATATTTAGTCTCGATTCAGAAATGAAATTACTCGTGGCGAGCTTCGGCCGTGATCCGATTTGTATTGATCGATTGTACGATACGCGGACGCGCTATGTTCGTACCTCGTCGATTTATAAATACTCCGATCAGGCTGCCTGGTAAAATCGAAAACTCCTTTTCTTCACGCGTGACCATGATCTCGATGCCGAGATAAGAGGATTGCGGAGAAATTTAAGTTTAATGGCGATCTGATTTTTGTTCAACACTTTTGCCGCAGACGATAACAAAAATGCCGCCAATTGTTTGGGGAAAACGATAAGCGTTCGATTTCGTGTATCACTTTGTCCAATCAAAAATCGATTTTGGTTTTACTTCTACGGCAGCTATTGCTTTCGATGTTACGGTGCGATAAAATGGACCGTATCATATTCTGCATTATCTATACAGACTGGCATTTTTATTAAATCGCTTGGTCGTTACGATAATAACACGTATCCCCGCTTTGCACAAATATACTGGAATATTATTTTGCAGCAATAACAACACTTAACTTTTAGTTTTTCCACCTAAAAGAAAACATATCATTTTGAGTAGATTATAATTCAAATTGATAAAACGCCCCTTTCTACAGTTTCCAATTACTTCGAACTTTTACCAAAAAATGAGCCGCCCATTAATGGAAGAATGATATTCGTAAATATCTGCGAAATTAAACGCCTCAAAAGATATTATACTATTTCTCTCTCTTACAGGAACACGTCAGAATAAATTGCGTAATGCTAACGTACATGACGATTGTACTTGTTTATATATAATTTTAACTTACACATTTTTAATAAATGTAAAAAATTTCTTTATACTCTTTTAAACAGAAATTAAAAACGCAAGATCTAAGATATTCAGATCATGAGAGATCAAAGAGATTTATCATTATATTATAGTTCCATGGTGAGTAATGTATGTAAATAACAGGTGAGTGTTCTAAAATCAGAATAATTTTTCAATTGCCTATC
>NW_011967234.1:886189-921395 GCF_000949405.1 Vollenhovia emeryi | reverse complement strand
ACATTCTTTTCAAGAATTATGTTCTACATTATTTTAATAATCATACATGCATAATTTATATCATCTTTTGAACTGAAAATGATCAATGCGCTCACTTTAAAAGCCATTATTGCGAGCTTGCAAATTTCTAACAGACTTCTACTTGTATCGTCCGCGAAGCTTGCACGGAAATATAATATCGTAGCGTATACGACTACGTAGCAATTGTATCCTGAATTACTAGCTACAATATCGTATTAATAGCTATTAAAATGACTAGCGAGATAGCAATCTAAATATAAAAATATATGTACTAATCTGAATATAACATATAAATATTATTAATTCTTATTAGAAAAACTTAAAATAATGTATTGAGATTAAAAAGTTAATATTTTTCTTACATTATGTAATTCGTTTTTTACATTATTAATATTAAATTCACTTAAATAAAACACATTGTTCTCAGTAACAGTTATACATATATTAAACAGTTATATATTAAACAGTTATAAAAGAATTAATTTGCGATGTGGAACATAAAAATTTAAAGATCGACGAAAATAGAAACAGTTTAAAGTTTCTAACATATAGTTACTTTACAGTTACTTTAGTTAGGTAGTGACTTTCTCGATTTTCTTTACTTTAGTGGTCTTATTTTTTGTTTTTTTTTCTCGCGAAAGTTGAAAATGCCCTAAAGGAAAGAGATCTATTCGGTAGATTTTACTGATCGCCAAATAAAGGCATAATACCCTTGGGTTGATAAATTGTAATGGTACCTTTTAAAACTTGATCCTTTTCTCGGCGCGACAAGTTCACCGTTCTATGACCACATTGTAATGTACGCTACGGAATACAGAACACTGTCAATGAAAGCGACTCCGATCGGCCACGAATGAAATCAACGAGCTCAGCAGCGCGTGAAGGAAATAGCCGTTCAAAAGATCCTACTCACAGAAAAGTTTATGCGCTCCAGAGAATAACGCGTTAAACTACAAAAAAAATGCCGGAGGGGCGCGTCGTTCTAAAAGCAATTGCAAACTTTCAATATTTTTTTCACATTTAAGTCTTATATTATGGAGGCTCTTCGAGCTTGGCATGCAAATTAGTGATGAAACAAAAATGAATTTTGAACGAAAAGTATACGCAGCTGGTTTAAACGCGCGGGATACTAATATTGAAACTATAGCTAAGAGTTTGTAAATTGAAATTTTTTGAATTTGATAAAGTGATATTTAATATGAGTTGAAAAACAATTTGCGGTTGTAAGTAATTTATAAATTCAGTGATAAAATACGTGAACCGTATATTTCTTATGATAAGACGATCAACAGATAGTTAAATTAGATATTATTATCGTCTACAGACACTGATATTAATCATTCCTATGTTAATTCAGGAAATGTCATATCAGTTACTGTAATTATAAGAGTGAAATACACACGTACTGAATAGATACGTATGTATGATATTAGAATATATAGTCTAGGTAAATTTAGATCATGGTTATAACTTTACGTCCCGTTTCTTTTTAACATTCTTCACGATGCATTGATGAATATATAATGCACTCTGAATATTTAAATAAGAGGAAATACGATAGGGTATATAAAAGCATTGATGTGGCCTCCGACGAATAAAATGTGCACTTTTATCTCGAGTTAAATTTAATCAAAGATAGGGGAACGGGATGTGTCTAAATTTAATTTTATTACTCTTTTATATGGTGCTACCACGCGGTAGTACCTGTCTTATTTCATTAAAGTGACAAATACGGTTTGTCATATTGACGTTTATTACTAGGTGAAAGTTAAGTGTAATCATGTTTATTATCCTTATATTTCAAAGTAAAATATTATATATTTGTATACATTTTTTAGCGAATGCTATAATTGTTACAATTTTATTTTATTTCTACTAAAAAAGGAGGAAAAAGGAATAAAATTTGTAAAATCAATGTATCAAAATGGACTTTTTATTCCCAGATAAGATCTCAAAAATTTTATTTTTGAAAAATATACACAGCCTATTGCAAACTGAATAATTGAACTTTTTGAAAATAACGAAAGGCAGACAATTTTTGGGACAACGTTTTATTTTACTTAAAATATATTCTTCTGCGGTAATACAATGATTTACTCGGTCAACTAATGCATCAAATGATTTTTCTATGTTTCTTTTGTTGAAACGCCTTTCAGAATGCTCGTCATAGTCTTTTGGATGTCTAGAAAGTGTCATAATGCTTTTTTAGTGTTAACAAAACAAGATACTACGTTGCACCATTCACCGTGTTTGCCGGATTTGGCACCGTGCGATTACTTTTTGTTTCCACGGCTCAAAATATCTATGAAAGTGTTATGACACTATTACAATCGAGAAGGTCGACGAGCATTCTCAAAAGCGTTTCATAAAAAGAAAAATTATTTGATGCACTAATTAACCGTGCAAATCATTATAATCGCAGAAGAAATGTATGTTGAATAAAATAAAATACTTGTCCCAAGAATTGTCTGTGTTTTGTTATTTCTAAAAAGCTCAGTTATTTTTGCGACAGAACGTGTATAAAGATAAAGAGCGTATCTCAGCAGATAATTTTTTTTAAGTCTTATTTGCTGGCAAATACATTTATAAGAAATGAAAACGCGGTTGCGAAATTAATTTGAGTATATCTAATACATCTTATCGCGGAGCTTAAGATTTTACATTTTCCCGTTGCATGAAACTGGAAGCTGGATTAATAAGACGAGAGCCAAATAAAACATCAGATAAAAAGCATAAAATAAAGTCAGTGGCAGAAAGTTGCACGCTAGAATAATCTTGCAGGAAATTGGTGAATCACTCTACCTCTACATAATATAATCATGTAATAACAAAATTCATTTTTCCTTGTTATTTTTAGATCATCATGAGCTTCAGAAGAATTAAAGTTAATCCGTGATAATGCGGCAACGATGGTAAAAGATTTTACTTTCCCATTAAAAATAAAAATCTTTAAAACTGTAATAGAATTATTCTAGTAAAATCCGAATTATATTATACTTTCGCAGTTTCTAAAAATGTAAAATATGTGTATTTTAATTTTATTTTTGGAATAACGGTACGTCTTAACGTGGGTATAATTGATGATATCTAATTGGAACTTATTTGTCTGCACTTTAATACTACATATTTGACACATGATTAAATATTATATTCAAACATATATGTATTTCATATGAATTTATTAGAATCATTATTAATGCCTTGTGGTATTATGTTTTAAGTATAATTTAATCATATTTTCTCCTATGAATTTTATTACAGTAACAGTTTCTCTTGATTCTAAATACTGCAAAAGTTTTCCCAGTCCTTTCTTGGCAGCAATTTCCTGTGATTCTCCACGTTCTACTCTTTCGCCTCTTCTCATGTAACGAAACGTTTTATTCCTTGCACGCCTGTTCTAGTAACCCTTTAACTAACATCCGGAATACCAACTGATTCTTTTTGTTGGAATGTCAGTATTGTTAGATACGCTGATACGTGGAAATGCAGTTTCCGTTTTTTCAAGAATTCCTTGACTGAAGAACGTAAGTTCTATATAGCATTTGAAGACTACATGTAATTTATCATTCTGTAACTTATATTATAAAAATATCTTATTACTCCACCAAAAATAATCATAAATATGATTTGCTTTTGGACACTTTGTTTTTTTAAATAGTCTTTGACAGAAGTTTTAGCTTTGTCTTGCAAGGTAAAGTCTCAACAAACGCTTCGATATAGAAATGATATAATACTTTCGTTTGACCTAGTATATGCCGGGCCTATATTCTCCCTTTGTACGGAAGAATTGCGCGTTCATGGAAAAAGTGGAGTATGTCTTAAGGAAGATATAGGTTGATATGTCGAATATTTTTTGTGGGCGTATTTATGAATTTACTCGGTCGGTCAGAAAAGTAGGTTATTGTATAGATTCCATGCTTGGAAAGCGATAATAACTATAATATTTTGCTACTTTGCACAAGCTTTCATCCATTATTAACTCTTTAAGGACGGAAGTTCGGTAACAGGATAAGTGCTTTGCTTGTTTTATACATCACGGCTGCCTTAAAAGGGTAAATTACCCGTCTATTTCGAAATAATTGTAACAGAGAACTAATTGCAATCAGATATATTCGTGTACATACTCATTAAAATGAAAGCAATCGTTAACAAGTAGTTTCAATTAAGCTTATTGTGCTACAAAAGATGTCATTACGTTTCGAAATACGTAGATGGTAGATTATAGGTAAAGTGTTTTACTTGATCGTGCAACAGAATTTCCTCTCGTCCTTATTTCATGGAAATTACCTTCGAGCGCTTAGTGATTTCGAAGCGTCTCGTTGACGACGTAAATAGCGTAATGCAATTATACGGCGATAAGGAACTAAAGCTACGAATGGATTTCATTTCATGCATTTTGAAGGAAGTGATGCGCTTCTCACTGATCGTGTGGGATTTCCTGGACATTTGCATATAAGGCATCCGTTGCAATTACTGACATGAGATTGTAAGAGAATACTTATACATAAGCTTTTAGAAAACTACATTTAAAAGAAACGTTTATGATCCGTTTTCTCATTTGCATAGACCCAAGTTGTCTTGATACATCGTAAGCATAATCGTAAGCATTCCCTTTTACAGTCTCGTTAAATTTCACGTATATTCGTGAAATATTAAACGCCGTTCTTAACGCCGTTTTTAGACTATAATTTGGCAAAACGCGAGAAAGAAATATTTAAAGTAGTCGGCCGGAAGAAACGGGAAAAAGAAATGTTTAGAGTATTATGCCAAAAAACCCAATTCAGTCAGCTTCTGCGAAGTGCCCCGGGAATATGTGTGTATGCATCTTACGATAAAACGCCATTCCCAGGCATCGCAAGTGCACTCTGCCACTCTTCGTAGATGCTAGAGAATAAGGAAAGTGCTTTATACATCGAGATATAAATCTTACATACATCTGCTCTAATATAACAATGAGACAAAAATAACTATGGCAACAGTTGGCTTTCCTCTACTATTTTAAGATGTCACTTATCTACTGTACGTCTTTGTTTAAACAAGCTAATAAAATTTAATGTACAAGTTTACAATAGCAAATGTTTGGATGTTATTATTTGAATTTCACGTTGCTATTGCATTATATGATCGACAAATCATAGCAGAATGTACTTTGCGGTTAACTGTGATACGAGAAGCTTACTGTTAAGCATGGTTTATCCAGCTTAGAGAGTGTGGAAATGGTTTCAAGTAAAGTCTGAACAAAATCATTACGAATCGTTCTTTATGAATCACTTTAATGGGCTATTTAAAAAAATTTTTTTTAAGAACTTGGTTTTATGGGCGAGTTAAATTTTTTGCCGGGGGTAGGCTGGCCAACCTTGCCCCCGAACCCTCCTCCTTTATCCGGGCTTGGGACCGGCAGTAGCATTTGATACCACTGGCGGAGTTACATTTTTAAGAAATATTCGTATAGTTTAGAAATAGTTTTAAATTTGTCATCGCGGAAAAGTTTGTTTCAGAAAGTATTGAAAATTAGCTGTCAATTTCTTCGCGTTTCGTCGAGATACAGTTTGAACGCAAATATATAATATGTGCTATTCGTGTTTTCGTGTTTACCACTCAATAAAAGTTGTTGTAAAGAATTTTATGTATTTATTAAAGAAACGCAAGTTAGATACCCTGCTATATTGATCTAAGTTAAAATTTTATAACTTGGGAGAAGAAAATATTTTCTGAAATAATATATATTTTTTAAAGGAGAGAACGCGTCTCAACATCTGCGAAATTATAGCTTATTACGATGATAAGTTCAATTTAGTAGACTCATGATAAGGCCTTTCTAACTCCTCTCGTGTTTCTTTTCAAATTGAAGGAATCCAGCCTAACTCACGTCCAATAGGGCTTTTGCTTTCTTTGCCCATTTTCAACACTCCACTAACTCTGAATCACCGATAACATTTTAGCTATGAGTAATTTTGAGCAGAGAATAAGCACCGATACATTCTTTTTTCGGGAATATAAAATTGTATAATGGTTATTATTTTATTTTCCTTGTAAAAATTTAAAAGAATTTATTATCTATTTACTGAAACAATGATTCAAGAATTCCAAATTTAAAAAAATTTGAGAAGATTTATTAATAATTAATTCTATCAAGAGAAGGAAAGAGAGAGAGAACGAGAGAGAGAGAGAGAGAGAGAGAGAGAGAGAGAGAGAGAGATTTACTTCAAGATATCTCTCTATCCCTCTTCCTCCCTTCCCTACCCTTCCTCTCTCAATATATATATAACATTTTTCGCCGAGTATATTTGTATGACTATATAACAGAACGTTTATTGAGAAAATACGAAGGGTGAATCGAACTGGATGGAAATTGAGGCTGATTTGAAAGATATATAGATCGAGAATAAAATCGAAGAGAACAGTGGGTCAAGCTGACAGAGATAAGTCAGATGAAAGCTCGCATCGCACTAAGATAATGGCATTTGGAGTAACTAAAAGTGGAGGTTGGAAAGTTAGTTCACGAGTTAATCATGAGTTATTGGATGTGTTTCTCTCACAATGTTTTTCAGTACTACAGACTAATGTAAGAAAATTATTTATCGAGTAAAATTACAATTAAATAATATATCTGTACATCTAATTTGTTGTAACATATATTTGATTAATTCTAAAGTGTAAAAGTCAAATATAATGAAAAATAACAAAAGCAATAAAATAAAAACGTTCATAAGTATATAATAAGTGTCTAGTTCCGCATCTATCTACGAAAAATCAATTCCTGAAAATCTGAAATATGCGAGAAATTAGATTTCAGCAACGGCTAATTTTAATTGTTTGTGAAACAATTACGTTTGCAGTTTACTTGAATGTATTAATATAAAAAATTGGAATTCTGAGTAATTTCAAAAACTTTAAGTTAACATTGTTGCACCATCTGTGTCAAAAATTGGCGCATTACTTTAAGTAACTACTTTAAATAACCTACTGTTCGCGAACTATCGTTTAAATTACCGGTATATTGTATTTTAAATCGAAACCGCGCCATTCGATATTTCGAGCGCTTCGAGCTGGAAAATTTTTGCAACATGATTCAAATTACAGATCGATGCTGTAGCTGTTTCGTAGCAAGCAGTAGTACATGTTATAGACGCGCACCCTGCGTCGACTATTACGCGGTGCCATGAGACTTCGTTCTCGATGAATGCTTCGTGGCAAGCTGAGGAGGAGATTAAATTTGGAAAAAAAGGAACAGGTGTTGGCGAAGGTAGACACGGCAGGTGAAAACGTTGAGTAGATTCGAGGATGAGCGCCAAGAGAGAAAGAGAGAGAGAGAGAGAAGAGAGAGAGAGAGAGAACACAATTCGTGGTGTCGAGTGCCAAAGGACCGACCGGAGGTGCCACGCTTCGCAGACGTCCCTAGTGCGCAAGGGCGTTGGCGCTGACGACGGACGATACTGGAAGTGTCGAGGGTGTGGGGTCTGGGAGCTTTGGAGCTTCATGGCGGGGGTGAAAGCATGAGGGGGATGAACCGAGTAGGGGATGGTGTTGAGGAAACCGTGGGGTGGGACAACCGGAGACGACTGTGCTCCCAGTCGCTCAGTCCGCGCCCCGACACGCAATCACACGCACACTTCTTGTTCGAAGGACGACGGAGTTTCCGTCGTTTCGCGCTCGGAGATTTTCAAGTCGATTCGTAATTCCCGCTGCCGCGTCCTATCAGTGCGGGAACTCTTTCTCGTTATCGATTTCCTCGTCGATCTTCGGCGGTAGCCCACGTTTTCATCGGTGAGTATGATGGCTGATAAATAGTGCCGTATCTCATCTGATTCGTACAGAGAAAGTGGAATTCTCGCGATGCGTTTTGTGCGACAGCTGTTACGTACAAGTTCAGGAAAAACTTTCCAACTTTGTGTGGAGTATTTCTTTAGTATTTCTTTGTTACGCCGCTCAGATGGCCGCGTTTATCTTCAAAGTGGCAGTCCAGAAATGTTGCGTCGCATTAGTGGGAAATTCATCATACAACACGATAAAGCACACGTAATCCGTTTCTCTTTCATCTTCGTCAAAATCTGGTGTTGCTCCGAGAATTGCCTTCGTAATTACAATTACCATACGTCCTCTCCGGCCTTCATCCTGCTAATGGAAAGCCGGCAAGTTTGCTTTATCCTCGAAAGAAAGAAATAAGAGTTCACATTATTATTCATGTTAGTGAAACTCTTTCAATTTTGTGCATACCAAAATTTTAATAAAAATTCCTAAACAAAACGTGATCAAGACTTAATGACAGCTTCTTCGCGCAGCAATACTGCATTTATAAAACTATGATAAAAAGTACATTTGTGGAGTCAAAATTCAGCCAGCCCTTTTATGTTAGTTTACAATTATTTATTATAGTAATTACTTTTGAGATCTGTAGATAACACAGATGACTATTTTCTGCTTTCTTATAAAAATTAAAATAGCTCTTAGAGACATTCATATTTTGCTTTTTCGAAAAAAACAAAACTCGATTTTGTAGCATCGATTTCTTTTCTATATTTATACCATAAATTATATGAACTTTTAATAATCTTATTAAATAATACATCTCCCTAGGACATATAAAAAATAAAAATGCTAATTATTACACATATGCATAGCTTTCATAACTTTATGCACGCGTCTATATCGTATCTTTCGTACCGTACCATGTTGCTGTAATCTTAAGAGGAAAGCTTAATCTAAGAAGGATTAATCTGCTTCCAATTTAGCAGACCTTTACTGAAGATTGAAGTTGAGAAGTTCACGATAATACGCGTCTTTTATTAAGTATTTATAATATAAAAATTGGGGAGAAGATAATAATTCCGTGTGTATCTAAGATATTTTATTATGTTTTATTAGAAACATTCGGAGCTTTTATGTAAAAATTAAACTTTTTAATGAATTTACTTTCGTATTAATAAGATAAACATTTTAATCGAATAATAAGCCTTGTTACTCGAGAAAAGAAACCAGTCATTGATGGGTAATACAAATGATATAAATTAATATAAAGGAATATGAGTAAAGTAACATACTTCACTTTTTGTTTATACAGTTTATATAGTTACATAAAAATAATTATCGAATTGTTTGGAAAATTATTTAATATCTGGCCTCTTTACAATACATATAGATCTGTACAAAGAAATTAATTCAAATAAATGAATAATACATGTCTGGATTTGTTAGTATAAATTGGATTTTCATTAAGCTTCTTGTAAAATATTAGTTATGTATCTTCAATATTCCTACTAATGATTTGATCAATACAACTGAGCAACTTTATACACGCATCTCTGTCGTATCGAATTCTAGAATGTCTCATATTTGCATGCCAAATATGCACAATGTTTAAAGTCATTATACATCAGCATTAAAAAGGCAGAAAAATAGAACAAATGCAGCTGACATTAACAAAATTATATTAATAATTATAATTATAATTAATTTATTTTAGATTTAAATATAATAACTGTCTCGGTATCTTTTTAATTATGCAAAGACGGAGAATTTTCTCTATCGGAGAATCAGCCATTACTAAAATTGAAATTTCTGATTTCATGTACAACATAATAATACAATATTTCTGCTTTTATATTATATTTCTTAGTGTATATGTATACTTGCGTGATTCGTTCGAAGTTTGAGAATATTATTAATAAGCTAGTTTGCTCACACATTAACATGGAAAGTCTCTGCAACTTTATGACTTCACACAGTCGTATTCGTTGCAGAAAATCCATTTGCTAATTGGAGAGTTCTGCCATTTACGAAATCAAATATGAATAGCGAGTAAGATTGGTTTACAAATTAGCATTTCGCCACTAAAGCACATTAACGAATTACTCTTATGCATCATCAGTCAGAGATATATGTTCATTGACACATATGTTGTATAATTATACAGGATACTCTAGACCTATCGATCTACTTTCTGACTTTTTCTACTTTATATAAAAAATCAGCGTATCATAAAACTTTTTAATGAGATTCTACCTCCATTATAAAAAGCTAAATTTTTTTTCTAACTTACGCAGGTTTTTAAATAACCTTGTTATAACAAGATTATTAATTTTACGTCCTTATCGTATTTGTCGGTAATTAAAAAAATACGCGAAAATATTGTCTTACATTTTTAAATATCTTCATCGAAGTCTTTTACTTATGTTCTTAAAGTGCAAATGTCCAGTCTTGATTCATTTTTATGAGCTGACTGTAATTTTATGGACGGTTGGCAAGCACGATCCCAAGAGTAAGCCAGAAACTTTCTTGAAGCTGCTGTGGACCGCTCATCTCCCTGCTGTCCAAACTTGATTCATCTAACTTCGCTCGATGAAGTTTGCCATCGGAAAAGACATGAATTTCGCTATCAATGCAAAAATTTGAAAAAATCGTATTCGCAGGTTTGTTATTTCGGTCGAAAGTTTGCGATAAAACGCGACAGCTGTTTCACAAACGCGATGTTGCCAATGCGTGACGTCAGCTTGTTGATTGGAAGAAAAGAACGGGGATTTTCTGGTTAAAGGCCATAAGCATCACAAAGCAAATCGGAAAGTGAATCGACGGGTATTATTATTGAAAAAGTTATAATTCATCCAAGCGCCGTTGACAAAGCTAATTCATACTTCGTCCCCTACTTCGATCGAATATTTTAATTGTCGGTAGCCCTTCTTGTTCTCTGCCTCATTGTGCTTCCCTTTGCGCTAGTGAACTGGCTTAATTGAACTCTCCGCTTGTTCTCTCTTCGCGCAAAAAAAATCCACAAAGAGAGTGATCCACATTGCAAGTTCGATGACTTCGAAAATTTTATTGTTTGCATCGTGGCTTTAATTGCTATAGAAAGCCATATAGGAGATTCTTAAGTGTATAATGTTATTCTATACGTAGCTGATTCACAAGATAGAAATTGTTTATCGCTGAATAATTCATCGATTTGGAAGTTTACGATGATCGGTTTGGACATTTAGATTGATGAGAAGAAGTAAAGCCAGAATTATCGCGCTTAAATGATGAGCGTACTTAGTCTTTACTTGTGATCGGATCGATGAGAAAAACGAATCGGATCGGGGCCAGGTTCTGAAAGCGGTACCGCAAATTTAATTTTTAATAGCGAGTCTGGATTTGTCCAATCTCTTCTATATCCTCTGCTCGTCTTCTACTTTCTATATACCACTACTTGAACGATTCCCCACAAAAAAAGATTATTATCGTATGACCCAGATCGCTTTAGTATGCAGGTGACATTACTTGGGTAAAGAGAAATTCAATTTCTGAAGAATACGTTCGAGCATTGATGCTAATATGTAAATCATTTCCCGAATAAATAAGGCAATCTCTAGGGTTCCGTACATATCTCGATTAACACCTGAAATATTCAATCGATAAAATGTTTCAACTTTAAAGAATTATGAAAAATTGCTTCAAGACAATTTACCATAGGTGCATTTATTGATAATATTTAACTTTTGACATTATAATGTTTGATTTAAATACCTAATATGTAATATAGGCATAGTTAAAAAATGTAAAAAATTTAATTTGTTAATTAGTTTTTAAATAAAAAAATTCTGTAAAGCTTTATCCGGTATCCAACACGCTTAGTCTGAGTTATTGATAATAGCTGATCCGCTTTTCAAGTTTCTCCTGGGTTATCAATTTGGATTATGTAATCTAGAGTAATAATTTAACGTTATCGAAGGATTGGAAATTAGCCGAGGGAAATGAGCCACTCTGCCTTATATGAGATTTACAGAATTAATAAACGATGGACTAAGGATTAACCATAGGTGTAAAAGAATTTGTATCATTTAAAGGAAAATCTTACGCAAATTATTTTAATCGGCCTTTTATAATTATTATTTTTGCGACGTAACTAGTTATCGAACTTTTATTCTTGACTATTTATAAATTCTTCTTTGGGCAGAATTAAACTTGTTTTATTTTTAGATTGGATCAATCTGCACATATAAAACATTTTCCATTATCGTTCTCGTGGACATATGTATATAACATTGATCAAATTTTGCTTTATATTTGGAATGCTGACAGGTTTAAATTGCACGCAAATTGTATTTATGTATTTCACGTGCATGTGTATTGATTGTTAAAAAATCTTATATCACGTTTATTTAAAAATAATGTGGCATATGATTCTTGTTACAACTGTGTGTGAACATTAAATACTGCATTGGCATAAATTTTGACTTTAGATTATAGCAGTAAACAAAAAAATGCAATAGTTATTTTTTTAAGTAAAGTGAATGCACCAATTTTTATAAATACTTATTCTTTAAAATTTAAGATAAAATTTATAGATTGTAAATTGCTTTAAAATTCGTAAAAAAAATACAAATTTATAACAATAGATTGTATGCAAAAGTAAGACTGTCTTTACTTCGTGGCAATTACAAATAGAATAACATATACTTAAATTTTAGAACATATATTCTATAATAAAATTGAGCATTGCAAAGTTACCCGACGTACTGGCCTTTATTCCAATTTCTACACAATTCTAAAGATAAAGCAGCATCTTCTAGAGCAAAATAAGGATGTTATTACTGCAGTTGTTACTTCTCAATATCCTGTTGAGATTGAGCGTGGCTACTCGATGAAGGGTATCGCCGAGACGTATTTATGATCTTGTTTTTCTGAAAAACAAGAAATTTATATCTCGAGGAAAATGTTTACCGCTAGTTGCTCACGAGAATCATGAGAAAGTTTCTGCGCTAAAAAAGAATTCTTTTTCTACCCAGACCGCTGTCTTTTGCTACGCCCTTTGCATATATTCTGCCGGCTAATGTTCCGGTCTTCACCGTGTTGCATAATGCAATAGCCGTCACGCTCCTTGATCGGTCTGCTTTGCTTCTATTTCAATTAATGCCTATTGATTTGATCGGGTCGTGTCATTACGCCGCCGTATAGTAATTTACATGAAAATTTCTCAGCCTGACTTGGGACTAAATGTCATCGATTGATGAAACGACAATAGACTGCGATATATATATATTTCCCGAATATTAAATCGATTAAATAGATATTAATACGGTTTCGTTAAGGTCAGAATGTCTTATTCCGTATTCAATAATTTTGTATTACATTAACATAAGTATCTTTACTTGGAGAAAGTACATAATGCTTATTGAATACATGTTTTAAGTGAATTTTGGATATAATCCCTCTACAGGAAGAGCGCAATTATTTGCAGTAATTTTAAGTATTTCTGATTAAATGTACATCAACATTCCTTGATGTACATTTATATCGAAATAATATCCAAGCGGAATATAATCCGTGTTATAATGTTTTTATTATAAAATGTTATACATAAATGAAAATGACATTAAAAAAGTGTTTAAATGAGAAGATTAAATTTGAAAATGTTCTTCGAATGATTAGATAAGTTTTATGCTTTCGTGACTCGATATACGGAAACGATCGCATTTGCCATTTCGAATAGTCTACGAATTGGCAATTAAAGCTTTTATAGGCTATGACATAAAGTCAGCGAGACAATGGAGGCCCATGTCTGTGTCGCTTGTCTGCGTCGTAAAGCAAAAATAACAAAATATAAGAACAGTAAAAACGCGCGGTAAAGCACGTACCGCTCGGTCATTCGAGTAAATGATCCATAAAAGCTACGTACTTCTGACAAAGCGGTCCATGCGCGACGCATTATCCTTTCGTCTCTCGTAAAAAGTCCTGAAGCTGATGACGGTTAGTCTACGACTAACTATGGCTGTCTCCAGAAATTAGCAAGATTCGATAAGAACACGAAGCGAACCTATTGATCTTACGGTCTTTGTTTGGTTACATTGGCTGCTCCGTCGGTGCTGCCCCGACATCGTTAAGACGTCGAAGTTTCCGAAGGTTCTTAAAGATTTAGAGGGATTCTCGTAGACGATTCCATATAGAATACCGCTTCGATAAGAAATAGAAACAACGGGCAGAAGCGGCAGGAAGTAAAGCAAAACGGAGGGCAAATGGAGGGAAGCGAATAAAACGAAAAATGGACGAATCGAGAGGGAAAAGAAAAATAGAGAAAGCATAACAGAAATGCGAACCACTAGCAGAGATTTTATCCGCTGCATCTCGGACGTTGTTCTCCCGTTTATTTCCTTGCAACTACGGCGTTCTCTTTTTTGCTCACCGACGCGTATGTTTTATTTATAACTCACTGTCGGCTCGGGCATTAGCAGTGTTTAATTATCTATGCATGCTGGCGCTTGGAGACTATCGTGATTATTTGCGAGGGCGCGCGCGCCGTTATCCAACATAATTTTGTCAGGTCGAGAAAAAAATGTGTACACACGTCAGCGGATGCTTTTTATCGTCTTCCGGCGGTTTCCATCGACGTGCATAAATCCCTGCGGATCGCACGAAGCATTATCAACGTCAGGGCACGGTTATACTCGAATGTACGTACATGCATATTCATCGTTCTTCGTCTGGTATTGGTACACATCATTAATATTTCCGATTAAACGTCGTTTTAGCGGGCTGTCACGTGCATTGCGTTCGCGTCATGTAATTAAACTCTGTAACGAGGTACTTCGGCGGTTTTATGTAATTAATAACACACCTGACAGCGTACGTCTCGCCCCTCGCGAGGTCGATCGTTGCATTTCTGATTAGCCCCATCAGGCCGATTTAAAGTTTCCCTTTTAGCCCTTCCTGTTTTCCGCCAGCAGCCCTCGTGAGCAGCTGTGAGAGAAGTAAAGGCCAATATCTCAGGTCTTTATGAATCCCGTTTGTTACGGGAGCCTCTTTGAAACTGAAAATCTTCAGGATTTCATGGGATATTTCCGCCGTATGTTCTGTTTCTTTTTCCAGACGCTCGGTCATTTATATCTGTCAGTGACATTTATGCTTTGCAAATTGGTACGTAATTTTTCGCGTGCTGTAAGAAATAGGTCGTCCTTTTACTTTTTCATTCGAGGGAATGCTAAACTATACGGTCTAATGTTCTCTGCACTCTGTAAATTCTTATGTTCTCGTTTGAGAATATTAAAGATTTAATATTTCACAATATTTTGAGAGAAACTACAAAAAACATTTCATATTACGTGTATTATAATTAAAATGATTAATTCGACGATTCTGTAAAACTTTGGCAATTCTGTAAAACCATTGTTATATTTCTATAGCACCGATATTTTATGTATTATATCAGAATCATTAGTAATGTATTCTATAAAAGCATTAATTAGCCAATGTCATTATAACATATGTGCATAGATCATAGATTACAGTTATATTTTAAAAGAAAGCTTCCATTCTAAATGTACTACAATTGAAATATACATAGAATGGAGATATAAATGATGATAAATTTACCTTTCGTGCACATGAAAACATTACATTATTTATCTCAATATATCATAGACAATAGAAAATAACTGAAACGATATACAAAACAAGTCGACGCATTTGAATGCACAATGTAAGATGCCAAAAAGTGACAGATGATGATAAATTTAGATCCTTCGGTTAATATGTTAGCATAGATTGAAAAAAGAAGCTTATAAATACTGTACGACGGAATAATGTAACAGGTGGTCCAGACTAACGTGATTAAATATGCATGCACTATTTTCCCTCATACACCTAAAAGTTTCGTGTTGTGATAAGATTCAATAATTTTTTTAAGTTGTGATATATATTATATTAATACAACTGTAAAATATATAATTTCTAATACTTAACTGTCAACACTTCACGCGTAAATAAAAGCTCTATTAATATATTTGATAAAATATAGATTTTGCATTTGTATTTTGCATTTGACATTTATATAATTTATAGATATAATTTTTATAAATTTAATTTTTTGTCCGTATGTATTGAAAACTATTTATGAGCTAAAAATAACTTTTTTACATGGTATCAAGAGTTGTTACTTTATATTTTACAAGAGTAATAATCGCAACGTCTAAAAGTATACAGGAAATGTTTTGTATAATAAAACAACGCTTATAATAAAAACATTAATTAACGAACACGAGGAGTGCATCACGAAGATAAGATAACAGAGATAAGAGAGGTGTGTACACATGGAAGTAAACTTACTCTCTCCAAAAGCGCGATTTCCACAAAAGATTTCATTGAGACAATTTCACCATAAATCCGCAAAAGTATTGATTGATTGCATGCAAGCAGACATTTAATTTCTGAGAGTCAACATGAGTATATGTATACATGAACGCACAAAATTCTCTTCATTTTTGTAAGAGCACTGTATACTATATTAGAAATAATATACAAAAATAAGTTTTTACCATAAAATGTTATATTGATGTTAAAGATGATTGTAAAATATAGCTATAATTTTTCGAGATTAATGTTGATCAGCTCAATTGCCTTGAATACGAAAAAGTATTCTCAAAATTAAACAATATATGTTAATTAATTGCAATCTGTATAATATTTGGTTCATATAGCTATCACCTAAAACATTTCAGAATCAGAACATTTTTTGCTGGAAATTTATTTTCTGTACGATTACACAATACAGATATAATTGGTTGAGTTATATTTATATTATAACTCAAAAATTATTGAGATAAAAATTATCGTCTCTTTATTTCAGATAATTTTAATCCATTAATTTTAGCTTCGAACGTCAACTTATTTCTGCGCACAAATAATCATAACCGTTAATGAATCTTATTGTTTACATAGTTTTAAGATCCGAAGGGGATTGTTTATTCATGGAATTCTCAGGAAAGGCATAAGTTATACATTTCAGGACAAAGTTACGGACAATAAATGAGGGCGTTTCAAGTTTTCTGTATTTTCCAACCGTACTTAGTACGAAGATAAGGGTCTGTTCGCTGATGAGTGAAGAAGGGGCCATAAAGCGAGGGTCGGCAGCAGAGAGGAATTTTCATAAGCCAGAGAAACATCGTTTCGATTTAAAATCAGCAAGAATTCCAAACTATGCAAATGCGCATGCGGTACGTTGCCAGTGATACGTTGCCGTCACGCTCGTGTATCGGAAAGGTGTTATTCAAGATAGCAGGTCACACGTATTGAATCGCGACGCCTATTAATTACCGAGGCAGCCTATAAATCTTGAACTTTTTTAATGGCCGCGTAAATTTCGTACGATATATTACACATAGTCCTGTCAATTTCGAATGGCCCGCGTTGAGAAGATGATGAATGGCATTCCTTTTCTCTTGCACGAAACTTTCCATAGATTTTAACGTTTCACCGATCGAAAGTTTAATTAAGTATGAAACGTAATTGAAATTTCGCCTCATGAATCTTTTGCGAATTGCTCATGATAAATTGAATTTATCAACTGAAATGCAGTTTTCTATTCTTCATTTATTTCAAGTGCTACTGCGCCGCTTGAAAGATTGATTCATCTAACTTCTACAAAGCTACTCACGAGTATCCATTCAAAACTTTATTTCATTTGAATGACAGATATTTCAACTCTTATTTGGATGTTACAATAATTCCGAGTGTCAGATGCACTGCGTTCTCATAGTATTAGTTAATATGTGAAACCTTTTTACCATTATCATAAACGAAAAACTTTGAGTATCGCAATATTTGCCTTAGGATATTCACATTTCATACAAAATATTGTTAAATAAATTAACAATTTGACTGTTTACTGAAAACAAAGAATAGGGGGATGATTATTTGATAAATTTAATTGAAAAAATAGATTTTTATGTTTTTGAAACCACTGATCACCAATCTGATGTCAGATTCTAGAAATTAATTATATTGATCCGTTAGCAAAACAATTAGAACAGCTTAGACAACGGAAACACTTATTGATGTATACTTATGCGATTACATCTGATAATTCTAACATTATTAGACTTTTGACTTTTGACTATCCAAAATGAACTTAATTCGAAAATAAATATATTCCTCTCATTCTTCCGTGTTGTGTTAATGCTATAACTGAAACGTTGATGAAGCAGTTTTAATTAAAGATATTATTTTATGAGTGTACTTTGTACCAAATGATACTTGAATTATTTCTTTGCACTTTCCATTAAGCATAATAGAAAATTATACAGGAACATTATAAAGTACAAAAGTAATATAATTTCTTTGTGAAAGTTTATAAAGTGGTTATTGAGTTTTTGTCTGTCTCGCTGTTTGTATATTTTTTCAACCAGTCACTCCGAATGGGATGTCGCTCTGAGCAAATGGTTAAGTGAAAATGCAGGAAATACGTTCGGTTTTAATGACCATGCTTTTACAAAGGTAAATGTGTAAACATTTTTCCGTGCCTCGCGAATAAACTTTGGACGAAACAAAATGGAAGTTTTTACTTGCAATCCGTATTGATAAAAATGCGTCGACTATAATGATATATTCTTATTGTATCTGTTGTATGTTAATTTGTACGTGCGTAACTTCAACTTCAACCCAATGCTTGAACCTTACCTGGTGTAATAGCTTCGGGTCGTTATTTACGGCAACACAAAATGGCTCCAGATGGTGTTTTCATTACGCCGGTAACAAACTATCATCAGCAAGCAGAACGGCGCGATAGCATACGTGTTCCAAATAAAAAATCAGTTCGAGATCGTGATACTCATAAACAAACAACCGATGGCCACTGTAATCTTCGCTAATTCACTGTGGTGTTGTGTATTATCAGATTTAATTTATAGCCACCCACAAGAGGATGCGCTGTACACCGCGTAACACACAATTATCGACAAAGGGGCACGAATGGTATTGATTTTATAGGTTTATATCCGTTCTTTTGTTCACATCGGCTCGGTTGTCGTAAACTGCGTACGCATGACATCAAGTAAATATCATTCAATGCGACAGTATATAGAATCTATTGCAACAAATATTTGAAACAAATAAGCTATCCCAAAAGATACTTTTTATTCACACGACTTTATATTCTAAAGAATTATCAAGTTATAATATTTTATATTACAGAAAATCAAATGATCTGCAAACTGTTTCTGTAATATAATGCATACGACATACAGCACATTTAAAATTGCAAATATAAAATCCATAATATGTGAAGAAATTTTATTTTACTGAAAACAATTTTTTGAGAAAAAAATTAACAATCGCAAAATAGAATAAAAAGAAACATATAAGGTATTTTGCATGTATTTGCATATAACTAATTTCTAATGTACCTCACAATAATAACAAATATGTTTCAACACTATACTTGAAGTATTGTTTAAATATACAATTATTTTATAATTTAATATAATGGACAGATATATGTTTATACGTAAATTATAATAGTTTTTATCGTGTAAAACAAATTAAAATTAGAAATTTGCATTACATGTTTCTATACTCTCTTAACTAGCCACTTCTTTTTCGGCAAAAAAAAACTGTCATAATATCAGATTCGAATGGTCATATCACGAAAACAGTATAATGTATCCAAGGGAAAATTTTGCATATGCGTTGCAAGCCGCATAACCGCGAAGCAAAACTTCGAGCAGACTTGCGCCCACGTAAATGTCGTGCCGTGAATGTTGGGAATTTATGAGAAGCCGGGATGAGCCCCGTTCCCTCCAGAGCCTGGAAACGTTCTCGATTTATCGGGCTTATGGGGAATTCAAGCATTGCCAAGGTGTCGTTCTGACGCTCTACTTTCACTTTACATATAAAACTAGCAATCAATTTTGTCTAATTGACAGAATTATGTAAATGTCTTTATAGCATTTTTTTTAAGGACAATAATTAAGATTTTAGACGTTAAAAATTATATAACGATGTTACCTAAGTTGTAAACATACATCTGATCAATTATTACAAATTACATTGAATCGCTCTTTGTGTGTGTATTGTGTCAAGTTTAGCTAATATGATATTTCTACGTATAACGCGTGGTTATATGATCGAACATTGTGTTTAAAATTACAGATTGAATTTATTAATGAAGCCATACGTTTAATTAATATTTAAATTATTAGTGTATTATTCAACGATATGTTTCAATTTCTGTTTAGTAATTATAATATCACTCGGGATGCAATTTACAATTAGAATAACGTTTTTAAGTTTAGATCATACTTTAATTTTAAATTTAGTTACTCTTTCGAGACCAGAGCAATTATTTTTGACGAAAGGTACAACGATAAAATTATTGATTCTTAATTGTCTTAGAAATTGTTAAATTTACAAAATTGTTAAAATTAATTTAAAAAATTAATAATTAATAAGTTACAATTCAGCTCATATATCTTTGTATCAAATATGTTTTGCCGTTTCAATCGATTCGGCAAAGTAGATTGTAAATATTTTTTTAATGTAAGTGAAACTTTTCAATGGAAAGGAAAACTCATTCCTATTCTGACACAAACAAAATTGCGAAACAAGTAATAAGTCTTTCGTTGAGCACACAGATTCTGAAATTAAACTACAGTTCTTAGTAAACTACGTCGGTGCAAAAACGGTAAATGTGCGCAACGATAATAAGTGATGTATGAATAAACGTCAAATAATAATATTATTTCGTATAACAAAGAAAAAAGTATAAATTCTCCTTCAACGGTTTTCCTATAATTGAAACTAATATTCCTCTCAACGTGTGAAACGGCGTGTCGTTTGCACTGATATTTAATTTTCTCTCCGTTTCTAGGCAACGCAAAAACGAGCTTTTAGTTCATTTCAATCAGTTCTCGCTACAGATAAAATGGGGTCGATCGCACGATAGTATGATTGGGTTTGCGTACCATAGAAAGAAGCCGATCGATGATTGATTGGTCGATTTTCTACAATAGATTTCGTTACGAAATTGTACAAAGCCTGAAAAGAACTAGTAAAATATGAATCGTCAAAATATAACGTGCATTCTCTGAAAAATAATTCAAACAATGGGTCGTTAATTAAAACAACGCTTATATTGTTTCGTGGATATAATCATTTATTTTTTAATCACGTGTATGAAAAGAATGGCTTTGCTCAAGTATTTAAAATTTAGCTAGATGCATCTCTGGAAATAATTAGGTTGCGCCTAAATAATTATATTAAGTGCTCAAGCTGATTATTTGAGTGCCCTGCATAATCATCTTGATGGTTCATACATATATATTTTCATGCCTGTATTTAATGTAAATTTTATATATTTCAGCTAAACGGTGTATAAGAACGAGACGGATATTATCTTATTAAACACTTTCCAAAAATAAAATTATAATAGTGACACATAATTTTGATTTCCTACACAAATATTTAAAAACTCGTACAATAAACAATCTCGTTTAGTCGTTTCACACGTCTCAGGTACCGCGTCAAAACTCACCAAGTATTGCCGTTGACGTTGCAAGACGTCAAAGTTTTTCAATTTCGTTTTCTTATTCATGTTAAAAATATCGCGACGGTAACGTACGTCTGGGAAGAAACAAACGACGTCGTTACAAGGTATAGACGAACGAGACGATACATCACTACGACGGATATGGTAGAAAAATACGCATCACATTCTCTGTTATAACGACAAAGTTTGCGGAACGGCGGAATGAGAATTAAACATAGGGCCCGATAAAGTGACAAGCGGGACGACAATAATGGATCGCGGCAGGCGAGAAATGAGTCGTCGCCGTTGTCGTTCGGTTTTCTTCCGCTATTCCGCATTTGATAAAGCTCGAATGTACACGCGACTATACGTAACACTCCCATTTTCGTTAGCGCTGCTAACGTGCCGATGGTTATCGGTAATGGATGAAACGTCACTATCGCGCGCCTCGCCGCTTGACGCCACATGTCCAACAGCGCGACCGGCCACGAATCCGGCAAAATCCAAATATTTCGCGATGAGTTTAAACCGCGAATATTTACGCGTGTTACAAGTCCGATAAATTTCGCAATGCGCCAGGATTCATCTGCAGAAGCTATATGAGAAAAACTCTGAGAGAAAAAATTCGGATTCTGGTATTTTTGCAGTTGTATGAGAGAAGCTTTCACATTTTTATATATTTATTTTGCGTATGACAGAGATTGCGATTTTTATGGTTACATGAGTTGAATGTGAGTTTAGCCACACATATTTTTCAATATTTTTTATAATGTAGAAATTAAACTCGGACAAAGGATATGTTTTTGCATAAATTCTTAATGCGAGCGACAGTTAATAATTCAAAATTGAAATAAATATGATTTAGGATCAACTTTTGTTTCATCAGTTGTACGTAATTTTTATGATTAAATAACGAATATATATTGCCTGTGCCGCTTTTGAGCTTTTGCTTTTTAAATCTTCGCTATAGTTAAGTCGGTCAATCAAGACACATTTATGTTCTTCTATAAATCAACATTCTTGTGTCGCGTATGATGTACACAGAAAAAGATACTGTACATGAGAAAAATGACTGTGAATTTCGATATAGCAATATCTCGCGAAAAGAGAAGAGATGTTGAATTCCTTGCTGTAAAATATAAGAGAAAGAAGACAAGCAGTTCTGGAAAAATGCAGACTTGGCAACATGAAAGATGTATTTTAGCTAGTTCGCCGCTTATATAAATTTTACGCTCGTAATAAAAGACAACAACCACGTTATTATTTACGAGCAAAGTTTGCTACATTGTTAAATGCATGCATATAGTTTTATAGCGGTAATATCATTATGCTGACAAGTCCATAATCAGATTGTATCGAGGCAATAGCATTTACGATACTCAGTCAGCAGAACGAGCTATGATAGAGAGAGCCGGTACATGATTCGATTTATGGCGTTGCTTTTGCGTCAAATATTTGTAAGGCAAATGTTTCGTTTCATTTATAAATTCAGCAACGTTCCACGTGTACAACTCAGAATAGTGATGTAACGACTATATTTCAGTTTTGAAATTGGTGGCATCTTTTCTGGTTTGACTCGGCGAAAGTTATTTTCATGTAAATTATTTTTGTCAATTGTAGTACGCTTAGAAATTCGAAATTTAATTTGGCATTTATAAAAGTAACTTATTTTAGAATAAAGGTAGGATATTCGTTACAAGGTGTACTATGAAATAGTCTAAATTATTTTTGACCATATTTACAAAAGTATTGAAGTTAACGATAATTTGAGATGTTACAATTTTTAATAGTTTGATACTTAAAATTCTCGCGAAATATTCTAAAATACTAAACAACATAGAAAACGGCTAATGCGGGTCTAAGGCAAGACGTAGGTAGCCTATACTTGTAATTTATTAAAATGTGAATTTATATACCGTTTCTTTCCACCTTTCTAATTCCATCGTCTTCTTCCACCGTTCCGAAATACTATTGTCTCTCACTGTGTTTCTCTACCATGTTGCGTTAACCTGAAATTTCCCTCCTAGTTGGCAAGCTTTTTGCTCCGTTGAAGAAACATCAACACTGTGTATATACACTGATGTACAAAGTAAAACAGCGTTAATTAAATTTACTTTAGAATTGTGTCCTAATGCTTAGAGATCTAAAGATTAAAAAACAATAAAAAATAAATTGTAATAATATAAGTGTACCTTTCAAACGTACTGTACATAAAGTATCGTTTTTGTGACGCCGCCATTAAAGAGCTATTTATTTTTATAAGCGTATTTAATTATTCAAGCTATGTATTGTCAAGTTTGATAATATCAGTAGAATGATAATTATCATGACACATATGTTTCGAGAGTAGTTTATGCATACAATGTACTATACTCGCCCTATACACTACGTTGGGAATTCTCAAGCAATTTCGTATGATTAACTTTGAAATTTAGCGGTCGCTCCGCTCGAAATACATAGAAATTACGAAGTTCTGCAGTATACTGGGCAAGGATACCTGGCAGAAATTCATCCACTCCGAAGCACTCTATTATGTTCGTCACATCATTTGCACGGGATAATACGAAGTGTATCAGATATCTCTATCTCTGTATACATCTATTTGTGTCTGGTACTGTTGCTATGCATTAGCGTACTCCGAAAATTACTGCTTGCCAGTCAAATTGTTGTAAAATGAAATCACTTATTCGTGAACATCTTGTTTGCATAATTTGTTCATCCAGAGTAAGCCCGCAGACATCTTTTGCATTTCCATTTTGATGGATATTTATTGTTTTTTAATGAATGTGTAATATATATTAATATACATAAAATTTTGTGTTATTCTAAAATTTCACGTTTCGTAACTAAATTCTTAAGAATTTTCTATAATTTGTCATGTAATGAAAAATTAAAAATCTTACTATTGTTTAGTGTTATAATAAATTTGATATCAAGGAGATTTTAGAAATAAAAGTGATTGTGAATAAAAGATTAATAAACAAAAAAATAGCTAGTATATTGATATTAATAATATTTTTTAATGCTCACATTGTATTTTCTTTTTGTTTCAGGTAAGTACTCCGGCGGTAGAAATGCTATCTCAGGAATAAACATGCTTCCAAAAATTTCGGGCCAAAATATACGTAAAGTATAAATACATATTTAAAACTTGCACGCATAGAAGTATGAACTCTATAAAACTATAACATTCTTCTCTATAGTATTTTTTGGGGGGGATTATCAACGCTAAAAGCGCGCACAGATGATATTGCATCACTCTCATCCTCAAAGCTTTCTGAGTAAACCAAAGTTCATTGAAATGATCGATAAGAATTCGTCGGCCTAGTATTATACAGTAAACGTACGATCCTATAAGTCTGTCAGAGGAATGTCTTGGCTCGATTCCAAATCCAAAATGCACCTCGTACGGTAAAACCAACAAAGGATTCACGATCGAGCCAAGACGACTGTTCTTCTCTTCCGGGCCGGCTATCATTACTGGTAATAGTGAGATCGTAATGTTTCGGCGAGACATTTAAATGCCTTACGTATTTTGCAATTTGCACTAAAATATTTGAGATAGCTCAATAAAACTTCCGCCTGGAATGTTCTTCAAATTTAATTAAATATTCAAATTTAATTAAATGTCCTATAGGTATATACAATACATACCATACATGTGTGTATAAGATAAAACCTTAATATAGGTAAAACGAATATAGATAAAACGAATGGTTCTTGCACAAAACTTTACGTTCTAAAGACTACAATAACATTATTTATTATGCAGGAAAAAATTTTTATTAAGTAATGCTTGTTGGCATCCTTCTTCAAGAAAAATTGAATATAACAGATTTTAATGAAATTTCCCCACATCTTAGAAATTTTTTTCATTTACAATATTATAATATTACTATTCTCCCAAATAATTATTTAAAGAATTAACTTCTAAACTAAAAGTTTATTTTTTGTAGTGAAATAAAAAAACTTTTATCAGTGTATATCAATAAACGTGAATCTAGTATAAATGTAAATGTTTTATCATTAGATCAATGTACCGTATTACTGACGCTATGTAGCTAGGAAATGGTGGGTCTCAACGAAGTAAAACGAAAAGCTTTTATCCGAAAGCTTTCAGAATTAGAGACACATAAATTCTTTTATCTAAAGACGTTTATTACCTAACTGTTTCATTTCATAAAACTGTTTTGTGTGTGAGAATGCATAACATTTAATATCAATTTTAGTATAATATCGAATATATTTTTGAATATATTAATAATAGAATAAAATTTAAAGTACTAGATCAATGCATTACGCGTGTATCATTAAGCATTATCCTTAGTTTTACATTTTACGGTAGGTTGTTCCATTCTTTTGATCAGTTCATTAATAGTTAAATCATTTTTTTAATTAGTAATTAATACATTAAATATCTTTTCAAAGGAATCCGGTCTTTTTCTTCATCCATTCATACTAAATTGGTAGATATCATTTCAATGCATTCTGATTATTTTATTAAATTTTACTTTGTCAATATCTTTCTTCTTCACTCAATTAGATGTTTAACTTCAACTTCTCTTTCTTTAACTTTTTATTTATTCTCTAATCTTCTTTAAGTATATTTTTTCACAAACTGCCAAAATTTACATGCGAGATGAAGCATTACATGAATCTATAAAAGTGAAGTGAAGCACACCGCGCTTAGAGAAAACCCTTCGGTATCGCAGAAAAGAGGTCTAAACTGTTCGATATTAACGACATTCACGCCGGTAACATCTCTTTCTTAGAAAGAGGTTAGAATTGCAGTTATTAGTTTTGTTAAATATATACATGTATTGAACAAGTAATATTATTCGACCATAATTGACAAAAATTTTATTACGAAAACTATTACCTCAGCCAGGGTTTGAGCCTGGACCTCCCTACACTCTAGGCGGGCGTCTCACCAATTCGACTACTGAGGCAAACTCACTCATATTTATACATGTATTGTATACATATATGTATATTTTCGCTCTTCTTTTAAACATCATTAACTATGTTAGAGAAATGACAAATAAGTTTATATTTTTATTAATTTTAAATTGAAAAATGTTTTACACAATAACAACAATACAAAGTAAAAATTAAAAGATAGATAAAATTATAAAATTAAATATTTCGATACAATGAAATTCTTTATTGGAGGAATTTATCTATGCACTATAAATTCCTAAAAAAGAAAAATATATAAGCGATTAATCATAAGAATAGAAATATTGCGAAATATAAATATACATATATGTGAAACAGAAATAGTATAGTGAGACATTTTATTTTTCGTTGCGGATTAAAAGAGTTAGATGAAAGATAGAAATATGGCAAGTCACCCGTTAGAAGCGCATATCGAACGAATATGCAATGTCATCAATCAAACGAGGTTTCGGCTTCGACGGACAACAACGAGAATGGCGTCATATGATCCGTAAAATCATTGATGCAGGATGGATGATCTCTCTCATCTCATATGACGGATTGATAGGATGACTTCACTCTTTTATGTCGCATCAGTAACTTTGACATACGAGTATATCCAATTAAGTTTTTCATATTTACCATCTCATAGAGAACTTAAGGATTATTTAACACGTTTACAACACGTAAGTAATGTCAGAAGCGCTTTTGAATGCATACGAGCGCTTCATCACGTTCATTAAAGAACCTCTATGCATCCGCGAGTGACTGCGTAGTTGAATTGGAGTACCAGGAACTTGTTTCATGCGTCGTGACTATATATAATTTTTAAGTAACGAGATTCTCTTACAATATAAATGATTAATACTGTATTATGCTATTTACGAAGTTATTAAAACTTCCTTGCATCAACAATTTTCTTCTTTTCTCTCTCTCTCTCTCTCTCTCTCTCTCTCTCTCTCTCTCTCTCTCATTTATCAGGTCTTGCGTAATAATATCGGTTTCATATACATATATATAATATTTTATATATAATGCGTGATATTTATTTTCTCTGAAGAATGTATTTTCAGTTAAATTAATCGATAAGCATGTACGCGACTTTATCTCTTCCTATTTCTATTGTTTTATATTACATTTTATCAATGCAAAGATTTATCAAAAGATCGTTTTACATCGTTTTACATCATTAATTCTTGAGAATTATCTGTAATCTTTATCTTTTGTTTCTTTCATAATTAAAGTCACTGTAAAGTTGGCACCTTATTTCGAAAATCAAAAGTTTTATTAACAGTTTTGCACTTGCAATAGTTCTACAGTTCCTGACAGGATTAAAAACAGTTTCAGAAAAAGTTTCGTTGATTTGGATAGAAAAAAATGACATTTGAAAATTGTTGCTAACTCTTCGTAGCATCTCAAGTTGCGAAATAGATCATTTCAACTACAGAAATTTATTAATTGTTGTATAAGCTATTAAAATACATAAATTTATAACTATGTTTAATATCCAATTATTTTTGTATGTGACTGAGGAAGCTTTTTAAACATTAATTATGTAGATACTGAATGAAGGTGATCTGAAGAAAATGAATAATATATATAATTTGCTACAAACTTATTTCTAGGTATTACGAATTGTGAGATAAGTTTATCTTGTTTGCCTTACAACTCGCTAATCAGAGAGAACCTGAGGTGTTTATTAGAATTAAGCGTTACTGTTACATAGATGCTAACAGACGGGCGCTTAGCGCTGTATCTCTATCGTAATTAAGGAACATGTTGCGCCCAGGAAGCACACTTCGCTAGAGATAAAATTGGCCGTGTCGCAGCATGCTGTGCCTAGCTACATGCACGCATAATATGTTCGCGTCCATGTTACCTTGTAATTTTCTAGTCTGGCTCGAGTAAAGGCATGAAGAAGCAAAAGTCCGCAAGATGAAAGAATAATAACGTTAGTCAGTATAAGAGGTAAAAGCAACAGAATCTTGTCTAAAAAAAGAACATTTTTTTACGTAATCTTTTAATTTGTTTGTACCTAATTATGTCCATCTTCGTTAGTTATTATCTATCTATTATTATTTGACTTTTCAGCTTTTATTTTAATTCGAAATTTGATTGTTTTTCAATATCTCAATTTTCAATGAATTAATTTACATTATCGGATAAAGGATCTAATTTTTCTTAATTTATGTGTAATGTATATATAACATTCCATCTACCTACATTTCAAGAAAGGCACATATATGTAATGCAAAAAGATAAAGAAGTAATAAATAGATATTAACCACGAATGCATTCGCATTTTGAATGGACCAAGCTTAGAAAGAAAAAGGAATGCTGGTAGATCCAGTCGACGGGAAAATTTATTTAAACGAAGCCATTCTATAACGACACTTCGACCAAAACTAGCGGTACTGCCCTTTGAATTCCCTACATCCGCGTCGACCCAACCCGACACTCGACCCATTAATTTTTCAACCAGTCAGCAATCCACCTTTCGTCACTTCCTTTTTCTTCTTCACGGCTCTCTCCATTCGTTCGTCCCTACACGAAGAGGCTTCGTCCACTCAGGGTGTCCCGGAGCACCACTTAGTCGACCGCCATCGTTGCAGAAATGAATAAAATCTCACCACCACGGTCTCGTCGTTGGACGTGATCGATCCGTCGTCGAATATTTCTATTCACAATAAAAATGGATTTAACAATCCGTTTTGTGAATCCAATTAATGCGAAATATTTTATTATATTTGAATTTATAATTCAGTAAAACTGTATTGTATATTCTGTATTTTAAAAAAACGTCATTTGTAAAAGGATCATTTTATAGTTTTTTATATTTAACTTTAGCATATTTTTGAGATATTATATTTTCTAATAATCTTATTAAATATAACGTCTACAAAATATTTCGGACATGATACTACATTATAGAATGTTTACAAAATCTAAAGAATTTAAAAAACTTCTATTTCAAAGTTAAAAAATTAGAAATAATTTTGACTAAAAACAGTACGTTATTTATGGAACATATTCACGGTAAATAATTTATTTACGGTAAATAAATTTTTGCTGACAAATGCAAAAATTAGTAGAGGTGTAAATGCTTCGCATTTTGCGGAAGTACATAAATTAACAAAAAGACGTTGGTATTATATTTATAACGTGTTGAAAGCACTAACAGCGTAGTATTCTGTTGCACATATTTTATCCAAGTGCAAACCTTAACAGGCGCGCTTAGCATGTATATTACTAATTATATCACATGCCTACATTATCGATAATAAACAGTAACATTCACCTCTAAAGGTGAATTTTTTATACTTTAAATGTGAATTTTTTATCTACTTGCCTACGTATTTCTACTTTATTCCTACTTCTTTACGTCATATTTTTTCAAGTTTCCCACGAGACTTATCTCAGAAATATTTATTTTAGTGCATTACCCAACCAGTCACTGTAAACATAAAATTTCAGATTAATAAAATAAAACAGTTATGCAGATAGCACGTAACTTCAAAGACATTGACTTAAAAGATATTGAAATTATTGTTTTTTAGACGAGTTAATATAAACAATCATTTTTAAACATAAAATCTTTAAAATAATAGAGCTTTAAGTAGCATTATAAAACACAGAATGAAGTGTAATATAGCGTGCGCTCTCAATCTTTTAACAGTTCTATTATTATTCAGTTTTCGCGCATTTGTACGGGAACACAAGGAGAATAATGGTATAGCATTCTGCACTATCTACGAATAATATCCGGTGGATTCGAAATGATAATCTTTCTCCAGAAAAGAATTCCAGAGATAAAAGGTGATTCATTTTCCGAGAGAATTGCAACGGGAGATAATCTAGTCAATCCGGAGAACGACGCTTTCGATTGTTCCAATCTCTAGTTTCGCTTAAATATGCCGTTGAAATGGAATTACCGATTTTACCGTACAACACGAATTTATACCAAAATAATGAATAATCAAAGATAAATCGATAAGTACTACAGCATTGTTTTATATGTTAGCTCATATAAAATATCTAGTTTAAATTCAGAAAAACCTTTATCGATATAAACAGAAAATAGAACAGAGATGAATATTAACATAATAAATTAATACATAGACTTTTCTTGCTTTAACTCTAAAATTACTTATTGTATACGTTATCAAATTCAATGATAAATTTGTACTTTAATCAAAATTAACACCAAAAGAAACGTTATTTTTATCCTTTTATAAAATAAAGTAACTGTGTTTTTTACTGTTTACTCATCATATAAATGAAAAATACGATACTATACAACAGGATAAGATAGCAATAATCTTGCATACAATATTATATTGTATATAAGTTATAAGTACAGGTATAACAATAAATTTTTGTTAGTTACAGTCAACAAGTTTGTTCAACATTTATAATATAGGTATATAATAAGATGTCTATAATATAGGACTTTTATTCCCAGTCATGGTGAAAGTAATTGAATTAGATAATACAAAATAATACTTTAATGCAAAATTTCAATTGATACCTTTTTATGCATTTTTACTACACAAAATGTGATAAACTTTCTATATAGTTGATGCTATTATTGGAGGCGTGATAATAATAGCTATAAATAATTATTTACTTTTTGTTTGTTTTGACTTGCATGAAAAAGTCGACAGGTTAAAAAAGAGTCTTCGCCGAAAAGCTTTTTCGTAGACCTTCCACTTTTCAACGGATAATCTTAAATCAGGAAGCACGAAATCTTACGCAATCCTCGTGCCCTCGGCTTCTCAACGAGATGAAATATAGACGAGTCGAAACATTATATCGAAAAAATTCGATACTTTACAAAGCCTTTGAACCATTTTGGACGTGAATACGTTCTGTCATATATAAAATGTATGCATCTATTTGAGATTAGTAAGAATGCGAGCCATTTCTCCTTTGTTCCCACTTTCCTTGCCTTTGTTTCCATTTTCTATCGCGAGGATCTTTTCTATTTCTTCTACAATGAAGAAACAAGCAGAAAGACAGAATTGAACATTTTCAAAGGCCGCTGTGTTCGCGATCCGATGAGAAACGAAGATTGGAGGCGCGAAAACAAGACGAAGGTGGGATCCATTTGTCGAAACTGAAAAAAGCTGGAAAAAACAGACGAGACTGATGTCCTTTCGCTGGAACGTCGATGAAAAATAGTAGAAGCATTCGTGGCGTTATGTGCAGTCGTTGTCGGACAGAAGTGACGAATTGCGATGAATCGATGCTTTTCCGATCATTACTCTGTTGTCAAGACAATCGAATTTTCTTAAAAGTGCTGTTTCAAAGCGCAATGCAATGTGTGTTTATCTCACATTATTCGATGCACGTTTAATTATACATATATTTGAACTATGTTGTCTCATTAGCTATATTAAATTGCAGAATAATTTAATGAATTTAAAATATTATATATTGTATTTGAACATCAGTGAATAATTTGTGATATATCTATTCTTATTGAATTAGTTTCTTTATTTAGCTTTATAACATTAAAACGATACGTGGAATTTATAATCGTGTCTCTGTCGTTGCAGAAAAATCGACCATTCGTAAGTAAACGGCGAAAATCCTGAGCGGATTTCCGCGGTGGTAAAGTTTGACTTTCATTCCACAGAGTTTATTGGATACGCTTTTATTACCGTATACGGTATAGCAAAAACAAATCACAGCGGTACGTGTACCTACCTATATTGGACAATAGTACGGAAAGGTGGATATTACGTAGACAATTTAAGTTTCGTTTCCTCGCATTATAATTGAAATCTCGGTCGTTTTACTATGTAATAAGCACATTATACATGCATCTATGATACAACGATCCACAAAGACGACTGGTCTTTCGATCATGAAAGCAGAATAATGAGATATGAATAAAAGCTCCGATAAACTTCTAGCCGTGCAAACGGGAAGCGAAGTTTGTCTCTTTATATGAATCTCTGTGTCACATGCTAAGGAATATTTTATTTAAGACAGTTTCAGAAAGAGAGCTCTCTGGGATTGTGCTATTCGGTGCTTTTTATTATTTACAGTAGCATCTTTTACGAAATATTGGCATTGATTCAATTATGATCGACGTTTCAGGAAACAAGTGGTTTCCTAAGGGAAATTTCAATTTGTCAAAATACAACAAGCATTTCTTTTACTCACTTGTTTTATAGAATAAAAGGCAAATGGCGACAGTTACTTCAGAGAGACAATAATATGATTTGTCAATAATAAATTTTCAAAGTTAAACAATTGTACAAGTAATTATTTTTAAACGTAAATTGTAGTAACCAGTGTTGCTCTTAGTGAAAGCATTTTAACAAATTTTTTTTAACAGATTTTATAATAATTATTATTAATTATATTATATAGATAATATTTTTACTTTATATGAAAGCTATGAAAACTATTGATTTAAATATTTGATGAGAACAATTTGTCCTTATGGATATTGCATACTTCAACGAATTATCTCATTATTTCTATCAATATTATTTCTCATTACCAGCGAACATACACACGTTGATGGATAAATAATGCAGTGTTGTTTTATAGCCTACTGTCGTCTTTTCCTTTGAAACACAACTCCTGTACTTTCTGCTGTTTAATTGTACAAACGAATAATTTATGGCTTAATGCTAGCAAATGTCGTCGCATTGTATGACGAATAGGTTTACATAATGTCACGACGTATAGTATCGCGAAACATGCATCGCGTGCCAAGAAACTGTGTGCAATAATTTAATTTTTTACGCAATCATTAATCGCATGAGCATGTTTCAAGCATACGAACTTTTAGATCAGTTTTCCAAGTACAAGACATGTCAAACGTTTGTCATACCGGGTCGTAGCGCCATAGATTCCAATCATTTTCCCAAATTCTGGGTCAATGCATCAGAATGTGCACATAATTCCTGCCATTTCATGCTATTTTTATCGAATTTTGTTGATATCTATCCTCACCTTAAGAAAATTGTGCGCATAAACTTTATGTCTTATAACATGATGCCCAGGATTATCTCTTTAACACAGTATTGTACCTATAATGTGTAAAACACGTTGATATAACTATATGGTCTATCAAAGCATGCTTGCCTTATCTTCGTGAAAAATAGTAAGCTGGCGCAATACTTCAAGAATTAATCGAGCGTTTATAATAGATCATTTATCAATTTCGTTCAAACACAACCTTCAGTATACTCTATTAAATTAGATGTGCATTATCATTTGAGAAATACTTTGAAGAAGATAAATATACCTTTTATAAAATATCTCTTATATAATATACGATTTAGAAACAGACAGCATATTTTGTTGTATGTATATTATGCATTTTTTTACTATATGTAATAAAATCTGTCATAAAAATATTTTATATAGTGGGAATATAATTCTCTTTTGTCTGTACAAGATAGTCTGTAATCTTACTACTTGGAACATGTGCTACTACGAATTTTATAATTGAATTGAGATAGATTTCCACATCAATTTCGTATACGTCGATATCATGCCATGCATTCTATTGACACTCGTAATACTTGGAATCAAGATAATGCTTTTATTATTCATGGTTGGAAATATCTGTCAGTAATATTGACAGGCAGTACAATCAGTTCTTGAATCCTACGAGTTTTCCGTGGACAAATAAATCATTAGTTAAGGAAGTTAATTTCACGTTATGTTAAGAAAAACTACACGGTGTACAAATTGCTCAAATATCATATGATAATTATAATTTTTGAAAAACTTAAAAATGATTCACAAATTGTTTATATATTCTACATATAATCATTGGTTTTGGTGTTGGAGCATCGATAAAAAAGCATGTCACAAGCAGCTGTTGGGAATTTTTGGTTGTCATATATGTATAGACAGCAACCTCAATTTACGAACTGCTCGGTTTTCAAAATGAAAATGCTCTTTGGTTGAATGCATTTCATGAAATGCATTTTAATGGACAATTAACATGTTCACTGCATTCGGCACGCATGACCTACGCTTGACTTATCTTTTGCAAATCTAGTCTGACCCATTTATTCATTGAAGATTAAAACTCTATGAATCAATTTCCTGTAAGCAGCTAGTATATTTTAAAAAATGTAGTCCCCAACCAATAAAATTGTCAACATTTTGTTTGTATTAGCAAAATGTAGATAAACATGTGTTATTGTACCAACTACCTAAGTTGTGTTCGTTGATTAATCTGATTCTTTAAATATTGTTCAGTAATAACAAATAATCAGCATAAAAATATCTTTCAGATTAAAACAATCAATGTTTTATTGCCTCATAAAAATTGTGTGCACATGTCTATGATTTAACACATTCGCTCGAATGCATTTTGTACGATATGATTGTTTATTCGCAAGCCAATGAAACTCCGTTTCGCCGAGGACGTTCACGGGTAAAATTCAATGACTCCACAAGCCAATCGACAATGTTCAGTGTTATATTTATCGGATGATATTGCGCGGAGATCCGAAATTGCATCGCATGCGGACGACTGCTTTTCGGTCGTTCGTCCGTATAATATATTCTAATGGAAACTCAGGCGAAAACGCCAGACAAACAGGCAGTAAAATTACATCTCGTCCACCAGAATATAGAAGCAACCGTAATGAAAGGGCGTTTAACGTCACAAATTAGTTCGTATAGATGCGAAAAGTACACAAGCATTCAACCATATAAATTACGTTATCCTGCGTGAAGAGCGCATAGATACAATATGTTGACTCAGCTGTATTCTATATTAAACACTTGCATATGGTAAGCATACGAAAATATAAATAGTTAAGACTCAATAAATATAATATTACTTGGATATGATATATTAGAAATAATTCTTAAGATTAATATTTGTAGAAACTTTTAATACAAGAATTGTGTAAAATTTGTTTGAGATAAACATATCTTAAATTAATATTAAAATTATACTTGTATAAATATTATAAAAATAATGTATAAACATAT
>NW_011967234.1:841232-885772 GCF_000949405.1 Vollenhovia emeryi | reverse complement strand
ATTTAAACATTAAAAGGGACACGTGGAAATATAATCTTACAATGCGACGAATTTTATAATTTTATGTCAAATCCTGCATTATATCACGCAAGGTTCTATTACATCTTTTTTGTTTGTGAATTTTTTTATGAGAGAGCTATATGTATACAGGGTGAGTCATAACATTTGTGCCAGAGCTCGTGAGAAGGTAGAACAGATCGAGATGAACAGAAAAGTCCTGAACCATTTGCAATTTTCGCAATAGTTAACGAGTAATTAATTATCAAAAATCGTCGTCTTTGCCCTGCCCACTGTCCAATTCGAGCGCGTGGCGAGATGTGACCGCCCGGCGATCGATATTGCCTGGCGAGGGGGGGGACAGCGCGCCGTTGCCGGCGAGCTTACGTCGCCGCTCCCGCGTCTCGCGTCCCCATCCCTCGCCTGGCAATATCGATCGCCGTGCGGTCACATCTCGCCACGCGCTCAAATTGGACAGTGGGCAGGGCAAAGACGACGATTTTTGATAATTAATAACTCGTTAACTATTGCGAAAATTGCAAATGGTTCAGGACTTTTCTGTTCATCTCGATCCGTTCTACCTTCTCACGAGCTCTGGCACAAATGTTGTGACTCACCCTGTATATGATATCTTTTTAATGTATTAAACAGATATATAACATTTTACAAGCAAAAACTGTTAAATACCACAAAAATTATTCTCTCATGTAATTTTTTTGTAGTTAAAAGGCAAATAATTTTGGTTTCACTGAGTGTTCTGCACGGGTCAAGGCGCAATTAGTTATCTCTCTAACTTTAAAACTGCATTACTCCATGCTTTTTCAACATATATCATTTATGGACCAAAAATAGAATATTTTTTAATACAGTAGAGATATATAGCATTTTTTTACTTGGTTAATAATGATATATTTAAAAAATAAGAAGGTAATAAGTTTCTGTAAGTTGCAATGTCCATAGCTTTCTTACTCTTGAAAAATAAGTCATGTTATGAGATATGTTTTAGAATGTTACATACATATCGAGAGAAGATAATATTAATAAACAAAAACGTTGGCGTAATGTACTTTAGAGCCATGAAAAATATTAAAACCAAACTTAATCTGTTGTATTGTAAGAAAAACTGTATTAGTTTTTCTTACAATTTTATTTTAATACAGAATAGTTTTAAGGACCTCAAATATTTCTTAACAACTTTAAACATTTGTAACAAACAATTTGTTAAAACATAATAAGCACAAATAAGTACTATCTTAGTCAAAAACATCAAAGTATAATACCTTTAATAAAATATTCTAATAAATTACATAAGTTTAGCATACACGTTTATACAAATTAAAAGTCAGCAAATTTTTAAGTTTTAAATAAATAATCACATCTCAGTAGTTTTAACATAAAATTACCTCTTTAATTTATATGAACACCATCTAGTTTAACTTCCTACATTTATTCAAGAAAATTTATACTCTTGACTTTAACTGCACACGTACCTACTGTTACTAGATGGAGTAGGACGGAGTTATATAAATGTGCGAGAAGGTAGCAAAATTTAGTATTTAATATACATATCAAAAGCTAACGGCTTGCCATGTGAGAAATCTCTTTATTCACAGGCACAGAATTTTCGTTCAGAAGACCTTTTGCAAATTTATAGTACTCTTTCCTTGCCGCACTATAAATTTCATCTGTTCAATGCTTTATGCACGAAAGAGGAAAACTGTGACGATATCAAAAAATTTTAGTGTCTACCTACACCCATCGTTATGTGAAAGTACATTAAAATGTCCAATCCACATGTTGCTTACATACATATGTTCAGGAATACTCTGACATTTCCACCATGTCGATTTACGAGGTGCACTTTCCTAATGTCAGAAGCAGGCGGCTTGCTTAAGTGGTTATCGATAACCACAAACAGTCGAAGCACTATGAAAGTTTTCATTATATAATCATATCCGAATAATATTTCTCTATAATAATGTATATTTAGAAGAGCAATAAAATATCAATCATATATTAAGTACATATTAACTACATATCAATAATTTCCATCGTCTTTTTTTAATTAAAATATGTAGATAACGCAAAAAGTAATTTTGCTATTGTCAACAGAAATATTAAAATTATTCAGATTTCATCATATTGAATTATGGTATAATATTTAAGTTAAATTTATATTCAGCTGTTTTTTAAAATACGTGGGCGGTATTCATAATCAGATCTTATGTTCAAGATTGTTTTAAGATCATCTTTAGAAACTCCGTGACCAATGAAATGTTCCATACAGCATTTAATAATAAACTTAAAATGGTTTTAAATAGAAACTCTTACTATGAATACACCGGCCTATGTATATAAAATATAAAACATGTTATGTATATTAATACTTTTTGCAAAATGTTGGGCGAAAATCTTCTCTGTAAAGAAATTAATGAGATAATCATAAATAAATAGATTTACCGTGGTTAATGTACATACATATATTGAGTTAAATGCTTCTTGTACGTTCAAGTTTCAACTACGGCTTATTGCTTTAACTTAACTTGCAATTAGTTTGCAAGGCACGTTCTTACAACAAAAAGTAGTTAACTTCATTCTCTATTCAGACGATGGACAATGCTCTCGCTATTACAATTAAACTACAATACGATAAAAGAAAGAATCTCATTTCCGACTAATTATTTCCTCCAGCATACTTTTGGCTAGTAATTGCGGAACTTTTAGTCGCAGGTAATTGATAGGAACATTGCTCAATTTACTAATTAAGTATTTAAATAATATTACTGATTATTATTAGCAGCTATAAGTTTTTATTTAAATTAAAGATAAATTGTTGTCATAAAAAGTTATTGCAATAATTGATTTGCAGTCTTTTTTTGTTTGTATTATAAAATTTGTCTCACGTAACATGTAATAGATAAATATTATAATCATAGACAATACAATTTTTGGAAAAGAAAATTTTTTAGTACCTTCTATTATTTTCTATACTCCAATTAAAAAGGCAGGCGTAAAAGAAAAACCGAAAAGAAGATTTTAATTTTTAGATCAATTTCGGTTTTATAAATATCGATCAAAATTTCAGGTATGCTAATAACTCACGCATTTTCGCCAGTTGTATGAATGAGCTCTTAACGAAACAGTTTAATTCGACATTGTGCATGGGCAAACTGACCTCGGAATCTCGTACACCAAACACTTAATAACATTTCGCAACCTTCAAAAACAAACACTTGATCGAAATCACATTGCTGACGGTCGATAGACAATGTGCACCGAACCCAAAGAGTCGTTTCACGATTCGCACTATGCGAATTTCGCGCATACTCTACCGTGACAATGCAACGATATTACTTCGATCGATGGGACAATTACTGACGTAATTGTATATCGAGCACACAATGAGTACACTGACCGGTATCAATCGCGACGGAATCGTGCAGTACGGAGTTATCTATTAGTTAGTCGAGATATCGATGCCACTCGACCACATTGGTACATGTTGGTTTAGATCTAGCTGTTGGCACATTCCAGCAATACATTATCAATGTCCAGGGAATACTATCGACTATTTACACAGCAGAATACGATACCATATATTTTACGCTATATTAGGTCGTATTTGAAACTTATGCCTCGCATATAAAATGTAAGTGACATACGAGTACTTTACTCGCAACTCTGACATGTATTTAATTACTGTAACTTCTGCGCTAAAAGATGATATACTCGTATAATAAAAAAGTAAAGTTATTTTAATCTCTAACATATTTATTATTAAAAGATTTAAATATTTTAGAGACTCCTATATATTTACATTGAGGGATATTTAAAGATTAAAGCTCTGAAATGTTAAATGATCATAATTATAAAATAATAATTAATTAATAAGATTTGATAAACAAAATAAAAATATTATATGTAATTTTAATATATAAAATGTCTGTTATAATTAAGAAAATTAATATATATGTATATAAGTGCAGTACATATACAATCTATGAAAGAGGCTCCTAATATGAGATAGTGGAGTTTCCGCTAAAATAATAGACATCATCTGTTACCTCTGTGAGAAGTTGGCACCTCATGTCTCAAAAAATCTTTTTTTTCAGTTCTGAATGCACCCCGAAGAGTTGTAGAGTTCCTTATCAATTTTAAAAATATTTCTGGCGAATTAACCTAAAAAAGTTAAATTTGAAACTTGGGGATGCTAACTTCACAAAATGAAATCTCAAAATCAGCGATAACACTAAAAGTATTGGAAATATTTAATTTTGCCATTAGGATTTCCTTTAGAACTCTTGAGGGGCTACCCAGAACTCTCAACAGAACTGCTAGAACTGTTAAAAAATTTTCCTCCTTCGGGACTTGGAAATTTTTCGAACCGAAGTATGAAAAATCGCGAGAACTTTTTATTCATCGGTCGTAGCGCTTCGAGCCTTAATAGTTTTTGATAAATAAATATCGTATTGATATTTAAATCGTAAAAAGTTATGTAGTAATACTATTCGAAAGGAAAACATAATTGTTTGCATGATGGTGCGTATATTCGATAATATCTTTTTGTATACGCAGAAAAAATATTTTCGGATCAAATGTCATCATTTGTAGAAGTTACCTGACTCACGAGGACGGTAATGGCTTCAAGCAAGATTGCACTTGGCTAATAGCCTCTGGCATACTTCCACAGAATTTAAATTATTCGCGCTAGTTAAGGTATTCTCTATTTCCAGTTTCAACTTATTTCAACCATGAAATCAGGTCGTCTAAGGATAATAATATTGGGGAAAGTCAAAATCGATAAATACAGAAATATAAAGAATTTTCATAAATCTTATTGTCTCATTGCGCAGTGACGATGTAACAGCGTTGTTACAGGATATTCAAGATAAATCATTTTTATTTGATGATATAAAAAATATAATATTAAATCATTCAATTTAATTTTTATAATATTATCAATTACTAGTAGAAAAATGATTATTTTAAGTATCTATAAGAAATTTTTCTTTTACAGCAATAAAAGTGAAATAATTACTAAAAATTTACTGCACATCAGTAATTTCTTCTTCTTCCTCCTCGTGTATCAGGCTTAAAGCCTGTTTTAAGTAATTTCTAATTATTCAAATACTGATTTCTAGTAATTATTCAGTACTTCTTTTCGTTCCCAGTATGTACATTTCTGTAAGGGTTAATATTAATATTGGTAAGCACATTATTCTTCTTTTACAACATGCAATATTTATCACATATGTATTTACAAGATATTTAGACTATATTGAAAATGAAACGTATTCAAATTATATATATAATTAAACGCACATTAGCAATAAGAGAATAAAGGTATTATAAAGTTTCAACGTTTCTACCATTCAGAGTTAGGAAATAATTGATCCTTGCATCTGCCACCCTAAGAGTCTGATCGCTAGTGGATTGCAAGTGTTGGATTGGAGAGTAAGGTATGAGGGGTAAGATGTCCATAACGTCGAGCTCGAGGGTTGAGAGAACCCGCGCCACCTGTTGCCATGGCTACCGTTGGGCGAGCACCGGGATTTGCGTCAGTTTCAAACTGTGGTGAAGCAAACGATGCCCCCGTTTAGATCGATTATCCTATTGATCAAAATTCCGCGTACATATTGAATTAGCATTAGGATTTATCTAATCACTGTTATTGCTCACAAAAGTGATGTTATATCTGTTTCGCTACATATTTGTTATCTTACCAAAATTCATTAAGCTCTGATGAAAAGTAAATGTCACTTTAATCCACTCCAATTATGCGTATGGAATATCTTTCTAGTCGCATTTCACATCCATTAAAATCTATTTTAAAGTCCATTAAAATCTATTTTAAAATTCATTAAAATCTATTTTAAATTAAATGAAAATCTATTATCTATTCGTACACTGAAATTTAATTCGCAAAATTTCACGTACTTTTAATCGTTTTACTTATAATTATATTATATCACTTATAATTACGTATAATTTAGAAATTGTCATTCAGTGTTTTAGTTGAGAAATGTTGATTTAGAACGTGTCTATTATTAAACAAAGTTTGATGTTTCGAGGATATTCTACATATTCTGCAATTCTAAAGTGTACACATATATGTAGTAAATTTGATCGATGTAGTATACATGGAACAACAGTACTAGTGACATACATAGCTCATGCATCAATAATGTCTGTCAGTTCTAACATTCATCCAACGCGACTGCATAATAACTGTACGACGCGATTAAAATGGTGAAGTAAAAATACAAGTGTCACATGTATGTATACACATACTATATACATGGTACGACTGATTAAATGAAGGACTTGATTACGGGGATTATCCCTTCATTGTAGGCAGTTTTACTTTTTTCTCGCAGATTACAGTTTCGTTTGGATCTGGCTGGACCTGCTAAGCAGTTGTCGAAATTAGGAAAAAAAGAAAACTTGTTCAATTATAGCGCTTCGTATTTTCCTTCGGCTCTTACGAAGTCTCTACGATTCGAATTTCATCAATGTGTGAATAGGCGTAATCCACGATTCTGTTTCGATGCAGAATTGCAATCAGAACACGATTGACAGAGGCTGCGTATAGTCATTGGCTTCGCTTTACGAATGGTTTTCTGTAGTTTGTTGGAAAATAATGCAGAAAAGCATTACATTGCATTCAAATCGTGTAAAAAGTGAAGTATCAATTGTAGTAAATTAAGTTATATTAAAGCATAGAAATTGAGAAATATACAAATAAAATTGCAAATATATTTTATTTGTACGTTTGACAATTTTTATGCGTTGCTTGATTTGAGCTGGATAGATGTTTTCTTTTCTTCGTATCGACAAATATTTCATTAAAATGCATTTTATCTCTTCTAACGAGACAATTTATTTTACTCGGAAATCTGATTTAAAAAAATATATATGCAACAAAATAATGGTGAATTATTAAAATAAGAGTAAGTTATTTAGTGAAACTTCTTTACATAAATAAATTTATAAAATAATCAATATTGTACAATAAATAATGATATAAAAAAGGAAAATATCCATTAAGAAATCGGATAAAAATTCTGAAGTTTTTATAAAGTTTGCAAAGAGAGCGTAGTATAAGTCGCTATCATTTTTGAAAGTTTGTATTTTACGAAGTATTAAAAAAATGAAAAACTGAGCTAAAAATAGCAGTCGCGTTTTATGATCAAAACGATCTCACGATAATAACCTAGTTCGTTCTGATATTCTACTTTACTTCAAATTTGGTTTAGAGATAATCCTGTTACATTTCAAGTAGAATTAAGAAGATGATCATTATCATTGTTTTTATGGTTCTTTTTAGCTAGCCGCTTTATTGTCTTTCATTCTTAGTTTATTTTATTGAACTCACTGTATCTAACGCATATATTGAAGTTAATAATATATGTGTATAACGCTTTTACTCGCAGTTAATCGTGGTTATTTTCATCATAGTTTCTATTCAATTCAATTTAATAATTAACATTAATTGATGCTATTTTAGTTTGCAAAGCATAATTATTATATTATACTTATTTCTAAACCCACATATATATTCAGTAGTATCTACTTTAAACAGCACTGTTGTTACGTGTTGTTGTGTATTTTTACTATGCTAAAATATTATAGTTTTTCAAGCTTCATTTTTCTTCTACACAAATTTTTCTTTGTCTCCAATTCTTGGTTTGATATAAAACCTAATAGTACTGTTACCGTTACTGCATACATATGTATGCGGATTTTACATATTTCATGTTGACCCTAGATTTACATCTCCTGCGGAAACCTTTGCAAATTAATGTTATTTGGATATCTGTAAATTGTTAACTGTTAAATGCCATTTCTAAAAAACTATTTGCGAGATTTAACAATTAATCTCACAAACAATTTTACACGGTGAATAAATAAAAGAACTGCGAAATACAATCTCAAAAGTAATAATTAATGCAATTTAATAAACGATTAAAATCATTTATATAGTGATATTCGCGCTTTCGATGAGTTATTTCTTCCACGTTTGTAATAACAAAAACTCGTTCTTGTCCTTATTTCATAATTAAGTAACAAATTTTATGATAGTATAATATCATCTACAAACAACTGTAAACAAGTTAAGCGCTTGCATTATTTTACTGCAAATGGATACGCTAAGCTCTATGAGAACGTAATATATCGCACCCTACAAGGCATACAGTACAGCGAAGGTGTGAAGGTTATAGCTATGAATAGGTTTAGTACTTGTATTACACTTTCAAAACGATAATAATGAAAAACACGTGCACGTATGTACATACAGTCAACTGTGCTCGCGATTTTTTTCTATGCACTTATGAGTATATAAACGAGCATATAATTATTATTTCAAGGTTAGGTATATCAGTGATCCTAACATATATTTGACTAATATCATTTCTTATAATAAAACTTGTCAAAGAAGATATGAAACTTTCGATAAAATTTTGCTAACTTATTGTTTCTAGTGCTTTAACTTATTTGTCTCCAGCACTTTAAACTTTGCCGAGAAAAGAAGCATACTCCATTTTGCATTTTATGTAAGTATCTCTCAGTGAGAAACAAGATATACAATCTAAAATAAAACCACATATTATTTTCTCAAGAACTTGTTCGGATTATTTCCTCATGTCACGTATATTCTTGAAAACAAATTTCACAAATAATTTCTTGTGATAACATCCGTTTCTCTTGTTTGTGTATCCTCGTTCTGACTCAAGAGAGATAGTTGAGAAGAAGATACCACGTAAACTGGAAACAAAGATTTCTTCAGTCGACGTGATAACGTTCCGGCATGAATTTCTCTTGCATATCGAGCGTGAGAAAATATATCTTTTTTCCACTTGGATACACATTTACGTCTTCCGTGTGTCACGGATCCGTAAGGCACATTTAAAATGCATTGAAGGATATTTACATCCGTTGGCAAGATTTACGCGGAAATTTAGGTAAATGCACATTCTCTCTTGCGGATGGTACCTTTGACCCGAATCGATGGTGATAACACGCTTTTATGCGCGCCTTTATAGGAAATTCGTGCCATGCGTTCCATATCCGGATGTGCATAATGTGGCTGCAATTGCATATCAATTTGTAGCAACGATCTCCCACTTATAACGCAACGATTTTTTCAGGAATAATATATCCATCATAATTGCAGTTGCCAAGCAAAATAGGAATAAGACTTTTATTGCTCATGACGAGGATAGAATATATCAGTTCATAAGAACTTAAAGAAAGTTATACTTCCATACATTTTTCATTTTTTTCTGGGAATATTTTAACAGGAAATAAAAGTAACTAACTTAATATTTCAAAAATAATAAATTACAAAATTATAACATTAAACGTAACTAAATATTTATTTAAAACGGCCGTTATAACCAGAGAGGATATATCAAGATATTAAAATTTTGTAACAAGATAAACATTTTCGAAAAGGTTTGAATTAATCATTGAAAAGCATTGATTTACATATGTACATATATATATGCGTACGCGTAAAATATTTATATATGCTAATATCACATCGCACACATACATACGTGCACACACACACACACATAGACATTTACAGAATATATTCTACAAGAAGTGACCATTCTCTTTTTACAACTTTGCCTTATAGCTGCGTGCTTACGAAAAGGGTCACGATATTTCCGCGAGAAATTTCTTCGGTTCAAGATGCTTGTGTTTTCTCTTTGTATGAGATCTACTTGTACACGAGCATTATCGGGAAGTTCCAATTGATCCGCGCGCAAGTGGCATGTCCGGCTGTTTTAGTCGCGAAATAAAATGGAGCAGATAACCAGAAAGAACGGAAAGGATATCAAAGTGGAGCGATGGCTATTTTTCTGCAATCAAACTGAAGTATAAATGTTCTTTTTTCGTAGGTTCATGGGTGAGAACCTTATATGCTAGATGTAGATAAAATAATCTTTAGCTTGCGAATTTCTATTCGTATTCCTCATCAAGTATCGTCCATGTTGCTTTTCGCAGATTACAATTTCAATCGTTTGAATAACATTGAATTTTATTACTTATATAAATCATTTATTACCAATAAATCAAGATGTATATGTCCATTTAAAACAAATATTGTTTAGCGAGAAGACATGATATTGTTTACTCAATTATTCACGGAAATATTAACATTTTAGAAATATTGGCATTTGTCTATACATCTTATAGATTTACCGTCTTAAACGATAAGAATGAAGGCCTTCTTCGTTGAAAATGGATCATTGTTTATTCCTCGATGTAAAGGTTCAAAGTTTATATCAGCCTTGACAGGAAGGGATCAAGTAGTACCAGGAACAAGGTCTTTACTTAATCTGGCTTGTGAAAGAGGAACAAGAATAGAGTAATTCTCATGAATAATATAAGCAGGATAAAAGAAATTGGTTAACTCTTTAAAAGAATGTAATAATGCAATACCGCAAGATATGCATTTGAGAAATGATACAATCAGTAATATAGCGTATATTATATGATATATAATTTCATAATATATAGATAATATTTGCCACCATTACTTACCATTGCTCACTATTACGTGTTGCAAGTAATGGTACAACAAAGTATACCGTATTTTTCTCTCTAAATGTTATTTCTTATTATTTCACTAATCTTCTCTTAAATATAAATTTACGACACGAGACATTGAATTAGTTTTATATTCTTTTCGTGGAAGGTACTAATTCAAGCCATTGGCAGAACTTAAATCGTTTCTTTCCTTCAGCTGTATGTCGACGCCACCCTCACGCAGGAATTTTCATTTTCTTTCTCACCCTCTCAATAAACCTTTCCATAGATATATGTTTAAAGAACGCCCATTTTTCTACCTAATGGTTAGATACCATGAGGATTGTTATCGATACAAATCGAATTTAATAATCTTCTAATGAACGAAATGATGGAAAAAACTATATCACATGTCTGTATGTACTGATCCCGAGTGAAAAAAGTAATTGTATTTGAATCTCGACACACACATACACATTAGTCTTTATTATATCACTTTAAAGTATTATCTATACATAATATGTACTTCTTGCTAACTTATTCATAATATCTCCCCTCTTCTTCAGCTCTACCGCTAATGAGATTCTTCCAAAGTAGTAAGTGAAACTCGACTATAATCATGTATTCACAGATAATGTTTGCTCTATGCAAATTGAAGAGGGAAAATACAAACCCCCTAGGGAACCAGACAACTGCAATATTCCGAGTTGATCTCTTATAGCATATCTAGTATTAATTAAATAAATATTATTAATTGCATATTGCTTGTCTCGGAAAACTTAAATTCTCTAACGTCTTGTATGTGAATTTATTTGTATTATTTCTTTTGTAGTTTGCAATTAATATACAATTCATATTTAATCATTTCATTTAAACTGTGTTAGTTTTTAGTATTATTATATTTCATAAATTATAGTTCATAAAAATTTAATTTGCTTTTCTTTGTAGGAAGTAATATAATTCTTACAATTGTTTTTATGATTTGTATCAATTTTTTGTTATAATAAAATGTATATAAAACTTTCTTATTTTACTTGAATTTATAATTAAAACGGAAAGTTTGTAATATATCATATAATAAATGAGAAGTGAGAAATCTTTCAACCATAATGTAATGAAGACTTGCAAAAATTACTTTATGTCTATAAAGAAACTAATTCCGCATAGTGACTTATTACTCTTCGAAAATGAGTGCTGTAAAATGGCACACGGCCAACAAATGATACATGGTATTATGCAAAAAGTGTAATTAGCATAGACTCTCAGATTCTACTCCTTTATTTTATATAAAACCTATGGTAGTGTAAATCTCTCACGACATGAATATTTAATTAACATTAATTAATAAGGCAAAAATATTATCTATTGTTATGTACAAAAACGAAATTTATAGATTATTATTTATCCATACTTTGCTAGTTAAAAAATATTAGAAATGGTAATTTTAAAAAATCACTTTTATTTATTAACATCTTTCCAGTTACTCATGCATTGACACAGTCTGACAATGAGACGTATATGAGAAATTAAGTATTGCAGTCACGTCTTTCGTGAAAGGAAAACCTCGACTGTCAATGCATCAACAAGGAATGTCCACTTTGCAAGCCGAACCCAACTTTGCAAAGCACACAGCTGGCAGCTTTCCAATTGGTTTGACCTATATCCATTTTAAATGACAACGAACGAAAAGCTTTATGCTTTACGAACTGTGATTTTCTTGCGGTTAACGGTTTTCTCCATCTAACTGGGTATAGATTACTTTATGATTGAAGTGTTATATTAAAATGTGCTAGAGTAAATCTATGTGAATATACATTTGCTGATATTAGATGAAATGTTAGTAAGTAATGTGAAATTGATATGCGTACGAAACGAAAAAATACATTTTAAGACAAGGAATGAAGTAGTGTGAAAAGTTGTATTATAGTTGTTTTATGTTTATAAAAATTTTCTAAAATATAATAAAAATGTCATCATTTTTAAAAAGCACTCGTTATTCTCAGATGTTAAATATTCGGTTTGCAAAATGTTTTCAATTTCCTTAAATATCGCGTAATTAATTTTATTTATTTATAATGGTTATTTAATCTTTAGATTATTAAATTTAATAATTTATTGTGAATCCAAATGCATTAACAATATTATAATTATCGATATGTAATTATTTTACTGTTACCCTATCTTGTTTTATTAATATGGATCACATACAGATTTACATAAAATATAAAATTACATTAATAAAAGATCTATACGTGTAACGACAGCTTTTTATTGCCCATATTATATGTAAAATGATGTATAATATTATACATGCTTTTATCAAATCAGTATTTTATACATTGTTTCCTATTTGTAATAGTAAAATTAAATTTATATACATATAAATATAAAATCAGTCCCCCCCTCTCTCTCTCTCTCTTTCAAATATAACAATTATTGGATAGGAATTTAATTTTTTGTAGTCCAATTTTCCAATCAAGAAGTGTCCCAAGATTGGTAAAAAATATAGTACACAATAGAAAGTAGGTAAAATCAAGGATGTACTGTATACATCTAATTTAATGTGCAGATTATTACAGTGTTAAATTTCCTCTGCGTTATAAAACATGGATCATACTCATACTTCCTGCATGGATTCATAGAAAGTGCTGTTCCATTTTAGTTAGAGGATTCTTCCACTGTAGTTTTCCAAACATAGCACTTTCCTCGCGCTTATTGCATTCATCGTCAGAATTGCATTCCGGATGCACGAGAATGCGTCCTGCAGGACCCGTAGACTATTGGATAACATGAGAAGCCACGACTGCCTGCCATTGGCTTTAATGTGCTCGCCAGTATAAATTTGCACATGCACGATACCATAATAAAGTTCCACAACGTTAGCAAAATTGCGAAGAAATATAATGACCAAAAAATTCAATAATAACATATACATAATACAGCATGTTATCGTTTAATATTTATGTGTTGCATAAATAAATGTTGACACTTTGAGAGAACATTAAGGAAGACACAATGAATATTCTGTCTAAAAAAATACACCATATAAAGCATTGTATTTTAAAACCTTGTGTTACATATATAATATTATATGTATACATATACAGGGTGGTCTAAAAGTCCCGGAACGGTTGAATATCCCGAGAAATTGTGGGTGGATCGGAAAACGGAAAATACGTATTTCCTATTTTTGAAAGAGCTATCGAATGATATCAAAATTGACCCCCTCCCCCACCCCCACACCTGGGGGTGGGGCGGGGACAACTTTAAAATCTAAAATGGGAACCCCCACTTTTTATAACAGATTCGCATTCCACGTTAAAAAGTACGTAAGTTTTGTCTGAAACATTTTTTTATTTGCCTAATACTTTTTGAGATATTCAAGAGAAAATTTATAACTTTTTCAATGTTTAGCTTATGATATCTCGTTAACTATTTGTCAGAGGGAAAAGTACAGGACTTTTTTACCTGATTTGATCTCAGGAATATGCTGTTGCAATAGTGCTCCAATTATGGAAAATTTTTGTGTATTGTACCATCTACCAAATTTACATACATAAAAATTTTCAATAATTAGAGCACTATTGCGACAGTATATTCCTGAGACCAAATCAAGTAAAATGTCCTGTACTACTTTTCCCTCTGACAAACAGTTATCGAAATATCATAAGCTAAACATTGAAAAAGTTATAAATTTTCTCTTGAACATCTCAAAAAGTATTAGGCAAATAAAAAAATGTTTCAGACAAAACTTACGTACTTTTTAACGTGGAATGCGAATCTGTTATAAAAAGTGGGGGTTCCCATTTTAGATTTTAAAGTTGTCCCTCGCCCCACCCACAGGGGTGGGGGTGGGGAGGTCAATTTTGGTATCATTCGATAGCTCTTTCAAAAATAGGAAATACGTATTTTTCCGTTTTCCGATCCACCCACAATTTCTCGGGATATTCAACCGTTTCGGGACTTTTAGACCACCCTGTATATGTACACGTGTTACTGTGAGTAGATAATAACAATGTATTGTTAGTATTATTCCAAATTGGAAAATTTACTAAATTGGTTTTAATAATTTTTTTACACAGTATAACATTTTTATACTAACTCATGATTTTGATAGCTTTTAAAACAAATGCAAAATTTTAATATATAAACATGTACGATTAAAAGCCATCTTCTACAAAAACATAGTTTTATTTATATGCATACATTTTGTATACATATGTTCCAAATATAAATATATATGCAATTTTATTTTAACAGATATTTTGGGTGGTATTTATAATATAAATGAAAATCTTTCTGCTTCTTGAGTGAGTTCGGCAATTTGATCGAGTTTTGCAATATTTGCATTTCAACGAAATCGCAATCGGATTTATAATGAAACTGCGCAAAGCGATATCGATTCGACGGAATGACTACGAAAATTTCTGCGCGAAAGGACGTTGGTGGTCTCCCGAGTACGTCAGACCGCATTGCCTTTGTAAAAGAATGTAATTCTACGTTATCGCAGTACGTGGTGGAATGAACAAATGAAGAAAAACGAACAATTTCCAGAAATCTATTATCACATTAACTTTCTTCCGAATCTCATTTCACAGTTTCCACTTGTGACATTAATAACAATTTATTAAAATAAGATTGATTGCTAATCGAATAATAATTGTATGTAATATAAATGTGATATAAATTGTAATGAAAAGTTATGGAAATTAAAACTTTTGTTTCTAGTTAATTGCATTTTAAGAATTTTCAGAGACAATAGAATGCTTAAAATTAAAGTTGGCATCTTTATATTACAAGACAAATCAATAATAAGAGTTTTTATTAAGTTTTATGATAAAAATTAAATGAAACTGAAACTATCTCTTAATTTAATAATGTATAAATATGCACCTCGTAATTTCGATAAATAATACCTTGCTAAATTAAGCGATTAATTTGAATCAGAGAAGACCTTCATAATACCTAACCTGTAATTTCCTTCCTCAGGAATAATCTTTTGGCATATTGAATATATGGTTATCAAATAAATACGGTTTGATTAATATATTGTGTTTCGTTAGTACTTTACTCAATAACACGTGTGCGTGCACACACACGCATTAAAGGGAGAATAAACTGATATATTTCTTTGTGTAATCTTAATTCTTTGTTACTATTGCGAATTTTTTAAACATAATATTAATTAAAAAATTTATATGTTTCAGTATTATATGAAAGAATCACAAGTTACTATGATATAATGTTTTATAAAATCTACAGCTCAAAGTATTAACAATTAAACTTAAAATAACGTAATGGTTTAATCTAAAATTGAATAATAAAATAGGATTTAAATAATAATGTCGCATATCAATAATACATCTTGTAAATTGTTTTAACGCATGAGTTTGCGTATATGTATAAGTCTTTTGATTGCTAATTCTATTGATTGGTTCATTATGTACGTGAATATCCTATCTCATTTGCATTAGTAACAAGACCTCTGTGAAGTTGGCACCTCATGTCTCAAGAAATCTTTTTTTTTTCAGTTCTGAATGCACCCCGAAGGGTTGTAGAGTTCCTTATCAATTTTAAAAATAGTTCTGGCGAATTAACCTAAAAAAAGTTAAATTTGAAACTTGGGGATGCTAACTTCACAAAATGAAATCTCGAAATCAGCGATAACACTAAAAGTATTGGAAATATTTAATTTTGCCATTAGGATTTCCTTTAGAACTCTTGAGGGGCTACCCAGAACTCCCAATGGAACCGCTGGAACTGTTAAAAAATTTTCCTCCTTCGGGACTTGGAAATTTTTCGAACCGAAGTATGAAAAATCGCGAGAACTTTTTATTCGCCGGTCGTAGCGCTTCGAGCCTTAATAGTTTTCGATAGAACTCTTGAGGGGATACCCAGAACTCCCAACAGTAAAAATTTTCCTCCTTTGGGACTTAGAAAATTTAGCACCTCAAGAGTTCTAAAGGAAATCCTAATGGCAAAATTAAATATTTCCAATACTTTTAGTGTTATCGCTGATTTCGAGTTTTCATTTTGTGAAGTTAGCATCCCCAAGTTTCAAATTTAACTTTTTTAGGTTAATTCGCCGGAACTATTTTTAAAATTGATACGGAACTCTAGAACTCTTCGTGGTGCATTCAGAACTGAAAAAAAAGATTTTTTGAGACATGAGGTTACTACCTCACAGAGGTAGTAACAAGAGATATTGCATTGTTAAGACATTATAGCCCAATAGCTAAACGTTCAACACGTTATTTTTAACTTAATTTAATTGAATATAATCGATTACTAAATATAATATAAGTACGCAGATTTCTACATTTGCAACATGAACTATAGTTAAAATTATCTGAAAAATATGTAATAATATGTCGCGATGAAATTTAATTTTTGCTGAAAGATATCTTATCCCCCCAAAAAATGATAAATAATGTAATATAAATGGTAATATGATAGTAATTGCAATATAAGTTTTCTAATTATGTAGTTAATAGTTAGCTAAGAGGGAATTAATAGTATGTCATTAATATTATTATTAATATTATAATTTAATATTATAATTTAGTGTTTTAATTACTAATAAATAATACCATTGATAGTTAGATAGTTAAAGAAGGTACAATTTTTCTGTAACTATGAATACTAATAGCTGCTCATCTGTCTCAATGATAATCCTATTATCGCTTTATGGGCCATTATTCTGTGAACCGTGATATCTTAGTTGCCTTAGTTCGTAGCTGCAACCAGATATAATCCGGTAACATTGCGTAAGTGTTTAGAAACTATTCTACCTGTTGCGATGGCTTTGTAAACCTGCGATAAAATGAAAAGGATTCCAGTTCGCTAAAGCCTTTGTCATATATCAGGTCGATGGAAACGTTACCCGTAATATGTATATATATATGTATATATATAACCTATCTTTCTTATCAAACTTGTTTGTGAATCTAATTACGATTGTTATTTATCAGTGTCAAATTTCAAATCGTTGTTCTAGCGACAGATTTTTGGATACGATATTAATTACTTTGTGCTGGATTGCATGATAGATATGTTTAGATCTCATTTTATAAAATAACTTTTTGTATTTTAAAATACATGTTTTATATATTGTAATGTTTAATGTTTAATTCAATAATGTTATTTTATCTTTTTCATGCATTATTTTATATTCAAAATGCATTTAATATTGCAATATTTTCATAACAATTGCACAACATATTGAATTAACTTATGTCGATAAAGGGTGTAGCCGAAAGTGCATTCCGATTGATTGCCATTATTGTCCGCAATGTATTCTTGTCTCATTATAAATCATAAACAATTTATAAATATATATTATAAATACGGTAAATATTATCCTTTTTATCACTAATATTTTGCAATTAAATTTGCAGTTTAAAATGTAATTATTCATTATTATTTACAAGCTTGCTATCATGTAATAAAATATAATTTTTAAAAATTATTTTTAATTTCCCATAACGAAAATTTATTTTAGATAAATAATATTTTATTAAAATAATCGTGTTTTATAAAGTGTAAGAAGCTAATGGATATGTTATATTATAATCATTTTCGTAAAGTAAGACTATATGACAATTGCAGTAGTTGAAGATCTTGCATTCCATATTTATTGCCCTTCTAGACACTTTGGTAAATGTAGTAATTTCTTGGAACGTTAAGCGCAGTCCCCAGCAGTTATTCATCATCTAGAGTGGTTATTCGACCAATTACATTTACTGTGAATGTATTTGTGTAATTTCTCGTTCACGCCATGCTCACCTTACATATGTTTATATGATGCATTCTCTGCGTTGCAATGAAGCTACCAAAATATGAATCAGTGATATTTGTATCAGCATACGTATAATATCATCTGTTTCTAATAACAAGCAAGAAAGCACAATTATTTATACTATGCTTTTCTGCTTTATATTATATTTTCTGCTGATTTTACTTCATATTGTTTATGTGTACAATTAGCATACTGCATATTGTTACATGAAAATTAAAATCATAATTATCAAGATAAAGATTCGAGTAAATATCGATATCGATCGATATTTCAGTAAAATTATCTCATTTAATAAAAAGAGATGAAAAACAATATTATTTAATGCATGGATCAAGTATACTTGTGCAATTACGCGTGACTATAATTGCACGGTCCATATTACAATTGTGTTAGGGCGGTACAATTGTCGAAGAAAAAACTGCTCGTATCTTTGTCGCGATTGTAGAATGGAGACGTCTGGCAAACGTTAAGCGTGACTAGTAGTTAACAGGATGACCGTATTTCCTGCTGGAGAGGAGATCGATGGAGGCGAGAATCGAAATTGCGATGGCCTAGAGAATAATTGAGGGCGAAGACTCGAATGGTAGAACCACGTAATGGCGGTGAGCCGGCCAATATTGAGTTATGCTAGACCGGGATTGGCACCGAATACTAGATCGAGCGACATTACGCATTTAGGTATTGCGGATGAACGGCCGCAAGCTGACAGTGCTTGATCCCTGCGTCAAATTCTATAAATGGCGAACACGTTCATGGCGAACACGTTCATGGCACTCTCGGCAAGATTGATGAATTTCCTCACGTATGGGGAACGTCAATTCCCCTGTGTATACAACGTATTATATTTTTATTATAGACGAAAGAAAAGCTTTCTTCTTTTACCTTAAAAAAATTAATGTAACGTATACGTGCATGTATAACGTGCATATTTGTAATAAGACCTGATATTTAAATAATTGATAATAACCTCCACGCATTCTGGTTTACAACAATCGATGGAAAATTGTAATGGAATAAACCGGATTTTCTCAGTTTATCCACGATCGATTTCTGTGTTGAAATCCTCCACTAAAACCTTTCCGAGCATGGAAAGCTATAACGCTGACCGACATAAACAAGCAATCTTAATTATTACGATGATATGGTACCATCATGTAAAATCATATTCATACATATGTATGTGAATCACACTATAACTCTAAAAACGTTTTTAATCAAATCCATTAATTACATTTTATATATATGCATAATTTAATTTAATCTGTTATTAACTATTTAAAGAGTTGGTAATTAAAAAGAGAACTATTTTAATTGAAACAAGAGATGTCGTATTATCGCATTATGGAAAACTTTATTGCATTCAAGTTAAATACTCAAAAACAGGTGATATTTTATGCACGTTACATCATGTTTTTATATTTTTATTTACGCTTCAGTGAGATCTGCCAGCACCAAGAGAAAAGTGCAACGACCGTATGTCTGTAAAATTAGTATCCTGTTCACAAGACTGGAAAATTCTGGAAACAACCACGAGGGAAAGTCTCATATGCTTGCTATTTCTCGTCATTAGTCTATTTATTTCTATCACAAGACTTTACGTATACATATAATGAACTTCATTAAAATAAGGTGTATAATAGACCTTATAATTATCATTTACGTATACATAAATATACCCACGTATACATATTAATTACATAATAACGGCTCGTTATTTTCTAGTACCATCATTACTTTACATGAAAAATAATGTGTTATCTTTTATAATTTTGTAACTTTTATAATCAATGCAATATTATGTAATAGATACCGTCCGTAAAACAATTCGAAAATTCAATTTTTTAGAACTACTATTTTAGCTCTATTATACTGTATCTCAAAATAATATAAAAACAATGAAAATTTGCAATATATTGGAACGTGTTTGAAATCCCACTCTTCGATTATTAATAGAAATATATATCAGATTGAAAATAAAGATTCTTCCTTCATAAGATTAGGATCGAGAAAATCGATATTTAGAATGTTTACTTTAGAATCTCTGAAAATTGGATTATCCGAAGCTCTTTAATCCAAGAAGGTTGTCATCTGATTTGGTTTCACGCGACGTTATACTACACCGTATAATTTGACAATGACCTAATTAGAGTGTAAGCTTGTGCCTCTGTTGTGTAATTTACACATAGTGAAGCGTAAATTAGGGCCCTTGCAAATTTCAACCCGTAAGTTACATTATAGCGATGCTCATCTCCACATCTCTAATGCAAATTCAGTATTATATTGTACGTATTTAGATAATGTAATATGTTTCGAATGCTTCACTTATTTAATGATACACTATTTATTATTAAATATATTCAGATTTAAAATTACGTAATTTAGTTTTATGATATATTTCAACTGCCTCATTTTAGAACTAAAAATTATTACGTATATATTTCATAATTAATGTGTATTAATTAATCATGTTCTCGGTATAATAATACAGTTACAAGATATTGATGTTTTAAGATATTGATAAAGTATCTTATTATACATGTTACGTCAAATAAGTAATATAAACATTGAATAATTTTTTAGGAGAATGCATAATGTAGATAATGTAAAAATTGAATAGTTACCGAAGGATACATATATAAATCTATTGACTAGCAAGTTCTAAACTTCTCGTGCTTATACCAGTAATCTATTTTTGTAACCTTATCCGGGGTCGCGAAACAATGTAAAGGGTCCCCGTGAGAAGAGGATCGATTCGATAGCAAAGTAATATCTCAGCGACCTTCCGACCGTTAATAGGGATATTGTGATTATAAATAAAGTATATAGATCTAAACATGTCATGATAGAAAAGATCGTAAAATGATCAATTTCAATAGACTTTATCTTCTAATACATATTTTCTGACAGTGCCAGATTTCTCAAATTTGAAATATGAAAAAGTCTTTTCAATATTAATATTTACGAACGAGAAACATTTTCATGGAAAAACAACAAATTTTTTATTTTATTCTAAAATTAATTTATTACCTTTTTGCACATCTCTTCCCCCTCCCCTCTTGCCCTTCCTTCCCTCCCTCTCTCAAAAGAATATTGTACGTAAATTATTTTTTTGCTGCAGACTGTTAGTCGAGCACAATTTTAATAAAACTGTACGAATATCTATTATTTTCTATAAAGGCCAATATATTTTTTCGATAAATCGATACACTGGATTAGAATTCATAGTCTGGCCAGGCTAGCATTATGCAAAGCTATCATGTCAAAATTTCTTCAGCCACGAAATTAAAAAAGAAAGATACCACTAGTCTTCTCTCTTTTCCCCTCCTCATTTATCCGTATCGCGCAAAGATATTCTTCGGTCAACTCTACACGTCCACGTGTAAACAGCGTAAACCGGGGGTGCTTAAATTTTCACATAGCGCCGCCCTTTCGTAGTCTTCGCCGGTTGACCTGTGAGAGAATTTATGTACCGAAGGAATACGCCATGGTTCTCTTTCATTCTTTCCTTCATACATTCGCGCTGCTTTTACCCACCTTTCATAAACCAGCGCCATTTTATCATCGCATTTTATCGTACCTTTCTGCTCAAGATACGCTCTTTCTATCTTGAGTGCACAAAAGTGTTTTTAAAATATTCATAATACATGCGTACCCTTTCAAGACATTGCAACTTCAATCTTATGTAATGACACTATAATGTAGTCAAAAGAAACGATTTATGTAAAGACTAAAAAAAGTTTTTAGAAAAATATCCAATATACATCTTTACATTTTTTTGAGATGTTGATTTGATTATGAAAAATTATTAACATGTACCAAAGTAATCAATTGTTTCGAATTTGTCATTTAATCTTACATCAATACTATCAAAATTAATATATGACCGAATTTCGGATGACAAACTGGTATAGAGCGCATATTGATGGACAGCAGAACAATGTGTGAAGCTTCATCGAGCTTCTCGAATGACTTCGCCAAGCTTTGTGCATTTGCAATTCCCCAAAGGAGATCTGTTCAATCTATTATGCTAGACAGTTATCAAAGATTATTCGGTTGTATCGTATGTGTTACAAGTTGCTTTATTGAATTAATGCGTGTAGACAGTAATTATGAATGTCTTGTATAAATTTTGCACAATTAATAAAGAGAGAAAATATGGGATTAAGGGAATTAAGGGACTCCTGTAAATTTCGAAATAAATTATATGCGATCGCAAAGACGGTACCAAATAAATATTAGATAAGAATTAGTCGTTTTAAGGGCTCTTGATAATTTTGAAATAAATTATTTGCGAGCACAAAGATAAGCGAGCACGAAGACGAAGGATAATGAGGACTGATACTCCGTGTTTCGCGAGGGGTAAACGAGCTTCTTCCTAAGGGGTAAACTTGATCGGCGTTTGCTAAAGACGGTGGATTTGTGCGGGCGCCACGTCGAGCTATGTATCCTACCTAACTGCGCTTCGTGTTTCGAGGTGGACTAATTTATGCGCGGTAAGTCGCCCAGCTTTAGTGAAACGCTACGCTGTGTATGGCGTAACTTACATGCACGTGACGTATCTGCGGTGTAAATCGTATCGTGAATCTATGGTACACGTGCGGTATCTCCGTGTTCTTCAGGACAGGTCTGTTGAAAATTATAGGCCCGTCTATTCCTGTTCTATGGGCTAGGACCCACCCCGTAAAAGACACTACCATCGCAGAAGATTTGTTGAAGGTGGCTGGTCGCCTTCCTGACTCGACCTTCGCGGGGGACATGTTTGGTCCCGGCTCTTACTCAGGGTCGCGACTTCGTTCATCGCACGTATATAAGACTTGGGAGTTTAAAGCTTGATTTACCGCAACGACCAGCAGGACACGCCGAAATGCGAGCAGACAGGCTAACGTGCAGCGCGACAAGAGTACAGAGATGTGATCTATGGATACTAAGTCTATTTCGGATTATCTGACACGGGAACGCATCTCCGTATAATGCGTTGACGTCACGAGAACGTCGGGACAATATTGTGCTACATTGACATAGAGCGCCTGCCATCCGTGCTAAGTAATCTCGTTATAAGGATGTAGATACTCTTATATTTTTATACTTAATATACGTTATTTTGATAAATATGTATACACACACACATTTAACTGAATATTTTTGAAGAATTATTTCTAAATATAAATTATTATAATATACGCGAGAGATTTAATTAGATAAATACAAAAATTTGAATATATACAGGGTGTACTAAAACCACCGGATATCCTTTTAATCGCAGATTCCCTAGAAAATTTCAAGAGGAAAATTATAATAAAAAAATGTCGTGGCTATGATAGTTTTTAAATAATAAGCGATTATATTTCACAAATGACAGGTCTGAGATTTCGCGCGCTCAGGCACGGCGACATGACGAGTGATAAAAGTGTTCCTATGTGTTTCGCGAGCGAGCGAGAACCAAAGTTACCGTTTAACGGGACAGAAAATATTTGGGAAGACGATGATCCGGTTATTTTGAAAACTTGAGGATAAAGAGAGGCAGGAGACTAGATTGAATCTAACTGAAAATTCCAAGTTCACTCAGAATATCGGAGATCGACTAAATCGAAGGATATCAGTCTGATCAAGATGCTCATCATAGTGAACCCCTCCCATTTATTAATAAGACGTTACACAAAGTTAACAAAAGAAATGGTTAAAGATAACAAGAGGAACAATTAATTCAGGAATGAATCGTTAAGTCTGTTGTGAAAGTTGTCACTATGCTAAAAACGATATTCGTAGGAACATCTTTATCACTTATCGTGTCGCCGTACCTGAGCGCGCGAAATCTCAGGCCTGTCATTTGGAAAATGTAATCGCTTATCATTTAAAATCTATTATAGCCTCAACATTTTTGTATTAGAATTTTTGCCTTGAAAGTTTCTAAAAAATTTATGATTAAAAGGATATTCGGTGGTTTTAGTACACCCTGTATAAATATTAAATAGGATTTTTATTACAATGAATTAAAAGATATGTACTTCAAACAGGTATTGAGATTTAAATTATTCTTTTAAAATATTGTTTAACTATTGCAATATATAATTTAACATTTTTTAATTTAGTTATATTTCTCATCGACAATTGTTTAAAATTGCATTTACTTACAAAGTCTGCATTTCGATCCATTTGTCTTTTGATTTCTCCTCATTTTTTAAATATCCCCCTTCAGTTTATCTCTCGAACGCTCATAGCAAAATCCACATCGGGGAGAATCCAAGAAACCAGGACGAAAATTGGAAGAAAAGAAAAGTGGCCAATCGAGATGGTCGTGAGGTAACTTAGGGGAAACGGAGTAATGTGAAGGGATGGTCGCCCCAGGAGATAAAAGTAGATTTTGGATGGCACTCTGGTCTACAACGACAACGTTGCGATGAGTGGAAGAGCTTCTTTTTAGATCAGAGTCGATGGAATGTTTGCTCACCGGAAAGAATGTTGACGCTACGTGGCCCATAAAGATAATTTAATCAAAAGCGAGATACATTTTCAGCTGTGTAATACGTTTTGTGAGAATTTGCCAATTATATTTCTGTTAGTTATTCATAAATATTCGAGTAAATGTAAACTAAAATCTTTACGTTCTGATTTTAATGCATTATCGTAATGGATGCCAATTTCATTATCTATTTTGTTATCTTAACTGATTTGTGATTATTATTATTATTATTACAGTTGAAATAATAAGGATGAACTCTATTTTATTTTTCTAAGGAATTCTCACTTATCATATTTTTATTATTCTCTTTCATTTTTCTAGTGTTCTTGAAAAAGATTCTTGAAAATGTAAGCATTTATGTACAAGTTAACTGTACACATATGACACGATTTCCTATCAATTTAGATTTTATTCTGGCCTTACAATTCTGACTAAATCGAAGATAAAATATAGAAGAAAAATCATAATCGATAAGCCGCACGATTCTTTTTTAAAAGACAAGTTATCCTTATAGTTGCATGACATGAACATGATAACTTTGAACTGTCCAACGATATCAAGAGCTTCCTAGACCTGCCTTACGTTGTCTTACGTCACTGTACTACACTTGCGCCTTGAATTAACTCGATATGAACTTCAAAGGTCACAGCCTCTTGTAAAGGTAGCACATAAGCATGTGCTCTTACTCACAATACCGTAAAGAACCGCATCGAAGTAATCGCAGTAATTGCTCATCATATTCTGACATATATTAGTGGAACTTGATAAACATAAATAAAGAAGTAACCTAATTCTTTATTCACATAGAATGGCAAAGTTGTAACCACATTAAGCAGTGCAATAAAAGAGCACTTTTAAATTTAGATTAAATATAAATAAATTAATATTTTTACTGTTTACATAGGATAGCATAAAAAATTGTAATTTGTAGACTTAATCTTCTCTCAAAGAGAGGTAATAAAAATTGTTCGTAAAATTTTCCAGTTTTACGTTTCAACGCATCTTTCTTTGATATAAATATTATATTTCCTACCTGTATGAGCTTATATACTCTCCCATATATATGTATATATATACAAGATTTTATCTTTTCTTACATCAGAAATATGTACGAACCCATATTTCCACTAGTATAACTTTCTCAGTCAAAATCATAAAAGATATATCTGTTTTCATATTTTATTATAAGTTACGTAATTTCCTCTCTGTGATGCAGCCGACGGATAACAAAGGGAGACCTAGGTAGAATCGTAAAACTTTCGGATGTAAATATCAATCTAAATCTTTTTTATATACCGAAAGATATAAGTCCATCTCTGCTTTCAACGAGCCATCATGCGATGAGTTATACTTTTAGGTAAGGGATGCATGACTTTGATACATTTCTTTTCTTCGTAGTTGCTTCTTCCCTCTTTGAAAATTTTCGAACTCACGAAACTGCTTGAACTTTATACTGGGCCGTTGAGCTTATTCTCATTTTGCACTTTTCTCTTTCATTCGCGGTATCGCGAAGAGTTATGGCAATACCGAACACAGTTTCCACCGACTACTTGATAATAACATGAAATTGATTACGGTTTTATCAACTTCGAGTCGATTGAACTACCAAACTTCAATAACTTTTATTAATGATGCGCGACAAACGTTGCTATCTTAAATACATAGCAAAATTTGATTATTTATATGAACAAATATGCCATTTACATTAGAATATTTTCCATAGTTATTGTAAAAGACTTTTACAAAATGTCATGCACTTTTTTTTAAATTAAATATGCATATCTAAGTTTTCTTTAGAATAATAATAAATCTTTAGGTAAAAGTTTTCGTTTTAGAATATTTTATTTCGATAAATCTCTCTGAAAAATTATGGCGTTCACCGCTCTACATAGATCTTTGATCGCCAAGAAAGCTCACGTATGCATACGAAGCACATAGCTTGGAACTTCTTCGGTTTCGAAGCAATTTCAAAGAACTCCGCCTGAGCGGGACAAGTAGCTTTACGAGCGATCTAGTAGCTATTTTATCACCCTCACTTACATTGAGTGGTGTGTTTGTGAACTTGGCGGTAGGGTTGTAACGACTGTAAAGTGCACAAGTACATCGACGTAAATTTTCGAAATTGGTGGTCTCGTTAATTGTTGGCACAGTGCAGTCAGTCGTTAGATCTTAGTTAAGATAAAGGGGCAATTGTGGGAGAGCTCAACATCGAATTCTATATATTTTCCGATCTCCATCGAGACAATTGGAACTCGCTGTCACGTGAATTTATAGGCAGTCATCATGGAATTCGCACTAAATCTTGAAAAATGAGCTCATTAGCTCTTAATTTCTCTTCGATCTGACCTCAATTTAATGCAGTAAGTTAAAAAGTTAGTTACGGTAGTGTTATCGCACCTGATAAAAATTGCCATTTATGTAAAAGAAGATAGAGATGTACTACTATTTAGACATAATAAAAGTATATTGCCGTATTTTACATCATATTTTCATATACTTTCACTTTAAAAGTCATTTTTATATTTAACAATACATTTTTAAAATTAATTTAATAACTCTATAATCAGTGATAGCATTTCGTGTCAAATATACATAACAAGAACTGCAAAAGAAAGAGGCAATTTATTTTTTACTTGAAAAAATATTTCTTAAAAACAATTGTTTATATTTTTCAATAGGATTATTTTCTTAACAAATTTTAATAATTAGTTTGTAAAAATTAATCTTTGAAGTAAATAGCTTGTTACTATCTTTATTTTGCACTGTAAACAGAAATTCATCGCTTCTACCTTTAATACAATAAGTGTCGACTTTATTACAACCGAGATACATTCCAAAATTGCATCTTTTTTATACTTTTAAATCTCTATTTTTTACGCAATCCACATACGTTATCATTCGGTCATATATTTCGTGCACAAGCACAACTAATTGCATGTGTTTCTTCTTTGCCTGTTTCAGATAACTAACACAACCGAACTCACAACACACTAACCAACTACGTCTTTCGAGAACAAGCATTATGATCTCGTCCAGGGCCTCACGCCAACGCCCTAAGTCCTGAATGTGAAAAGGGTTTATTGCATTCTGCGCAATAAAGAATAGGTCGGGGAAAACCCGCATATCATTCAATGAATAAATTTGTCGAACTATCAAATAAATCGTGGGTCACCATCTAGTCCACGGATATTCTATTGTGGGAATTGATTGGAATTTCTCACTTCTAAAAGAAATAGCTGACGTGTATGAAGTGCTGGAAAAAGTGTTAGGGTGAGCATTTAGTAGAAAACTCTCTTCATAGAAAAACTTTCTTCAAACAGAGCTATTTAATTTAAATGATTTTAATTAAAACTTATATAAACTAGATGTAATATGCTTGCGCGGACTTGTTGAATTTGATAATATTTTTGCAGGATATTGGCAAATTGATCAATAATCATTAAGCAACAACTGTACACTAAAGCCAACGGCACACGATACTATTTTTCCTACTGGATTGCTTACGAGAGCCAATCAAGATTTAGCTTTAAGTCACCTGATTTAAAACTCTGCATTCTTATTGGTTCTCGTAAGCAATCCAGCAGGAAAAATAGTATCGTGTGCCGTTGGCTTGAGTTACTAAGAATATAATATTCGTAATTACATGTAATTCAAAATCTTTATTAAACAGAAAGGTTTTTCTATAAAAAGAATTATACTTTAAAATAGTAGTAGATAAAAGTGCAGAAAGCTTCCTCCGTTCTAAATTGCCATTCTTGTAAATTGTCGACCATTTGACGTGAATTTTGAGGCTGCAGGTGTATCTGGCCAGAAAGTCCGCTTCTGGTGGAAGCAGACGGAATACGAAAAGCGCAGAAAAAGCAAGAAAATTTGCTGACATCGCACGTCCATATGTACAGCTTCTATTGAGAAATCGATCGCGGCGGAGTCACAAAAGCGAACAAAAAATTTGTATAATATATTACTCTGTAAAAACATGCTAACGTGACTCGCGTATTTATATAAATATTTAAATAAATTTATAACAAAATCTCTCTCTATATATATGTATACATACATGTATGTATGTCATATAAAATTATAGCAGAAGTAAAATTACTTAAAAAAAACGTACTTGATGCGCGTAAAAGGACAAGAGTTATGTTGATAAAACGAGAAAAAAATGATGCGCGAGCTAGGGTGACGACCCTACGAAATGCCTTGCAGAATTCCCCGTGGAAGTCTGCGGCGGTTCCGGCGGCGTAAGCGAGCGGGGCCTTCGTTGATAGGAAGAGGCTCCGCGGGAAGAGAACCGCGTAAACGTACCTCTGGGTCCGTCGTGGTGTTGTCCGCCGGGGGTGGCGGTAGCAGTGAAGGCGGAGGAGGTTGCAGACGTCGTGATTTGGAACGTCGAACGGGTGGCGGTCGGGGTGTCCCCTGCCTTGCCACCATCAGCTCTTCTGTCGCAGGAAGCGCGGGGGGTTGCGGCCCCGTGGTGGGGCTCCCCTCCTACAAAAAGCGCCAAGGTATTGCGGCGTTCTATCATAATTGAAGAATAGAAATCCAAATAAATACGAAAAACAATATTTTGCATTGCAAAAACAAAAGTATTTGAAATCCATTTTAATTTTATAAATATTATTTATTAATTCAATATTCTTTAATGTTTTGACGTAATTATGGAGTTTATTATTATTAAATTTAAAAGTATTATAAAATCGATCGACAACCCTAATCGGCGCGCAGTTTAAAGTCGAAAAATAGACGCGAAGGCAACATCTTTATACTATTATTGCGACAAATATTACCACATGCCTATTTTTATTTTTCAATTAAGTAATTTTTAATTAAAAAGTTATTAGGTATTTTTTATTCAAACTAGATTCGAAATTGAAAAAATTATTTAAATAAACACCTATAATATTCAGATAAATTAATGAATATTTGTCCATATCTATTACTCTCCAAACATCTTAAACATAATGTTGTTCTTATAAACAATGTTTTTTATATTTATCCTTAAAAATTTGGAAAGTCTCCAATATACCAGTTAATTACGTATGAAACATGGCATATGTTCGCGTCATATATAATATTTAAAGTAAACGGCACCCTTGAGAACATCTATACATATATTACGATGTAATACTATCTTCCTTCGTCATTCGATATAAACTCTTCGAGCTCGAAGATCGTAACTGTACGGCTCTAAATCAAGAGTTTATATCTTTCTTTAAATAATTCAAGCCCTCTTTATTTACACAGCTTAAATATTTAAATTGCAAAAGGACACTTCAGGACATAAAATATGAAATTCGAATCAGTTAAAAACACGAGTTATTTTGAGGTCTGGGTGATCAGCGGGCAATATTTAATCTGGAAAAACGGAATATTTAATCATCTTGATGTTGTTCGGCTTCTCGCTTATATAAAAAGTACCTATGGACTACTAATAAGTCAAAGTATCGCAATCTGATCATTTCGTGATCTCTCGAAGGCAGTGGCGTTTGGAGCCGCGGAAGTCGTGGACGCGGCAGAGGCCGCGGGGGCGGCGCGAACCTCTTCGGTTCTGGCGTCGCCCCCGCGAATTACGCACCACCAGGACTGCAGGGCGTTGCGCCTGGGCTGCGGGAGGTCGTGAACATCCTCGGCAAGAGAAATCAAGCTGGCACCCTATCGGGCGTAGGCCCGCCGCCGAGAACGCTGGATAACGATAGCACATGCGAGGAGGAGGGGACTTCTACCAAGAGACCACCACCAAGGCCTCTCTACAGGAGGTTAATCAACTACGTGAGGCAAGCCTGGACCGGCGTCAAATTCGCCCTAGGTACAGTTTATTCCAGATTTATCGATGTAGAAGTCGTTGTTATACCTCATGTTAAAAACCAATTTTTTATTGATATTTTGCTATCTCAAAAAATTCTTTAAAAAATATATGAATAAATAAAAAACTGAAATTGTACATTTAATATATTTTGTATGACTCGTATCACTTCTTCCTGAGATGAAATTAAAATAGTATAGTCTTTAATATGATAAAAGAGAGAGATAACTATATTAAAGACACAAATTAAAAAGATGTCTGATAAGTTAATTAATCATCCGTTCAATTATGCTTTAATTCTATATTTTATTTGTGTAGATATAGTAATTTCACGTTCACTCGAAATTATAATATAAACCGTATATACCCGACGGCGATAAATTTGAGAAAACCCTATACGTGCATATGTGAAAATGCTATGTTGAATGGAGCGACTTTTCTATTCTCTCGTGTATTCAAGGATCGAGAAATCATATGGGAATAACATTTTACGTTTTATAAACCTGAATGTATTCAATGAACCGATGTCAGTGTATCTTATGTGCTGTTTTCTATTCGACAACCAGTAAAAGAGTGACTCGCATACTTGTTCGTGAAACGTGAAGGTCCTCAGGGTTTTCCTGGCGCTTCAACCAACAGTGCACGCTACTCACGTGTTTTACTGTCATCTATGTTGCATGATGCTTGCACCTACGTAGTTTACTTGTCTTCTCATTAAACTATATCTGTTTTTCCTATCGACCTTATTCAGATACCAATAAATTACAGCAATCGACAAACTTGTAATAAGTTAACAGCCTTTTACCAATGAAATCGAAAACAATTTTTATATCACATTGATTCGCAATTGTGAGATATTTCATAAGCTTTAATAATATTACTTATCTTAAAGCATTAGTTATGTAAATGTAAATTTTGTGTATAAAAGAATATTTTTTCTGAACAGGTTGTAATCAATTTTTAACATTCGCATAATACTCAGTAATTTCCCAAATAAAATATGACAGTTTATCAAAACTCTATGCATATGTTCTAAAATAACGCAACATAAATGATTATTAACAGCATAAAGTAATAAAACTTCGTAACGTATATAAACAGTTAACTGTTATATGCCGAAATTACTATATATTATATAATTTAGACTTTAGGGAAAACTTTTGACGTCATGGCGTCTTTTTGATCGTTCACATGACATCAATTAGTATTCATTTAAACATATAAAAACTCGCTGGCAGCTACAAAAAGATGAAATACTTATCACTCAAATTGTGAGATAAAAATATTGTTAATCTGATTTAATATTAAAATTTCAAAGTCATCGAATATTTATATATCGTGCTTGGCGAGTAGCTTCACAGTCAACTTATTGTTTCACGTATCCCGTAGTCGCCAAAGGTGTACTTTCATCACGCAATACTCTAGAGACCGACGGAATATCCACGCAACGTATCTTGGGGATTCGGGGTCGCAAACTTCATGAAAATTCATACAGTCCAGGTGCGGTTTCATCCGCAAATTACATTTTCACAAACAAATTTATGAGGGAAATATCTGGAACCAACATCGTCATCCGTGCGACGTATCAGTGCGAGGGACGGTGAAATACCGTTTGCAAACGCTTGCCTTGCATTTGTTATCTGGTTGCTCTCGACCATAACTTTATTAGAATGACGTTTTTATCAGATCAGTATTGCAAAAATATGCTCAGTACATATATTACATGTGTTTGTGAATTTTAGTTAATTCATTAAGCAGGTAATAATTTTTAATTTATTTTTGTCATCAGGCAAATCTGTTCATGTTACAAAGATATAATGTGCAGTACGTAATTCATTTATTTTTTCGAATTTATTTTTCAAATATACTTCGAAATTAAAAATTTTAAAAGTTTTTATATATTTTGAAGAACGTTATGGATAAAAATATAAAGAATATATTATTTGTATTTATTTTATAAAGATTTTTATAATTTCAGTTAATTATAATTGGATGCAAAAGTAATTTTTGTATATATTTATGCACAAAAATATATAAAAATTCTAAATATATTTTTGCAATAAATACAATCATGCCAAATGAACTATATTCGACTGCAGCTTATGATATACATTAATGCATTGCAAACAATATCAATAATTATTAGATATATTTTACATCTTACAGATATATTACATCATATTACATTTCATGCATCTATTATTACAACAACGATTAAATAACTGAATTATCAGTATTATATTAATATAATCTATTTACAAGATTTTATTTCACATTATCAAGATGCATTGTTGAAATCACAATAATACCCAAATTTGTCATCATATTTTACCTCTGTGAAGTTGGCACCTCATGTCTCAAAAAATCTTTTTTTTCAGTTCTGAATGTACCCCGAAATTTTTTAACAGTTCCAGCAGGTCTGTTGGGAGTTCTGGGTAGCCCCTCAAGAGTTCTAAAGAAAATCCTAATGGCAAAATTAAATATTTCCAATACTTTTAGTGTTATCGCTGATTTCGAGATTTCATTTTGTGAAGTTAGCATCCCCAAGTTTCAACTTTTTTAGATTAATTCGCCAGAACTATTTTTCAAATTGATAAGGAACTCTAGAACTCTTCGGGGTGCATTCAGAACTGAAAAAAAAGATTTTTTGAGACATGAGGTGCCAACTTCACAGAGGTTCAAATTTTCTCTCTATCTTATTGTATAATATTAATTTACTAAGTTTAGAAAGATGAACGTAAAAGCTAATATTCTTTTATTTTGTTAATAGTTTAATTCACAAACGCGATGATGCTAATACTATATTTATATTTTAGATATAACTGTAGTCGAGTATTAAACGGCATACAATTTAGATTGCATTCAACCACGTATTAATTGAGGCTTCGTTTGACTGCTGTTCCATTTAAATGAAATGGAATAAAATATATTGCCGCGAAAACAACGGAATGATAAAACGGTGCGCGATATAAAATGGCAATAGTCACGTACGCGTTGTTAACTGAGCACTCTTAATAAGCACTGTGAATTCATCACTTGAAAAAGTTAATTAATTATAAAGGAAGCCATTGAAAATCTTATTAAAATCATTCGACCCAATTCAAATGTATATATTAACAGAAATAAATTATTATTGTGTGATATATGATATATGTATGCTTTGAATGGAAACCAGTGATATTAATAATGACAATAAAATTAGAGAAAAAAACAGTCAAAATAAATTTTTTATATCTATAATAATTTATTTAATTTATTGAAATTAAAAACCGGACATCCGGGATAATAAATTCTTTGCTTATCAAAATTGTCACTTATTACAAATACACGTTAATAATAAAAATGTGCATACAAATTTAATAGAATTTTTCTGTTTAACGTAATCACATCTCTTTCTCAATACCTATTTAAAAAAGACAGGACTATGCGAGATGTCGTATAAATTAATCTGATTATGCAAAATCCCATCGCGCTCAACTTGGAAAGCCTGAATATCGGAATAATCTACAATTATTCATTTTTCTACAAGTTTCAATGTGTAAGAATAAAATGGGAAGATAAAATATTTCTTTAAATCCATCAAACTGTTCTGTTAACATTTTTAAGAGATAATTGAGGAGTTACATAATTTGCTAATTTCTTTATATTTCATTTATATCGCGTGATTTCTAAATCACTCAAATTTTCGCGACTTATGAAAAAGCCGAAAAATACAAAAATTTATCTCAGTCGCCCTGGAATCATTTATAAACAGCCGAATATTCTCATCCAATTTGCCAGCGTATAATATTATAGATTCCTACGGAATCCTTGTCGATGAACGCATTGACGGAAACTCCAATAGTCCAGCCTTTCATCAAGAAACAGAGACCGATGTGCATCCTGCCTATCCGATGGCAACGGATGCATTCCGCGAGGAATGCCTTTCATCCTTCGCACAGATCCAATATCTCGAAAGTGGAGAAATCATCGAAGTCCACAATTCCGTCTTCATCTCTAGACCATCGTCCAGAATAAGACGTAGGGTCGAACGTTGCCTCGTCGTTGACCCTATTTACGCTCGGTCAAACCGACCCTTTGCTTAAAGAGTATATGACACGAAAAAGCAGAAGAGTGTGGAAGCACACTCGTCTAGATTAAATTTCGAATTGTTTTTTCTTTCTATGATGTTCGATATATTGTTTTTAGAGAAAATAGCGCAGAAGCAATATTCAAAATAATATAGCTATATTGCCCCGTACAATAAAGGGAATATGCCCTCTCTTGATGATAGATTAAAACTGCTATTGTTATTGTTATACCGTATTTTATACCGTATTGTATGGTCCTTATCGCGGTAAATAATGAAATATAAATGATGTAATAAACTGTAGCGATGAAACCACATAATAATTCAAAGAAATTAAAGTTTTCCGATTGATAAAATACTTGGAAGCATTAACAATGATTCAATGGAAACTTGCAGAATTCTCTACAATGACGCAAGCGTATTCTTCTTAGTTGATTTCACGCTGTCATAAACTCCCAACGAAATTACTGAAGTTGTAATACAAATACACACCAGATGGTCCCTTCCCAAGCATTTGTTATCGTTCTCGTGAGAGAGTTTCGCACCAATTTTCGGCGTCTCTCGTTTTTGCCCTTTATTCCCTGCGTCACATTTGTCTGTAGATCGAATCTGAGAAATCCACTGCTGTCGGAACAAGAAGATTCGATTTAAATTCCAACACTGGATTACTTTCCCACCTTCCAAATTCTGTAACTTTTCCCGTGGAAAACATAACGTAATCTTTCATGTATTACATGTACATGGGAGTAGTGCAAAAATATCTCTCTTCCCGCCCTGATCTCCCATGCTGTATGAGAGCAGGGTATCGGGGTATCGTATGCATGATACGTTTCGATTTCCACTGTGCACTTCTGTGCGCGGCAGTGTTTCACCATGTGGAAGGGATTTATTGCAAAATCACTTCATTCAGATCGCTTATAACGGTTGAAATAACGAAAATTCGTTTTTCATCTAAAAATACAAGGCAACAATCGCAAAAGTCTAACAATGTTTTCTTCAACAATATTATAAAATTATTATTTTCCGTCTGTAATTTTTTAATTCTTCCAGATATACGTTTTAACAATTGATTATTTATAAAATATTATTTTTATTATCCTTCTTTCTTTTAATTACTTGGTAATATTTTTACTGAATCGCTAATTATTCAAGTATATTTGTCATTTATGTTGAGAAGATAATATAAAATTAATTTTAAAAGTCTCGCTAAAATTGATATACTGTATTGATTTCGACAGTATGGAAATTACAATATTGCAAAATCTTGTAATTATCTTGAATTTGTATTTCTTTTAAATAAACGATTTACTTATATACTGTACGTCTTTATAATAATAATTTATAAAATTTTTTCTTGTACAAATATGCTCCTAGAATTTAAATTATTTTAGGAGAAACATATGTATGTGTATGTACATACACTATTCCATTCTCCTGCGCATATATTCACCGTCCTCGTTTATCAAGGAATTCATACATATTTTTTTCTTCTTATATACCTGGATACATAAATTGTATCAAATTTTTTTACTTAGATTTTCTTTCTAATAAAATAAAAGATAAATACTCAACCAATCTTTACGTTCTATTATTAACGCAATTTTTCAGTGACAGCAATATCTGTGAAATACAATTCGCAAATCCGTCATATGCTTGCTTCGATTGTCAGGTTGGCAAGCGATTCGAAAATTCACCTCATCTTTGATCTCGCGACGTCGCGATGTTGAATGAAATCTTATAAATATTGCATGAGCCACACGAGATATAGGACAGATGGCTTTCAAACTACAAGGAAGAGCAATTTTTACAAAATCTCGTCGAGCACATCGTGGTTGCTCGCATCTCGCTCCAGTGCCAGTCTCATAAACGCTGTGCTTTACTGTACCGAAGGTCATTCTACATTCAGGTTTCTTAAAAGTTCGACGACCTTTTCCTGGGATAAAAAGGACTATCCCATGGGAAATAAGGCGCAGTAATGCAGCACCGCCACTCACATATACCATGGAACTTTACGAATTGCAGTAGGTACGTTCTAGATTTCGCGAGCTACTACACATTACGTTATTCTGGTAGACATCAATTCAAACATACCAAAATCCGCTCAATTGTCGGTATATCTTAGCTAACATTCTAATGCGTAATATCACAAAATTTGCGAATTTTAGATATTGAAGAATTATTACTAATAATTTCTCAAACTCATAGATAAAGGAAATGTTATTTAACTTTAATATATACACTAAAATCTAATAAATTCTGCATTTGCTGTATGCACAACATATTTAAAACTTGATCCACTTCTAAAATCATGTATTCATCAAAAGAATATAAATTCTAATTGTAATTAAATATATTTGTTTTAACCACGAAAAGATAATAAACAACAATTAAATACTTTATTCTACTAGTACTAGAGTCTGAGAGTCAATGACGGGATTCAGAATTTCCGTGTGATATAACGCTGCAGACGATTGCAATATCACACGAGAGTTTGAATCTTGCAATTCAATCTCAGATTTCTATTCGCGACTGCAATGTGTCGTCGAATCCAGGCTTTATACACCCACAGCGATTGATGTATCGCACATTGATAAAAAAGAATCGAAATAGTAGCAGGAAAACGATGTCAAGTTTTATCGGATCCTGGTGCAGCAATAACGTGTGAAAAAGATAGTATGTCGGTTTAGGGTTATTTCACAAATTTTACATACTCAGTTCTCTCACTTGACAGCAATAAATTACAAAATATATACAGTTTATTCTGTATATATTATGAAACTTTATATACCTATTTTTTTATTTCTTATATGTATGTATTTGCAATATCGGCACTAATAATATGTAAAAAATCTTTAAAAACGATTAAATGTTTTCCTTTAATAAAAGTTTTCTAAGAATAACTGAGAAAAGTAATTCTTTAATAATTTTAAAGATAAAGAAAAGTATTGTCATATTCATATAATGCGTTTTAAAGAAGTGTAGATTCTTCATATTTAACAGCATATGTTTTTTTCATCTTATAAATATCGCATCAATAGTCGTGCTATTTGTATCTGCCTTTAAAATCTCACAATCAGTAAAACGTAGCATTCTGTCTTGGGCTTTCAACAAAGTTCTTTAATCTTGTTAGAGCTTTCTATCGGTCCGACGGATACGTGATACATGAACGGAATTTACCGATTTCCTTTCTGTGATTAACACGGGTTCTGCGTTTATTTCACAGACTCGGAATACGAGGAAGAGCAAATACCGAGATACAGGCCGGACTCCTTAGCAAGCCTTTGTCGAGCAACTAGATTCACAGAAGCTGAACTGAAGAGAATATATCGCGGCTTCAAGGCTGAATGTCCTACGGGAGTCGTCAGGGAGGATACTTTCAAGTACATCTATTCACGGTTCTTCCCCCAAGGAGGTGAGACCAGATTTTACATATAATAATTTTTCTACTGTAATAAATATCAAATAATGCAAAAATGCTAAGTCATTTCTAATTGAATAAATAATACCTGATATAAAATTATGAAACTGTTAAAAATGTAATGTTCTATTCTTCTATTTTTTAATTAATAAAAAGATTATTAAACTACGCTATTACATACATTTTAAAACTCTAATAGAAAAGGAAGTAACAATATCATATTTTTACGTGGTATGCCTCTCGCCAGTCAAATTTTTCTCCTACAAAAAATGCAAATATACTGTATCACGAAATAGATGCTACACAAATAGAACGCGATGTAGCTAAATATTTTAACAAAACTGACATACCTATATTGTATTTCCGATTACTGTAGAAAGTCGTATTTCGAGAATACCAAAATTATCTCACAAATATATATAATATTAATTATACGCACATTTGTGTTATAATTATCTCAATATAAAAATGTAAAGAGAAAGAAAGAAAGCGATAGAATATTCGTATTTTCAATTAATAAAGATAACATAATTATATTTTCTACGTAGTCTACATTTTTACTGTTTAATATCTGATAAATGGTTCAACGTATCCCGCAAAAGAAAACGTAATTAACAACAATAGCGTTCTTAATCGTTTCCTTTTATTCTTTCCAAGTACATGTGTCTTTAACAAACACAAAGATATTCTCTAACGATGCGGAAGAATTTCCTGGAAACCAAAAAGACGTTTATTTTGCCAAAAGAACGACGATGGACATAGCGTCTGGTTTATTTATTCGCCGCGCATTTATTCGCATTTAAATTTCCTCGTTGCGACTGCAGCATCGGGGATGCGTCGAAAAGCATCAACATGTAGAGGGAAAGAGAACAACCAGGATAACTGCGGCCCTTCGCTGAACGCGGTTGCAGTAGCCATGGTAACGAACTCCCCAGATCAAAGTGGCACTGCGTTTCAAATGTTCGCTTTTATCCATCCGCGTGAGAGATATGGTTATCCATGACTACGCGCGTACCACGCATTAACGCGATGAAATTCGCATTTTCGGAAATTACATCCGTTGCACCGCGTTTTAACCAAAATCAATTAACTTCATCGTGATATATGGGGACATCAAGAATTACAACCACCAAATTCGTTACAGATTCTTTCACGATTGGCGATTTTGCTTGTTTAATTATTCGTATGATTTGTTGTTATATGGCAACTCTATTAGCCCGATATTCTTCATTTACTGATAAAAGTTAAAATAACTTTAAAAAGTAATCCGTAATATAAATGCAAAATGGAGAAGAAACAATAAAGTCTTTTTAAAGTTATGAAAGCTCGAAGTAGTATAAGATGTTTAAAGCTTCGTGCCGTCGCAAAAAATCGGGTTTCCTACCCGCAGGCACCGTGTCGATTGATATCATGATTTGTTTGCCGCCTGACGTAAAAGGAGGGTCGATCGCAAATTTACGAGCGATCAAGCCCAAAATCCTTGAAAAAAGATCTCCGAATAGACGACGGTTTAGACATCCGTCTATCTTCAACCCCTACTATTTTACAATTTACAACAATTTATGTTCCCCTTTACCGAGAAACGTTGCACCATGTATCGACAGGAGAGATAAATAGGGTATTATCCAAACTTTTTTGAAAGAACACAAAATATTTCTTTGAAAATATAATATGTTAATTACGAATTCTCTGTACTTGGCAATTTTTCCTTCGAAAATAAAGGACAAAGTGTACAATCGAAGTTGCCACTTTTTTTAAGTTGCGGAGGGAACATTTTGCCAGCTTATTTATTGCACTTTGTTAATTAAATATAAATCGAACAGTTAGGCAAGCAAGGACAGCAGAGAACAGCAGCATGGTCATTAAATTAAAAGTTTCAATTAGTTCTCATTCGTAATGCTACTTTAGGTAGTTTGCCTATCGGGACTTTTAAGCTATGTAAACCATGTGCTTTTATTTTAAAGAAGAAAAATCGAAATAATTCTGTGGAATTTCATTACGTATACGAGAAATGTAAATACGAATAATCCACTCGCCATGTCTCAAAAGTTATTAAGATTTCAGAAATCTCCTATTTATTTCGTGGGTATTTATAATGCGTGTCTTACAGTTGATATTCTTTAGAGGAATCATTTCAAGAAATAGTCATGAAAGTTACCGCAATAAATAGTCTGTAGGACCCTTTTTAGCGACCACTTCTTTTATCGGAGGTAGACATGTTTATACTTATCTAAAACCCTTCCGGCAAAACCCAAGAGGGTAGTCGAAACTCGCGCGTGCAGTTCAGCACGCGAAATTTATACCTCTGATATCGAATACGGAGCCGACGCAATAAAGGAACATTACGGAGATCTGCCTCGACAGTCAAAAGTCGAATGGGTGAATTATGGCATCGCGATAAATCTCACTCCACCGAGATAACGATTCACGATTCGTATTCGTTAGTTCAAACAGAAGCAGAGCAATTCGCTTGCTTCCTGCGCTTGCTTGATGTATTTTCAAAGTAATACATCTCTTATCTATATCTTCAGATTTGCGTTGCTATATATGCATCCAAAAATGTAGATGTTTACGTACATGTATACACGAGGAAATATCTGAGATATCTGAGAAATGGATTTGATATGACATCAAAACTTTGCTATCTCTTTTTCAAATATCATACAACATATAACTATATAGAAATTATAATACGATGTTATAGTAAAATATAATATTAACATGTACGAGTACTAGAGATGATACTACACTAATTGCGATAAAATATCATTGCGTAAAAATGTTAAAAGTGATATAGTCTTGTCATTTTGTATCACCTTGTACTTTCCACTTATATGTAAAATTTTCTCTTGATAATATAGATAATGTAAAATTTTAAAACGTATTGTCTTAAAGGTAACGTTGTAGTTTGCTCAACGTTTACTCATATGTGTGTATATGTACACGCACACACACGCGCGCGCACGCGCGATTGAAGACAGCTTTATACGCTGTGCATGCAGAATTTGTACGTATATATGACTCAAAGTGTGAAATACGTGACCCTTCACCCGAAGATTGCAACTTCGCAATTCTCCAAGGACGTTCCGATAGTGCTTGTGTGCGCGGATTACAACTACGGCTTATCTTCCTTAACTGTGTGATATGCAATGGAAATCCTTACTAGATTCTATAATCATGGAGATATGTACGCAAAATTATTTTAATTATATATCTGTATAAAAATAGATATTGTTGTATACAAATAAAATATTTAATGAACAATTCAATTTTTAGTACACATACTTTTATTTCGTATATCATAACGAAATAAAGAATACGTTTAAAAGAGATTTAATCTTTTAGAAAGCCATAAATATATTATACAGAATCAAATGAAGAAAAAAATTAGGTAACTTAAACTCGCTTGTTGCAATATATTAAATATCTTTTTTTATGCGTGTCAACATACATGATTTTATTTTCAATATAGTTTAGAGCTATGAATTGTAAGCACTTCGAAAGGAAGAAAATTGATTTTCGAATTTTGAATTGCCGTATGAGTAAGTAGGTTTTCCACGAGCACGTAGTTCGCAAACGTTACCGAACTTGGACGAGTTAATACACTTTGTGTCCCGGTCTTTCGTGATAAGCTCCTGATGACGTAGTTCAGTATGTCTGAAGTGTAATGGGAACTATTACAAATTTTCAAGTAAATCCTTTTGATAAATCCAGATCCAAAGTTCTTACTTAAATAGACAATTAGAATTTGACATGTACAACTGCTGAAACGTTCTTTTTATTGTAAAACAACTTTTAATATAAGCTGTTATTTACATAATAATACTATCAATACCACGTCAAATTCCTTTATCGTGACAAATTGTTGATTATATTACGAATATTATTTTTGGACAATCAGAGAGAGAAAGAGAGAGAGGGAGAGAGAGAGAGTTTATTAAAAAACTATTATAATAAAAGAAATTTTCTTGAAATATAGAGCATTAATTAACTCAAAAATATTTGTGCTGTTATGACAAAAGTTTCATTTTTCATATGATATTGATAATACTTATACAATACAGCTTGTTATTTTAGGAAAAGTGAGATACAAATTTTTTGTAATACAACTTCGTAACTTTTAACAGATACAGATTTTTTAATTAGCAATTAGCATCACTTTTTTAAAAATTGCTACATATATGATGGACTTGAACGATGGCGGCAGGACATCGCTACTTTGACAAGTAGTATATCTTATCTAATCCTTTCATATAGAATCATTATATGATAAATCTTATCGGGAATAGCAAAAGGAGTGCAATTGGCACAGCAAGAATATATATATGTGTGATAATTTCTGTATGTGAGACCTGTATAAATCTCCGTTTTAGATTTGAGGTATTCGCGTTATTTCGACTGGAAGTTATTAACACACACCAATGGATATTCAGTTTACGAGTTATCTGCAGATTCGACGATCTGTGTAGATTTTCGTTCAAGTTTATCACATATATATGTATACCTATTGACAGAAATGCTTCTATATTAATGGTAAACTTCTGTTGTCCAACGAAATCAATATCGACAAATATTCTGATTTCAATAAAGTTGAACCAATGGAGAAATTCAAATATTGCTTATTCACAAATTTTTCTCTGAATTCTTTTTCACAAAATACAATCTGTTGTCTTAAAAATTATATTTAAATTGCTTATATTTTTCATCTGAGAGTGTCTTGCGTATACCAAAATTTATATGTAGCCTATATCACAAAAAGTTCAATAGCAATAATTGTATATAAGCAAATATTGTGCATAAATTAAACACTTAATATTTTCAATAATACAGTTTCATTAATAGATTTTTCAAATATTATAGCAATTCGTACTCATATATAAACTCAATTATTAATAATGTTTCATTAATATATAATGGTTAAGACAAAAGAACAGACATAAAATTATAATAAAATATGTAAAGAAATAACTGAAATATTAATTTCTTTTGTAGCCAATACAAGCCAGTACGCCCATTACGTTTTTAATACTTTGGATCAGGATCACAGCGGACTTCTTAGTTTCGAGGTAAGTTTGTGCATATATGAAATTTAATTATTTTCTGACAAAATTTAGTAAGACGATTGTACATCATTGTATTGCACATAATAACTGTATATCTCATAGTTTTGCAACGCAAAGTGATAGTTGATTCTTTTTTACTGCATAATTTGCCTCTTCTTTTGTCCTCTGTGACCGTTTTGCATATTACTTTGAAAGTTGTTAGCATGCATAAAATCACTATCAATCTCGCACTCTATATTTAGCTCCTCAGGTCAATGTAATGCAGATTAATATTATAGTTCTCGAAGCCAGACATGTATCGCGATATACATCTCGTAAAATGCACGCTATGAAAACTGCAGAATAATATCAATCACAGTTACGAATTTATGATTTTCTTTTAATTTTCTTCTATGTAAATAATTAAAAATGTTTATTACACAAAACATCTCTGTTTTGTGACATGAAAAAAGAGCGTCTTAGTCAATAACTTACAATTAAAAGTATTATTTATTGCATTTACAGAAAGCGATTAAATTACATAGTATTTAATCACATTTCTCGTATATCCGACTAGCAGTAATTAGCACATTAAATATGTAAATAAGGTAGCTAGAAATGAGTAATGTAATTGATGCCCGATTCTACCGTTGAATATTTAACTACATTTAAATTACTGAATAGAAAAAAGCATGCATTACACCGATTGATATTTTAATTTTAAAAAGAATTTGCATATGATACGCAAACCATATAGATTACAACAAAATTTTTCTTATTGCATTATTTAATTTCTTAATTCAATATTCTTTAACTAATCAAATTTCATTACTGTTACTATTATAATTATCCAGGGTTGGGAAGTAACTCGTTACTTGTAACGGGAAGTAACTAATTTAATAGTTACATTAAAAGTTACTTTATATATTTTTTAAACCTTCACTTTAATCGCATAGGCCTTGCCTTTGCGTATACGCGTCTCCCTAGAAGCACAATTCATTGGCTGTACATTGGCTAACATTGGCTAAACATTCATTGGTTATGTTGGCAGTGAATTGGCCAATATTTCCCCAATATAACACCAATATTGGTCATAAAATAAATGCAAATATACTACTGATATTGTACCTAGATGATTATTTAGTATTGGATTGATTGTATTAGCAAGATTGCCCAATAAAATTTAATATTGGGTATAGAATAATTACTAATGTAACGCCGATGTTATCACTAATTGCACGGTACTGTGTTTACATTGAAAGTGCATTGCAAAAATACGAGGCCCTCCACCACCCCCGCCAATTTCGATCGGCGGTCCTCTTTTCTTTACAATAATCATTTTCTTTTGACATTTTTATAATTATTATATTTTCATCACAATTAATTTTATAATTTATTATAATATAAAACATGT